>NW_006783036.1:2145417-2153770 GCF_000442215.2 Lipotes vexillifer | reverse complement strand
GAAGCCCCCGGGGGTTGTGAGCCGGGAAGGGCAGGATCCAGTCCACGTTTCAAGGATGTCCTTGGCTGTTCTGGGGCGAAGGGAGGGTGTCCGACATTCAAGCAGGGAGGGGAGGAGGAACCGCCCAGGTACCCCCCACCCTGCCCAGGAGAAGGCCCCCTGCAGCTCCTGTGGCGTGACCTGGCTCCAGGACTAAGCCCTCCCACGCCAACTGCCAGGGCCATCTGTGTCCCCTGTCTGTGTGTCTGTCTGTCTCAGGGGGCCTTTAGCAGGTTTGCCTGTTTCAGACACAGCATCCTGTGGGGTGAGGGGAGGAGGGGGTCCTACTCCCACTGTTGCTCCTGTAGATAAGGGGTGGGTCCTCGGACAGGAAACCACACGCTGGAAGGCAGGGTCTAGATGAGAGAAGGGGCAGTCCTCTATCTGAGGGTCTGAATGTCTGAGTGCAGCCAGGCGGCAGCCTGAAAGCCAGCATCTGCCAGCCACGGGGCTACCTAGGAAGCCAGTGCTATGCTCAGCATTTACTGCCCAGCAATGTTGACGCTCTGACTCAGGTCTTGTTTAAATGTCCCAGCCTGACCCCACAACAGTCAGCAGTGGTGATTTAATGAGCCCTGCTGTGCGTGAGGCTCACAGACCACAGAGTAGCCTCATGGAGCTTACTTTCCAGAAGGAGAGAAAGATAGTGCCACACATAGACCATTATAATTGTGATCGGTCCCAGGAAGGAGGATCTCAGGGACCTGGGCTGGGACAGGGGCCTCAGATGGTCAGGGAAGTCAGAAAGGCTCCCTGGAGGACGTGACCTGTGAGCTGAGACATGAAGGAGTGGGCCACGTGGCCTGGTGGGAGCAGCATGCTTGGGGCAACCCCAGGAAGGGAGGTGTCCCCAAAGTGTGGAAACTTGAGACAGACCTAGGGCTGGAGGGCCACTGGGCTCTAGCGAAGAGACCTCCCTCAGCCACCTGTAGGCCTGGGGCTAAGGTCTGTCTCAGCTGGTCCTCTCACAAGCCTGTAGCCCCTTGAGGGGGTCACCCTCGGAGGCCCCACGCTTATCCCAGGCCTGTGGCCATCTCCCAGATTCTCTTGGGAGGGCTCTTAGATAAAGAGTGAAACATTCCTGAAGGTACTTAAAGAAGGAGCGGGGGGAACTGGGCAGGAAGGGCCTGGGCCTGATACTTCCATTCCCAAGTCCCACCCTGAAGACAGGCTGTGGCTTGGCCTCTGACTCTCATTGTAACGTGGAGGTCGAGGCTGCAAGACTTGACTTGGGGCTGCCATAATGCACAACGGGGACCTGACCGAGCAGGGACCTGTGAGACAGGAGCCTCAGGTGGACTTCCTGTGGTCACCACTGCTGGCCCTGGCATCCGGGCAAAGTCAGAATTTCATCCGCAGCACCCGAGGAGGCTGGTGTGGAGCCGGACCTGAGATCTCCAGGCCCAGCAGGGAGGCTTTATTGAAAACAGTTTTATTGAAACAGAATTCATATACCATACAATGTACCCATTTAAAGTGTGTAATTCAATGGTTTTTAGTATATTCACAGTGTTGTACAACCAGCACTACCATCAATTTTAGAACATTTCCTCACATCTAAAAGAAACCCCGTTCCCATCGGCAGTCACTGCCTAGTGCCCTCCTCTCCCAGCCCCTGGCTGCCAAAAATTTTCTTTCTGTCTCTATTCATTTGCCAACTCTGGACATTTTATGTAAATGGAATCATATAGTATGTGCTGTTTTGTGACTGGCTTCTTTCATTTGACATAATGTTTTCAAGGCTCATCCATGTTGTAGCACATGTCAGTATTCTTTTCCTTTTTTTTTTGCGGTATGCGGGCCTCTCACTGTTGTGCCTCTCCCACTGCGGAGCACAGGCTCCGGACACGCAGGCTCAGCGGCCATGGCTCACGGGCCCAGCCGCTCTGCAGCATGTGGGATCTTCCTGGACCGGGGCACGAACCCGTGTCCCCTGTATCGGCAGGCAGTCTCTCAACCACTGCGCCACCAGGGAAGCCCCTCTTTTCCTTTTTATGGTTGAATAATATTCCATCTTATGAGGGAACTCCCTGGCCGTTCAGCGGTTAGGACTCGGCACTTCTACCGCAGGGGGCACGGGGTTGATCCCTGGTTGGGGAACTAAGATCCTGCAAGCCGCGACACGGCCAAAAAAATAAATTAATTAAAAAATGAAGTTAAAAAAATATTCCATCTTATGGATAGACCACATCTTGTTTATCCAATCATCAGTTGATGGACATTAAGTTTTTTCCACTTTTTGGCTATTGTGAATAACACCACTATGAGCATTTCTGCACAGGTTTTTGTGTGGGCATATGTTTTCATTCTTTTGGTTACATATCTAAAAGTTGGACTGCTGGGTCATATGGTTACTATATTTTTAACTTTTTGAGGAACTGCCATGCCAGACTGTTTTTCAAAGCAGCTGCATCATTTCACACCAGCAGTGTATGAAGGTTTCAATGTTTCCACATGCTCCCCAATACTTGTTATTACCACTCTTTTTTATTATAGCTATCATAGTGGGCTAGGATACCTAGTGGTATCTCACTGCACTTTTGATTTTCATTTCCCTGGTGGCTAATGTTGGACAACTTTTCATGTGCTTGTTAGCAATTTGTATACTTTCTTTGGAGAAATGTTTATTCAGATATTTTACCCATTTTATTCATCTTTTATTATTGAGTTGTGAGAATTCTTTACATGTTCTAGATAAAGTCCTTTACCAGGCATGTTTTGCAAATATTGTCTCCCATTGTGTGGACTGTTTTTAACTTTATTGATGGTATCATCTGCAAAAAAAACCCCCCAAAAAACCCAAATTAAAATTTTGATGAAGTCCAATTTATCTACTTTTTCCCTTTTGTTCCTTATGCTCTTGGAATTGTATTTAAGAAGGCTTTGCCTACTCGAGGTCACTCCTTGCGAAGTGAACATTTACTCCTGTGTTTTCTCCTAAGAGTTTTATAGTTTTAGCTCTTACAGTTAGGTATACAATCCATTTTGAGTTTTTTTTCTTTGGTTATTAACACAGTAACAAGAGCTGGCAGCAGGTCTAATATCTTCTGTAATTTTGGAGATGACTGTACACACTGTTATGAGATCTCTCCAACATGTAATGTGATGAGACAGTATCATGATTTCTAGGGGTGCCGTAGTCCCAGCCATTGCTAATACCGCCTACATTCATAATTGAAGAAAATACTAGATTTCAGTTAAAGTTCCATTTAAATAAACCTGTAACTACACTCCCAGGTTCATGGTACCCCTGAAATCTATCCACAGACTGCAGGTTAAGAACTCCTAGGATGGGACTTCCCTGGTGGCACAGTGGTTAAGAATCCACTTGCCAGTGCAGGGGACACAGATTTGAGCCCTGGTCCGGGAAGATCCCACATGCCGCAGAGCAACTAAGTCTGCGAGCCACAACTACTGAAGCCCACGCACCTAGAGCCCAAGCTCCACGACAAGAGAAGCCACCGTGATGAGAAGCCCGCACCCCACAATGAAGCCCCAACGCAGCCAAAAAAAAAAAAAAAAAAGAAAAGAAAAAGAACTCCTAGGATGGCTAAAATTCCTGCCCAGTCTCAGTTTCTGAAGAGCCCTGTGGGGGAAATGAACCCTCCTAGGACTGGCTTCTGGCTGTTTTCCTGCCAGCCCACACCCTGCCTTCTGCCGGGTCCAGCTTTGGGGAAGCTACTCCTTGCCTGGCAGAATTTTCTGACAAGCCATCTAACAATACTACTAAAACAAAAAAAAGCAGCAATAAGAATTATAAACACTATGTGTAGAATCAGACAAGGCATTCTGCCCACATCCTCATCCCTGGTCCTCCCAACATTCTTAGGTCTCTGGTGAGGCCCGCGGCCGCACGGCTACGTGGCTGAGGCCTGCCGGCGAGTGGGGTCGCACGGTTCAGGCGGAAACTTCACCTCGAGGTGCCTCAGTTTCCCTACCTACAAGGTGCGGATAAGCCGCTCATAACCGTGTACACCCAGTGGCAGTACTGGGCGGATTAAAAGCACTGACGATTTCTACAGAGAGAGCACAACCAGGCACAGTTACACCCTGAAGATATTAGCTATTATCTTTAAGCCTTTCACAGGGGACAAGAAGGTGCTATTTCTCTGCCAGCGTCTTCTTTCTCTCGTTCTGCACAGGATTAATGCCTAATTATTCGTAATATCCAGGATTCTTTGAGTTGTAACAGAAAGTCCAATCGCTCTACTTAAAAAGGCAGGATTTCAGGCCTGGCTTATGCGGTTTGGACAGCGGGGACAGGTCAAAAGATCCTATCAGGACTCAACCGGCCTTTTTCCACAGACTGGTGGGGTAAGAAGGGCTCCCTGGAACAGGCCCTGGACTGGGGTGGGCAAGAGAGCCCCCGGGGCACAAACGCCTCCTCCAGCTTCCAGCCCCAGTGGGGCCTGTCCTGCCTGCCCCATACCTGGCCCTGCTTTGGAGGTTCTAGGCTTTAGATCTTTAGGTCTTGATTTCAGAGAGAGGAGAGAGAGAGAGAGAGAGGGAGAGAGGGAGGGACGGAGGGAGGGAGGGAGGGAGAGGGGAGGGAGGGAGAGGGGAGGGAGGGAGAGAGAGAGAGAGAGAGAGGAGAGAGAGAGAGAAAAAGAGAGAGAGAGAGAGAGAGAGAGAGAGAGAGATCCCTTCCTTCCTGAGAGTTCCAGGAAAAAGTTCCAGAAAGACCCTTGATTGGCCTGGCTAGGTCATGTGCCCTTGCGGAGCCAATCACTGTAGCCAGAGGTCTGGGGTGCTCTGATTGGCCAGGTCTGGGTCACGTGCCGGTTAGAGATGGGGAATCCCCAAGCCAACCACCGGGAGGAGGGTGTTGTGGATGGGTAGACACTTGGGAGACGCTGGGCTGACAAAACCAAAGGTCCCCCTTATAGGGCATATTTCATGTTGTCTTGGTCAGACCTCACCTGTGCCAGGAACCTTCCCCCCACTAGGACTGGCTTCTGCTCTGTGCACCCACAGCAGCCTGTGTTCCCTTTATTTCTCACTCTGTGGTTAATGAGTGCCTACTATGCATCAGGCACAGAGAAGGGGGCCCAGGAGGAACCCCAACGACTACAGGTTGGAAGGAGAGGGTGGAAGCTGCACAGGGGACTGACTGAGGGGGAGCGGCCTGAGAAGTAGGAGGGGAACCAAGGTGCAGACAAGAGAGGGAATTTCCAGAGGGAGGAGTGGCGGACTCAGGTGCTGCTGAGAAGGGCAGTGTTCCAGGAAGTGACCGCTGGATCCGGCAGCCGGGAGCTTGTGGGTGACCTTAGCAATAGGTAGGAGTAGGCACACAGCCCTGCTGGGGTGGAGTGAGGAGAGACTGGGAAGGGAGGGAGTGGGGAAGGCAGGTATGGACACATCTTTGGAGTTTTCTGTCTTCTGTTGTGGGAGTAGAGAAATGGGGAGGAGGCGGAAAGGGGCTTGGGAGCAAGGGAGAGTTATTCCCCTTGTTTTGGGAAAATGCTAGCCAAGGGGAAAGAGAGAGAGAGGCTGATGGTACAGGAGAGTAGCAAGGGGACTGCAGCCGGAGGTGGGTGCCTGAGATCAAGATTGGGGTGGGAGAGACGGAGGGGGAGGGGGGTGCCAGGCAGGCAGATGTGGCAGCTTGGGGACTGGAAGATGAGGGCCCATCTGATGGACTCAGTTTTTCCCACTGAAGAATGCGGTGAGGTCACTGGCTGGGAGTGAGGGCAGAAGGGGCTGTGGGAAGTGCGAGGAGAGGAGAGAAGGTGTGAACTCTTAGACTCAGAGGGTGGGAGAGGGTGTCACCGAAAAACATGGTGGGGCTGCTGACTCGACGGAGTGCCAGTTTGAAGTTCTGAGGTCACAAATTCCCAATCAGAAGGGGTGTGTGGGGGCACCTTCCCCCACCCCAAACAATAGGCAGGGGCAGGAAAGGGGGTTTCCTTCAGGTTGAGGGGTTCCCTATGGTGGAAGAAGAGGGGCTGGAGAGATGGAATCTGTAAAAACTCCACCAGGCCAGGAGGTAGTTACTATTATCTGTGTTTTACAGACAAGGAAGCTGACAGGGTCAAGGCCAGTATCTGTGTGGCTTTGGCGTCAAAATAGAACGGGTCCTGGCACATGTTAGGTGTTAATATTTGTTGAAAAAAGTGAATGGCTGGAAGGTCCAGTGAGGTGCCCATTGTTATAACCCAGCCAGGAAGTAGCTCCAGCCTTGGGGTTTGGTAGGTGGTGCTGGTGACCCCATGTACTGTGCCACTCCTGCTGCCCTAATAAATGACTCAATATCACCTTTGTGCCCTTGTAGGCGAATCTATCTAGAGTCTTGTGGTATAACTTCATAGACACTAAGCGAGCAGGGCAGAGGGCTCTTAACCTCATTCCTCACACAGTGCTCACCTCTAGATGAGTCACAGCCCTCGGCCAGGTGGTTCAGCCCGGGGAATGCCGCCTTTGGTTCCTAACCCTTGGCTTTGCTGTCTGCATCCTACCCAGGCCAGCTGCTGGGGAGTATCCCGGGGCACACACCTGCGCTACCTGGGCTCTCCTAGGAGATGAGTGTCCTTTTAAGGGGAATCCAGGAGCTGCGACCCTGAACTTGGCGGGGGCAGTTCTCCTCTATGGGGAGGGCTCCCAGCGCTTTTTCTTACAGTTCATTCAGGCAGAATTGAACATGGTCACTTCACTGAAGTAATAATGATGGCTCATGCTGCAAAAAACGTGGAGAACATCCTGCTTATTTATTCAGGCTTTAAAACCATAAAACTTCAGATTTCTCCCTGTAGCTATTTATAACCAGAGCTGGTCTAAACTGTCCCCATATTAAGCTCAGGTTTGAAGTAAGTTAAAAGAAAAATAGCCATCCGCTGCATTAAAAAAATACATATATATTTTTTTCATTTATAGACCTTCTCTCTCCTCCTGATTATTCCTGATTATGTACGAAGAGCGTGTTGTTTGGGGGGCTCGGTATGATTACATTTTATAATAAAGGATACAAGTCAGGAACAGCTAAATGAAGAGCTACATAGGGAGAGGTCCGGGAGGGTCCACAGAGACTAGAATCGGGGCACATCACCCCCCCCCCCCCCCCCCCCCCAGCTATAAAAGCAGCCCCGCGTCGGCCGGTGGTCACTCTCTGGGGCAAGGGGTGGAGTGGGGGGAGGCAGGGCAGGCAGCAGATCCGGAAAAGTGGCTCTTGCCTCGGAGGAAGTTGACCCTCCTCCCCTACCAAAGGCTTGGGATGAAAATAGCTTCTTCCTCTTTACCTTTCCCGGACCCCAGCCCATTTCTGTAAGTCCCCCACCCCATTTTTAAGTGTTCCCCTCCCCCTGTGACAATTCGGCTCCTTCACAGCTCTCCAAACGGCCATCCGGGAGGGCAGGGACCCCGCGCCCCGACCCTGCTACCGGGCAGGGGCAGAGGACCCTCTCCTCCGGCCTCGCAGGCGCGGCGCGCCCCGAAACTCGGGCAATCGCGGCGACTTCCAACCTCCCCCCACCAAATTAGCAGAAAGCTCCACTAAATCCGCTGAGCTCCTACACTGCTTTCTTTTACTCCGGGGGTGACTGTCACCTGGGAAGCCTGTCCCCTGCACCAGGGTTCCCCCGGCGCTGAGTAACCCCCAAATCCCTTGGGAAAGGTGGGGGCGCAATTAGTTTCTTCCAATTAGTTTCCCCTCTTTGTATAGAACCCATTCAAACTGTGAGATGTAATCCTCCGCGCGAGGGGGAAAGTAGTCCCAACCTTGCATTCAATTTCTGTTCTCGTGTCGCGTATATTTTACTTTTTGAAACCGATGGGATCCTCAGTGGAGCCCTTCGGGGAACGTGGGGGCAGAGGCCGCGGGGGGCGCGCGCAGGTGAAGGGGGGGACCCGCAGAAAGAGGGGGCGGGGAGGACAGCTAACTCCTCGCTATTGCCTAGAGAGATGGATCATGGGGCGTAGAGAGATTGCAAACCTCAAACCACATACAGCGGGTGATACGCGTCAACCGAACCTGACCAACGGAAGCCCGGAGCCTCCCCCTCCCCGCTCTCCCGCCCCGGCCCCTTGGACAGACTGGTACGCGGAGCCAATCTGGCTGCCGCTCGCCGTCCAAATCCCACAAGAGCCAATGGGAGCACGCCGGGGGCGGAGCCACCCCGCGCCGGGTTGGGCTGCGCGCGGCTTCCCCCGCTCGCCCAGGCCCCGCCCCCCTCCCCTCCCGCTCGCTGCTCTTGGAGTAGTTAGTGCCAGTGAAGTGCGGGCGGCGATGAGAGCGAAAGTTGCGCTCGGCTCGGCGCTGGGGGCTTGAAGCGGCTTCGCTCTCCGCCCGCTAGGGCCGCCCCAGCCCCAACTCGCGCCCGCG
>NW_006783036.1:2135066-2145382 GCF_000442215.2 Lipotes vexillifer | reverse complement strand
GGCGCCCCCTCCTCAGGAGCCGCGGGTCCCCGCCACTTTCGCCCGGTCCGGGCCCCCGCCGATGCCGGCCATGGTGGAGAAGGGCCCCGAGGTCTCAGGGAAGCGGAGAGGGAGGAACAACGCGGCCGCCTCGGCCGCCGCCGCCTCGGCCGCCTCCGCCGCCGCCGCCTCCTCGGCCGCCGCCGCCTCCTCGGCCACCGCCGCCTCCGCCTCGGCCGCCGCCGCCCCCAATAATGGGCAGAATAAAAGTTTGGCGGCGGCGGCGCCCAATGGCAACAGCAGCAGCAACTCCTGGGAGGAAGGCAGCTCGGGCTCGTCCAGCGACGAGGAGCACGGTAAGTGGCAGCCGCCCGCGCCGCCCGCGCCGCCCCCGCCCGCTCGCCCGCTCGCCCGCTCGCCCGCCCGCTGACCTCCTCTCTGCTTCCCCGCAGGTGGCGGTGGCATGCGGGTCGGACCCCAGTACCAGGCGGTGGTGCCCGACTTCGACCCCGGTGAGTAGCGCCCCAGCCCGGCCGGCCGGCGACCCGAGGGGGCGGACGGCCTCGGACAACTTTCTTTTTGCCTGTGTGGGTCCTGCTGTCCGCGGGGAGACACCCGCGCAAGGGTGTCCTGCTGGCGTGCCTGCCCCCGGGGAGGCCCCGGTCGACGCGGCGGGTCGGATTGGAGGCGGCGGCGCGCAGCCACACCTGGCCACCTGGCCCGGGGGCTCTGGCGTCCCCGGGTCGGCACGAGTCGCGCCGGGGCCGGGCAGGGACGGCCGCGCCGGAGAGTTAGCGTCCTGCGAGCGCCTGGGCTTGGGACGTCCTCGGACCCGTTTCTCCCCTGCGGAGGGTTGCCCAGCATGACCTTTCCTCGTCCTGCCCGCCCCTGGACTCCTGCCTGGCCCCGACTCCCCTCCCGTCTTGAGATCTCCCAAAACCAGTTAATAAAAGAAGTGTGCTTCCCAGAGGGCGCCTGCCCGGGGAAGAGAGACTGGCTGGTGGCAGTTTGATTTTAGGACCTATTTGTAAATGTGTGTGTATTCCCGCCCCCACCCCCCGCTTTTTTTTTTTTTTTTTTTTTTTAAGGAACGGGTTGTGAAAGATTAGAACCTTCAGAAGCTTTAGCCTAACAAATGATGTCCGCCTCCAAGAAATCCCTACCCCCTAGCTTGGAACATTTGCTACTCTTGCTGCTCTTCTGTGTGGAAGCAGATTTAAAGTACCAGAAAAATCCAATCAGACAAAGGAATTCGTCAGTGAGATTCTAGCCTGTCTCCGTATAAGATTATCTTTAAAAGATTGTTGGCATGGAAAATGTTTGAAAGGACGTGGGTTTTCTTTCAGAAATAAAACTCAAAAGAGAACCTTGTGGAACTGGAGTTAACAGTCCTCCTGGTTGGAGGGCTTTAGAACTGAAGGTTCTCTATGTAGGTTATACCACGAGTTTGAGAAGATAAATGCATAAATGCTTTTCCTTGGAAACAAGACTGCAGAAAATTGCAAGGATCTAGCCCTTGAAAAAGGCGATTGCTCTTAAGCTGTTATTTAGGTATGAAACTCTGGGTGTTGTTTGAAGTGAAAATACATAGGGATCCCTGAGTGAGCTCTTGGGCACTCTGGAAATAAATGACCTTTCCCGTATTTGCCTTCTACATTTTAGTCTGTTGATTTAAATCTCTTAAAGTATATGTAGTCTACCGCCCAGGTTTGTATTCCTTTTAACTTATGTTAGTCTTTTTGATAGTTTCCCCTTCCCCCGCGTCTTCCTTTTTTGGTAGTCACTTCTCATTTATAAGAGTGACAGGATGGAACTCCGAGACAAGGCTTTTTCTCTTCTGTGCATGCCTTCTCCATTCCATGGTTGGCCACCAGGGGAAGCATACTGTTTTTTGGATACAGTTGACCCTATCTTCATTTTGTAGGTCAAGTCCATCTTTGTTTTAATACACAGAACATAAAGCAAAGCTTGTCACCAAGTTCCCCCACATATTTAAAAAAATCAACTTGTATATATCTTTTAGTAAGTTGGTCATTTTTTTGGTACATGTTGTTTATATTTGTTTTGAAAGCTTTATTTAAATATGTTGGATGTGACTAAAGAAAAGGGTATATTTGATGGCAACAGCAAGAATTAGAATTCTGACATTCTTCTAAATATTGATGTCTAGCTCAGCATTGTTAGGAATGAGCCTGATTTCTTTGGAGTTGTTCTCTTTGAAACAGCGCATGTAATAGGATCATATTTTGAGCTGTCCTTGCAGTTTCGATGGAATAGATGCAAGCATAAATTTGCTAGAGACCTGCCATTCTAAAAAGTAAAACACTGTAAATGTTTTGCTGCATGGTCTTACTGCCAGTTGATTGGGTCTTGGCATTAACATTTCGTATTTTGTGTTTGTTTTAATCTGGAAAGGAATCTAACTGGTATGAAATAATTTGAAACCCTGTTTTGCCAATCTGAGCAGTGGGATGAATTCCTAGGTATGGCTGGAAATTGTAGGACTTTACTGTTTCCTACTGATTTATTTTTTTAGGTGTGTTCTCATTTAACTTAAAACCTAAGGAAAAAAAAAAAAACAACTAAGGGACGGGGCTTCCCTGGTGGCGCAGTAGTTAAGAATCTGCCTGCCAATGCAGGGGACATGGGTTCGAGCCCTGGTCCAGGAAGATCCCACATGCTGTGGAGCAGCTAAGCCCGTGCACCGCAACTACTGAGCCTGTGCTCTAGAGCCTGTGAGCCACAACTACTGAAGCCCTCGCGCCTAGAGCCCGTGCTCTGCAACAAGAGAAGCCACTGCAATGAGAAGCCAGTGCACTGCAACGAAGACCTAACGCAGCCAAAAATATAATTAATTAATTAATTTTAAAAAAATCTAAGGGATGGGGAGACTTCCATTTTGGAATAGAAATGATACACCAATTTTGTTTCATGGCAAAAAAATTTTTTTTCGGTCTTTAGACTTAAGACAGTTTCCTTCCATGAGTACAAGTTAGGAATAATATGGAATTGAGATTGTGATTGTTAGTTTTTTTTTTTTCCCTGCCTGAGTTTTGAATATTTGTTTGTTTGTTTATTTATTTATTTTTACAAATTTGAACAGACCGGTAAGTGTGAAACTCATCAGGAAACTGCTTTTTTAAAAAACTATCTCTGTAAAGGTGTATGAGTGGAAGAAGTTGATTTTAATTTTTTTTAAGGTCAGATTTTATTTACCCACAGTATCCCAACTTGACCCTATTTAGCTTTAAAAGCGAATGGTTGAAACTAGATCCACCTGATACTCCCTGTATAGCCCAAAGAAGATTCGTCATCCCTCACAAGTAGTGAGTGAAGTGGATAGAGCACTGCCATCCTAAAATGCTGATTCAGTTCTTATTATCTAACGAAGACCTAAACTGGATCACTGGATCAGAACTTGGTAGTTAAAATAACATCTGTGTTTATAATGATGGAACAAGTTTTATCAGTTAGATTTAAAAACAAGACCAGAATGCAGTTCCATATCTTTACCTTAGTTTTTGTTCTCATGTGGGGGTCCAGATATCTTTCCATACTCAGTGCTGTAGTGTATGCTGAGTCGTCTTTGGTTTCTTTTATTTTTATTTTTTATTTTTTTAAAAAATTTATTTATTTTTGGCTGTGTTGGGTCTTTGTTGCTGCATGCAGGCTTTCTTTAGTTGTGGTGAGTGGGGGCTACTCATTGTGGTGGCTTCTCGTTGCGGAGCATGGGCTACGTCTAAGCGCACGGGCTTCAGTAGTTGGCAGCACGTGGACTCAGTAGTTGTGGCACACAGGCTTAGTTGCCCCGCGGCGTGTGAGATCTTCCTGGACCAGGGCTCGAACCTGCGTCCCCTGCATTGGCAGGCGGATTCTTAACCACTGTGCCACCAGGGAAGTCCCAGCATGTGTTATTACTGTCAACTTCTATCTGTGCTGGTTTTCAGTATCACAGTTCACTAATAGTAAAACTAAGACTCTTACAGAAGAGGAAATGTTAATGGTAAATATTTTTGAGGTAATAGCCCTTTAAACATGCACCCTGTGTTTGGAACATTGAATCCAGTATATTTAATCAGAATAGAAAATTTGTGGTTGTCATTGGCTCAACCGTCACTTCAGAGTTGACTTGTATTAATAAAATGTGTTATGCTTTAACGTGGAATAATTTTTCTGAACAGGGTGTCTTGACGTGCTTTTCATTTCTTACTGGTGGTTCTATGTACCTCTTTGAACACATTATTTGCTATGCTTTAGTTTCATTGTAAAAATCAATTTTAAAGATACCCCAAAATTCATAAGTTACAGTGAATGCTTTGTGATGTAGACGTACTTTGAGGTAGTGTTTACCCAAATGAGAGGTCAGGGTAATGATAAACCCTGTGAGTGATCACCTTCATGATGTAGTGAAGTAGGAGACACATAAGACTGGTTGTCGGGAGGCTGAATGCCCTGTCTCTGTGGTTAAGAAGGTGGTTTAAGGTCGAGCTGGTCATTTTATCTCAGGAGCCTCAGTTTCCTCCGTTATGAATCAGGGATCTTTCCCTCACCTGTGGCCTGTGATTGTGTCAGTTATAGTCATCTTTTTAATTTCCGGCTTCTTTCAGAAGCATATAGAGTAGACTGTGAGAGCTTGGGCTATGAGAATCGTCAAACCCAAGTTCAGATCTTGGCAGTGCCTCGACAACTGTGTGTTGCCCCTGGGCAAGTTACTTGATTTTTGCTTTCATCTGTGAAGTAGAGGTAGTGGAACTTCTTCCTCAAGAGAAGAGATTAACTGAGCTGATGCGTGTGAAATGTCCAGCGCAGTGCTTGGCACAGTGAGTGTTCAGTAAACATTGTCTGCTATCTTACTGTAATTATCATTTGTGGGACTTCAGTTGCCAAGCAGTGGTCCCCGCATTGCCTGCTTTACTGCAGAGGCAAGGCTGAGTTATAACGAAGCCGTAGATTTGAATGTGAATCATGCACTGAGATAGTTGAAGAAGATTACTTTTAAGTTACCTGCTGCAATTTAGGTACATATTCTTTCCTGGAAGAGGGAGAACTAGTCCAATACTTTTATATAGCAGAAAAGTACACTGAGATCCAGAGAGGATAGGTAAACCTGTTCAGATCAAGTTTCTGGATAGTACAAAAGAGACCTTGAATCCATCCCTGGGCCAAAGTGAAGTACACATTAGCTGTGTTTTGAGTTAGGGACTTTTTGCTCTAAACTTTCAGGTTCTTGTCTTTGAGAGTTAATGTTTTCGAGGTGAGGTTCTTCTGCCACAATGTTCCCTTTTGTGGGTGATGAGTGTGATTCAAAGGTTAGCTGGTTGAGGCTGATCAGAGCAGAGTTGTTTTAAAAGCAGTGTTGAAAGTCCTTGGTACTGAAGAAATTTGGGCTTTCTCTTAAAAAGCTATTTTCCTTGGTGTTATAAAGTTCTATGGGGCAATTTAGTTGCAACTAAATTCTTAGTCTTTGGAGATGAAACATTAGAGTCTATCCAAGTTACTGTATTCTCCCCCAGTTTATTTTACTTTTTATATTTTACTCTCTGCTCTATAGATTGCTGCAATTAATTTGTAATTTAGCCCTCACTTTCTTCTGAGCCTTTCTTTAGAGGTTCCATGCATAATGTAAAAGTAAGAAATATTGGTTTTTATATTTAAAACAGAACTGGAAATCCCTTTTGTGGAGGGAGTCTTTGTAGCAGCACAGTAAAAGTCTGAATAAGGTAGGAATTGGGGATTGAATGCTGATTCAGTGATTTGGAGTGAGTTAATTCCTACAGCTTTAAATAGCAATTATGGAAAATATTTGTGACCCTAGAAATGCAAGGGGTAATAATTGTAATTTAACAATTTCTTCTGTTTTGTATTATGGAAATTCTTCTAGTACACATATCTGTCTTCTGGTTGAGCTTTATGTTTTCTGTTGTTGATTTTTAAAAAAAGTATTTAAAAAATAGAATGGTTTAAGGTGACAAAAGGTGTTTTGCTAAAATGTTTGAGACATATTTTAAAATAACATTAAAATGTCATTTAAATGAAATGTTGACAGTAAACCCTAAAACTATTTTTTTTTAATTAGTCAAATTCTTTAAAGATGGTGATCTTAGTAAAAATCGCACAGTAGACATAATTCTTTGAAATTTCTGGATTTTCCCTTCCTTGGAGTAATGAGAGAGAAAATTGTAGTGTCCGCCCAGTCCAGCCTTCCTGTGTTCTAGATGTGGAAAGTAAGGCCTGTGGAGACAAAGTGACTTGTATTTGTCTTTCAGTCATTTAACGTATCTCCAGGTAGACTTGAGGCCAATGAAGCCAAACTTAAAACTCTTAATGTTTTAGAGCATTGTTACTGCATACAGTAATTGGGAACGGTAATACGGGTGCATGACTTTAGAACCAGGAGTAAGAGTTAAATTTCTAAAATTGAAGCGATTAGATAGTGGTTAGATGTTGGAATGTCTTTGCAAATTATCATAAGGTAGGATAGCATTGTAAAGATAGAGTTATTTAAAAAACCCATTCAAATAAAAAAGAAAATAATATCTACAGTTACATGCCCACCGCTGTGATTAAACACTGTTGATATTAGGACATATTTGCGTCAGGTGCAGGTAGAGGCTAATTCTTCCACTCGTGCCTTCACTAATTGGAAGTTGATTTTTGTTATCCCTGTGATAGTTTGCATCCTCTATGAAGCAGATGCCAAGATAGAATTAGCCGTGCAAGAGTGTCATAGGGGTAAATGCCTGTGAAGATAGAGAGGAGAGGAAGAAGGTTAGGTGGCAAAGCCTTCAGAATGGGTGCGGGTGTGACACCTGTGAAGGAAAACAGAAAGAAGGATGATTGATTATTGGATCCGGGAGCCTAAGATTGCTGTGCAGCCAGAGCACAGATTGTTAGAGTGCATTGGGCAGGAAAGGGCCTGCCCTAGAATGCCGGCTGTGTTCAGTCATTGGCCTGGCGTTGGTGTGAATGCTGCAGTGGACCCCAAAGGCGCTGGGCAGCTGGGGCTGTCAGCTAATTACACTTCTCTCAGCTCTTTCTCTCTTGAAGGGAGATCTGACTGGCACACTCTCAAGGCCAGCAGAATGCCCATGTGTGTTTTTGTACTTCAGTACGTACTTCTGTGTGAAAAGCAATATGTTTTGTTATTGTCAAAGTCTTTTTGTAAATGGAATTATTTGTGCATATTCATTTGCTTTGGTGTTTTCCAAACAAGTACATTGCCACTAACAGGCACAGAAAATTCCTTTCCTTCACGCAATTTTCACTAAGGTGTTAGGTTTATTAACTTTTCACAGTACTGTCTTTTTGTGGTTTATGTTGGCATTTTTCTAAATTACTGGTGAGGTTAAGTGTGCTTTTATTATATGTTTTTTTGGCTACTTGGTTTCCTTTTGCTCTTTTTCTGTAGGGTGTTCTTTTTCTTACTGATTTGTGGGAGTTCTTTATATATTTGGATACTGATCCTTTATTAGGGTTACATACGTAGAGTTTTTTGTTTTCTCTCTAGTATGGGGGTTGATTGAGTTTCTTTTCAGGAAGGAATAAAAGTATATCCCTGGTTGGATATGTTTCTGCTCAGAGACTGGACTTGGTACATAGCTCCTATAATAATTGTCACTAGGACTCCTGGTTTAAAATGAATGTCACTGAGAATTGACACATCTTTTTTTGTTATGTTTCAACTTTATTCAGTTCATTTGGTGTACTAATTATTAACCGATTGACCTAAATTTCAGTACCAGATGACTTGAAAAGCTCTGATTTAATTTCTGTCCAGCATCTAGTTATAACAGCATACCAGTTAGAGGTTAAAGTTACAGCGTTAGTTTCCACGATGGTCAGTTAGTTTCCTGTAACAGGTTAATGTGCTGTGGACTAAAACCAAATTCAGCTGTCTTATGGGTTTGTCACTGATGATAAGGGAGTGGGCGAGTGTGTGCATGGGGAGGTGCAGCTAATAGAAGACCCTTGAAGGAATGATTCGTCAGTGCCAGGTTAGTGTAGTGCTGGCTGTGTGCCAGACTGGTTTGAACACTTTATACCTATTAATGATTTAACACAACGATCAAAACAGTCATATCAGGTAAAGTTGTTATCACCATTTTCCATATGAGGAAACAGAGGCATGGAGAGGCTTATTGTTATGGTTCAACCTAGTAACTTGCCCAAGGTAACCCATTCTAAGATGTCCGCTGTTGTCAGAAGCACCATTATTTTATATGTCATTAAGAAAGGAAAAACAGCAAGATCGCATTAAGTGTAAGTTGCTGTCAGATTTCAATTTAGTGTATTTCAGGGAGAGCCAGCCAGAAATTCTCTTTAAGAAAAAACACTTAGGAGCAATACTTTATTGGATCAATTGCTTAGTCATTTCCATGTGGTCCCAGGTATTGTGGAGTTTTATGTTTAGGGTTGCCAGGGCCTGCTTCATGTCCAGTTACATTCCTCCTCTTCCTGGAAGTGAAAACACAGATGAAATGGGAGGTATCTGGCTTGGTTGACTGGGGCAAATTGGAATGAATTGCTTTACTCCATGAATGTCGAAATCGTCATTTTCAGAGTGTAAAATACAATTGTTTTTTTGAGGGGAGCGATTTCTTGCGATTGGATGACATAAGGTTACAGTGGACCCTGTTATGTTGGTTACCCTTTAGTTTAACAGTTGAGTGTAAGTTTTAAATATCTATCCCCCCCCGCCATATGTTTTTCTGCAGATTCGCACTGAACTTGAGCTGTGGAATGAATTTAAGAACCAGGTCTTAATAAAGTGTGAAAAGATACACAAATTAAAATATCTAAGAGAGCATTTTTAAAAATCCCCTTGGTTTCACCCGTACAGCTATCTGGTTAGTATTGTTCAACAACTAATTTTCCTCCCTTGCATATTATTCCCATCCTTCCTCCCCCATCAAAAAAACAAAAACCAAACTAACCCTGCCCCGCCTCCCCCAAAATCCCCAAAGTGTATATTAGTGAATTGTATTCTATTTTTCAAAGACCAGAGTATACTTAAAGAAAATTGTAAGCTTTATTCTGTTTGTGAAGTTTGCCTTGTTTGATTTGACCATAGTGTAAGTTAACTAAGGACTAGTTTTTGTCTGCCCAGAACCCCAAGGTTTGCCTTGTACATTTACCGAGGGCACTTGGGTGAGTCTCTGCTCCTCAAGTTTGGCCATGGTTATCCTTTTCAGCAGTTTCATCTAGCGACTAAGAAATACTACCTGATGGCCCTATTTATGCCTGAAAAGGTTAATTAACATTTTGGGCATTGGTTAAACATTCTATTCACTTAAACTGTGCTGTTTTACACACATACATACTCTTACTGAAGATTGCAGATCCTGCTTTACTGACATAGAAGCTTCTGGGCTTGGGCTAGTTCTGCTTTCAGACTTAGTGTGGATATAGGGCGATCAGGATGGTAAGAAGAGTAGGGTAAGTACTTGGCTAGTCTGGTCTTACTCAGTTCCTTAAAGTCTTGGTGGTGTCATGTGCTTCTGCTTTCTTAGTTTTTTGAGCCACCAATTCGGTTTAAATATCTAAAGGTTTCTCTTCTCACTTGATGTAGCTGAATGTGGTTCTGCCTTTAATAAGAACATTTGTGTGCACTGACTGACTTACCTTGAATAGGCATTTTGTAATGGACAGTTGATAATTAAGCACCAAGTTTAGTTAAAAAATGGAAACCCAAGGGAAAAAAATGAGCTTTAAAGTTGCATTTAAAAGCTGGTGTTCCCTGTTTTCTGTGCCTTTTGAGTAATGAATTTGTATGAATTAGAGATACACATCTTAGATGCATTCTTAAAAATTTATTTTTATCAAGGTGAATTTCATATGACATAAAATTAACCATTTTAACGTGAAGAATTCAGGGGCATTTAGTACATTTACATTGTGTGCACCCACCACCCACACCATCTAGTTCCAAAGTGTTTTCATCATCCCAAGAGAAAACCTCATCTCCCTTAAGCGTCTACTTCCCCTTTCCCACCTGCCCCCCACCCCGTCACTGATTACAGCACACAGAGGGTGCTGTGAGGCATGGTGTGGCGGGGGTCACCTGACCCTGGGGTGGAGGAGGGGCACTGAAGAAACCAGGAAGAAGTTTTAGGTGAAGTGGTCCTTTGAGCCAAGCCTTAAAAATAGGAGTTTTTCTGTGTTTATGATTTTATGATGTTTATTAATTTAAAAATTAATATATATAAGCTGTAAATGTTAAAAAATTATTTTGAAACTTTTTAAGAATTTCAATCTAGATTTTCTTTTAAATTGTCTTGAGCTGTGCTGTCCAGTAATATAGCCACTAGTGATCTATAATTTTTTTTTTTTTTTTTTTT
>NW_006783036.1:2123636-2134968 GCF_000442215.2 Lipotes vexillifer | reverse complement strand
TCTCCCGTTGCGGAGCACAGGCTCCGGACGCGCAGGCTCAGCGGCCATGGCTCACGGGCCCAGCCGCTCCGCGGCACGTGGGATCTCCCCGGACCGGGGCACGAACCCGTGTCCCCTGCATCGGCAGGTGGACTCGCAACCACTGCGCCACCAGGGAAGCCCCGATCTATAATTATTTAAATTTAAATTTATTAAAATCAAATAAAATTAAAAATTCAGTTCTGTCACTCTAGCTACATTTCAAGTATGTAGCTATTGGCTGCTGTATTGGACGGTGCCGAGTAGGACATTTCCATTATCCCAGAAAGTGCTGTTGGACAGCACTGATCTAGAGGTTCTGATGAAAGCTTTGTTTTTTATAATTAGTTCAGTAGTTTTGCCCCTTTAATCAAGGTGCATGATGAAATGTGATATTGGAACAGCCGATAAATATTATGATGGCTGTGTACTGAATTCCTCTAGTGGGAGTATTTGTTAAAATATTGCTATTAAGGTATTCAAAACAGGCTTCTTGAGAAAGCAAGTAGAAATTGAAAGCTTGGAGAGGTTTGTTTTTTGAGGTGGTTATTTAGTACCTAATTAAACCAAAAGGATGATTAAGATATATGGCTATATTGAAGATAAATGTAGGACTTAAAAAATCAACAGTATGAAGGCTCAGCCTTTTTTTTTTTTTTTTTTAAAGGGATCTTTATTTTCATTTATTTATTTATGGCTGCGTTGGGTCTTCCTTGCTGCACGGACTTTCTTTAGTCGTGGTGAGCGGGGGCTACTCTTCATTGCGGTGCGTGGACTTCTCGTTGCAGTGGCTTCTCTTGTTGCGGAGCACGGGCTCTAGGCACGCAGGCTTCAGTAGTTGTGGCATGTGGGCTCAGTAGTTGCGGTGCGTGGGCTTCAGTAGTTGTGGCACGAAGGCTCAGTAGTTGTGGCTCTTGGGCTCTATAGTGCAGGCTCAGCAGTTGTGGAGCATGGGCTTAGTTGCTCTGCAGCATGTGGGATCCTCCTGGACCAGGGCTCGAACCTGTGTCCCCTGCATTGGCAGGTGGATTCTTAGCTACTTTGCCACCAGGGAAGCCTTGAAAAGGTTAGGTTTTTAAAACGGCTTTATTGAGTTTTAATTGTCATAAAGTAAACTATACATATTTACACATACACAGGTGTGCATATATTAGGCTGTTTGAAGTCCCACTGCTTACTGATGCTCTGTTCAGTCGTTTTCCTTCCTTTTTTTAAAATAAATTTGTTTATTTTATTTATTTATTTTTGGTTGCGTAGGGTCTTTGTTGCTGCACATGGGCTTTCTGTAGTTGCAGCGAGCTGGGGCTACTCTTCGCTGCAGTGTGCAGGCTTCTCATTGTGGTGGCTTCTCTTGTTGCGGAGCACAGCCTCTAGGTGTGCGGGCTTCAGTAGTTGTGGTGCACGGGCTCAGTAGTTGTGGCGCACAGGCTTAGTTGCTCCACAGCATGTGGGATCTTCCCGGGCCAGGGCTCAAACCCATGTTGCCCGCATTGGCAGGCAGATTCTTAACCACTGCACCGCCAGGGAAGCCCCTCTCTTTCATTTTGAATGCTTTCTATTGCTATATCTCTTTAAGTTTGCCAGTCTTTCTTTTGTAGCATCTAATGTGCTGTTAATACATGTATTTTTTTCATATTCCAGGTTTCATATCTAGAATTTTGATTTGGGTGTTTTAAAAATTTTCATTTTTTTATTGAAGTATAATTGACTAACAGTGTTGTGATAGTTTCAGGTGTGATTTGGGCTTTTTTAATGTATCTCAGGTCTCCTTAGCATACTCAGCCTTGCCTCAAACTTCTCAAACACTTTGCAATACAGTGGTAATTGTTTTAATGCCCTGGTCTACTAATTCTCCCATCCATCTCATTTCTGAGTTGGTGTCAACTGATTGATTTTTTTCCTCATTATGGGTTGTCTTTTCCTGTTTCTTTGCTTGTTTGGTAATTTTTGTTTGGATGCCAGACATTATGAATTGTACTTTGGATGCTGGGTATCTTTATATTCCTATAAATATTCTTGCACTTTGTTCTGGAACATGGTTAAGTTCCTTAGACATGGTTTGTTCATTTCAGGTCTCGCTTTTAAGCTTTGTTAGTTGGGATCAGAGCAGCATTTAGTCTAGGGCTAATTATTTCCCACTACTGAGCCCAAACCCTTCTGAGTACTTACTCTACCCAATAGTCCTTTAATTCTGAGGTTTTCCACTCTGGCTGTTGGGAATAGGCACTCTTCTTGGCCCTGTGTGAGCCTCATGGATTATTCTTTTTATTCTTTTGAGTAGTTCTTTATCCAGAAACCTCAAGTATTTTCTTCACAGGCATGTGCTGATCAGTACTATGCTGAATACACAAAGAGGAGATCTCTGGAGTTCTCTTTCTGTGCAGCTCTCTCTTTTCTGGTATCCTGCCCTACAAACTCTAGCTGCCCTGGCTTCCTTGGCCTAAGTTTGCCTCCTAAACTTGGGGAGATTGCCTGACTTTCCCTGGGTTCTCTCTCCCTGTGCTGCCAGTTGGAAACTCTCTCCAGGCAATAAACTGGGGCAGTTGTAGGATTCACTTCGTTCGTTTCCTGTCTCTCAGGGATCGCTGTACTCTATTGCTTGGTGTCCAGTGTCTTGAAGACTGTTGGCTTTGTATGTTCGTTTTTAGTTGTTCATAATGACAGGGTAAATCTGGTTCATGTCACCCCACCTTGGCTGGAAGCAGGAGTCTAGATTTTTTAAAAAAGAAAAGTAGAGGAATTGGTTATATTTCCTTTTTTAAAGAAAACGTTAATACACATTTACATGTTCTCATTTACCCCTAATCTATTTCGTTTCTTCTTGAAGCTGTTAGGGCTTTTTTGTTTTTTAATTGAAATATAGTTAATGTACAATGTTATGTTAGTTTCAGGTATACTACATAATGATTTGATATTTGCATGCATTATGAAATGATCACCAGGATAAGTCTAGTAACCATCTTTCCCCATACAAAGTTACTACAATATTATTGACCATATTCCTTATGCTGTATGTTACATCCCCATGACTGGAGGTTTGTACCCGTTAATCCCTGTCACCTATTTCCCCTTTCCCCCCCCCCCCCCCACCCCATCCCTTCTGGCAACCAGAGTGTACTGCCTGTGTTTTTTTCTAGGAGTTGTATGGTTTCAGGTCTTACATTTAAGTCTTTAATCCATTTTTGAGTTTATTTTTGTATGTGGTGTGAGAAAGTGGTCCAGTTTGATTCTTTTGCATGTAGCTGTATGATTTTTCCAACACCATTTATTGAAGAGGCTGTCTTTTCCCTATTGAATATTCTTGTCTCCTTTGTTGTGGATTAATTGATTGTATAAATGTAGGCTTATTTCTGGGCTCTCTATTCTGTTCCATTTATCTATGTCCCTGTTTTGGGGCCAGTACCATACTCTTTTGATTACTGTAGCTTTGTAATGTAGTTTGAAATCAGGGAACATGATAACCCTCAGCTTTGTTGTTTCTTCTGCAAATTGCTTTGGCTTGTTGTGGCTTTTAAACTTTTAATTTTGGGTTTTATGTTCTTGGCTTGTTGTGGCTTTTAAACTTTTAAGTTTGGGTTTTATGTTCATGGAAGCATTCTGTAAATAGAATAATAATAATGCTTTTAGAAACAAGAATATCAAATTTTATGTTTTCATATAGCCACTATTCATTTCAGTGTTCATGATAGAGTGCTTAGTCTGCCTACTCATTGAAATCTGATGATTCTAGCCAGAATTTTCCAAAGCAGGATTTTTTTTTGAGTTCACTATTCTTTATAAAATATATTATTTAAAAATTATTTGTTCTAATAAGAACTAATACTTTTTCAGAGAAAAGTATACTTTTCTCTTTGAAAAGTATAATTTAGGAAATATCTCATTCTTGGACTGTCTTAGACTTCCATCTTGCTGAGATGTAATAAGTATTTGTGTGTGTGTGTTCCTTTTGAAGCACTTCTTACAGAATTTTTATTGTTTCCTAGTCATTTTCAGCTCGATGCCTTTTAGATTTTGAACATCTGGCACTTTCATATGCCATATATTGATACTCCTGAACTGAATTAGGGTCTTATATAACTGATGAACTATCATTTTGAGTCCTTGCTGGTGTTCTGCTTGCTTGGCAATGGGTCAGTTTCCATGACATTGCCTATTTTGTACAGTATTGTTAGTGGAGCAGAGAGGTTGGGGGTGGGCATGCAGGCCCCTCACCCTGCTAAAGCAGGGTAGAAGCTGGAGTAGCTGAGCTTCTATTTAGTTTTGCATTTTAAGTTTCTAGATAATTTTTAAAGTAAGGGTTGTATTGCTGTAAAAAAGTTTTGAAACCACACTTTCTATCTTATTAAGAACAAGTAACAGTAGCAAAGTGAAAGTGTTGATACCAGTGATTTGAAGTTTAAGTTCTGCAGACTTTAATGCAGTTAAGACAAAGCTAATAATCATTAGGCATTCTATAAGCATGCAACTTTTGCCTCAATTAGACACATTCATTGGTGGACTGTGTTTAATTGTGAAGGAAAAAACCAATTTAAGAACATGTATGAAATTGGAATTATGCTCTGGAAAAAGTAAGATGAGATGTAATTAGGTGTTTTTTAGTTTTAGCTTTTCAGGAACGTAATTCCCCTCTGACACATCTGTTGTCTTGCTTTTTACACATTGCACTTTTGTACATACTTTTAGGAACTCGTGTGAGAAAAACGATGGACTCCTTTTACTTATGGTGGTCTAAGAACACTAATTTTTCTCTCTGTTACAGGATTTTACACTTAACATAGTTTTCCTAAACATTAATGAGTTTGCTTTTTTGCTTATGAAGAATTTGAACATGTAGAAAACAATAGAAATATTAATGAGTCCTGTATGTCTGGCAACCAGATTTAATGATTGTAAGATTTTTAAAAATTACTTATTGTATTTTTTAATTTCTGGCTGCATTGGGTCTTCGTTGCCACGTGCAGGCTTTCTCTAGCTGCAGCGAATGGGGGCTACTCTTTGTTGCGGTGCATGGGCTTCTCATTGCGGTGGCTTCTCTTGTTGCGGAGCACAGGCTCTAGGCACATGGGCTTCAGTAGTTGTGGCGCGCGGGCTTCAGTAGTTGTGGCTCGCGGGCTCTAGAGCACAGGCTCAGTAGTTGTGGCACACAGGCATAGTTGCTCTGCGGCATGTGGGATCTTCCTGGACCAGGGCTCGAACCTGTGTCCCCTGCATTCGTAGGCGGATTCTTAACCAGTGGGCCACCAGGGAAGTCCCTATAATTGTAAGATTTTTGTCATCTTTGCTTTAGCCAAAAAAAACTTTTTTGGCTAAAGTTTAGTAAATTTGCTTTTCCACATTACAGAAAATGAAGTTGTATATTA
This sequence comes from Lipotes vexillifer, assembly GCF_000442215.2. Lineage (NCBI taxonomy): Eukaryota > Metazoa > Chordata > Mammalia > Artiodactyla > Lipotidae > Lipotes > Lipotes vexillifer. The sequence continues at coordinate 2,129,590 of NW_006783036.1, read as the reverse complement.
GGCTTATTTATTGAATACTTACTATATCCAGTAGTCATAAAATGCCTCGTCTGGTGTACGTGAGTGCCATGTGATAAAGTATGCCTGTGCTCTGACAGCCTGGGGGCATGGTGGGATGAGGTAAGGTGGTTGAAATTGGATGGGAGGGCTTTCCCGAGGTGACCCTTAGGTAGGTCTTGAAGGGCATATGAAGGGAAGCTCTCCAGGCTGAGGGATCCATAGGTTTAGATCCTGTGGGTAGAGAGGATGTGACATTTTTGAGGAAGATTGATATAATTGAGGCTTGGGGAAGCAATCAGGAAAGTGGTGGAAGGTGAGCCTGCAGAGGTGGGCACATGACGGATCACGAGGGCCTTGTGTGCCAAGCTAAGGAGCTTATTTTATTTTTAAATAATAGCTTTACTAAGATACAATTCACACACCATAAAATTCACTCTCTTTTAAGTGTACAGTTTGGCAGTTTTTAGTATATTCACAGAGTTGTACAACCGTTACCACTGTCTAATTTCGTTTTCGTCACCCCCAAAGAAACCCTCTACTCAACTAGCAGTCATCCTCCATTTGGAATTTATTTTAAATGTTGTTTAAATGTTTTTATTTATGTTTTGGCCATGCCGTGTGGCTTGTGGGATCCCAGTTCCCTGACCAGGGTTTGAACCTGGGCCACAGCAGTGAAAGTGTGGAGTCCTAACTGCTAGGCCACCAGGGAACTCCCTATTTTTTTTTTTTTTTAATTTTTATTTATTTTATTTTATTTATTTTTTGGCTGCGTTGGGTCTTCGTTGCTGCACGCGGGCTTTCCCTAGTTGTGGCGAGCGGGGGCTATTCTTCATTGCAGTGTGCGGGCTTCTCATTGCGGTGGCTTCTCTTGTTGTGGAGCACAGGCCCTAGGCGCATGGGCTTCAGTAGTTGTGGTTCGTGGGCTCTAGACCACAGGCTCAGTAGTTGTGGTGCACGGGTTTAGTTGCTCTGTGGCATGTGGGATCTTCCTGGACCAGGGCTCGAACCCGTATCCCGTGCATTGGCAAGCGGATTCTTAACCACTGCACCCCCAGGGAAGGCCCCTATTATATTTTAATTAAAGTATAGTTGATTTACAATATTGTGTTAGTTTCAGGTGTACAGCATAGTGATTCAGTATTTTTGCACATTATACTACATTGTAAGTTGTTACACAAGATAATGGTTATAATGCTTTGTGCTCTCAGTAACTCCTTGTTGCTTATCTAGTTTATATATAGTATTTTGTATCTGTTAATTCCATACTTCTAATTTTTCCCTCCCCCCTTCCCTCTCCCCTTTGGTAACCATGAGTTTGTTTTCTATATCTGTGAGTCTGTTTCTGTTTTTCATATACATTCATTTGTATTATTTTTTGGATTCCATATGTAAGTGATATTATAGTGTGTCTTTCTCTGTCTGATTTATTTCACTAAGCATAATATTATCTAGGTCCATCATGTTGCCGCAAATGGCAGTATTTCATTCTTTATGGCTGAGTAATATATCTCTGTGTGTGTGTGTGTGTGTGTGTGTGTGTGTGTGTGTGTGTGTGTGTGAGTTTGACATCTTCTTAATCATACTGTCTGTTGATGGGCAGTTGGGTTGCTTCCAAGTGTTGACTATTGTAAATAGTGCTTCTAGGAACACTGGATGCATATATATATATATTTTTCATGTATCTTTTTGAATTAGTGTTTTCTGTGCTTTTGGAGATATACCCTGGAGTGGAATTGCTCAATCATGTGGTGGTTCTATTTTTAGTTTTTTAAGGACCCTCCATACTGTTTTCCATAGTGGCTGCACCAATTTACATTCCCACCAACAGTGCACCAGGGTTCCCTTTTCTCTGCACCCTCTCCAGCATTTGTTGTTTGTAGACTTTTTGTTGATCATTCTGACTGGCATGAGGAGTTACCTCACTGTGGTTTTGATTTGCATTTCTTTAATAATTAGTGATGTTGAGCAGCTTTTCGTGCGCCTGTTGGCCATCTGTATGTCTTCTTTGGAAAAATGTCTATTTAGGTCTTCTGCCCATTTTTTGATTGGGTTGTTTGGTTTTTTTTGATACTGAGTTGTATGAGATGTTTGTATATTTTGGATATTAACGCCTTGTTGGTCGCATCACTTGCAGATATTTTCTCCCATTCTGTAGGTTCTTGTTTCGTTTTTTCAATGGTTCCCTTTGCTCTGCAAAATTAAGTGATTTTTTTTTTTTTTTTTTGCTGATTTCAGTGCTGTACGCAGGCCTCTCACTGTTGTGACCTCTCCCGTTGCAGAGCACAGGCTCTGGATGCGCAGGCTCAGCGGCCGTGGCTCACGTGCCCAGCCACTCCGTGGCATGTGGGATCTTCCGGGCCCGGGGCGCGAACCCGTATCCCCTGCATCGGCAGGCGGACTCTCAACCACTGTGCAACCAGGGAGGCCCTAAGTGATTTTTAATAACCATTTGTCAGTGGTTCCCATTGCTGTGCAAAATTAAACGAGCTTTAATAACCGTTTAAGACTTATGTCTCTTTAAAATAACACATTAATGTTTGTGTTATGGAAGCAATAGTGTAATAGTTTTGTGAAATACTACCTGCCATACTGACCATGTGTTTTAAAGCTACACTGCGCCACTTAGGAGAGTCATTGCTCTTCACTGAGCAAGGCTGGAGAGTTTTAAGCCACAGAGTGCTGTGAATGTGATTGCAGTTTGGAAAGATCATTGGTTGTCGTGATGAGGAGAGCTTGTGGGAATGAATTAACGGAAGGTAGAGAAGACCACTTATTTATTTAGAAACTTGTAAATGAGCATGTACTATGTGCCAGACACCTTTGTAGGCACTGTGAACAGACTAGACGTACCAGCCCTCATGGAGTCAAGTTCTGGTGAGGGGATGCTGTGGGGGTAGGAGGGAAATGAGGATGTGTTGGAAGGCTCTTAAGCGGTTACAGTAGACAGACTGTAATGATAGATTTAATGTGGGGAACAAGGAGGCGTCGACAACTCCTAGGATTTTGGCTTAAGTGACTTGGTGATTGGTGGTGCCATCCACTGAATAGGGGATGTAGCAGTTTTGAGGTTGAGATACCTGCACATAATAATTCAGGCAACATTTGTGGAGAATTATCATGGACTCTTCGCCTATCTCTCCTCTAAGTTGCGTCCACCTCGTCTGTCTTCCTGTTGTACCTTGTTACTTACTTCTGTCATAGTACTTCTCTATCTTTAGGTAAGTATTAGCTTCTATGTCTTCGCCACTGCCCGTTGAGGGTGGGAACTGCCTATATCATTTTCGTATCCCTGCCTACAGATCATCTCTGCTAGCTTGGAGAATATGATTGCTTCTTATTTGCCTCCACTGCAGCTGTCCTCCTATAAGCCATCATCATCTATAACTTTAATTACTGAGGTTGCCTTCTAGTAAGTCTTCTCCTTCCACATGTTAAAATGTGAGTCAGTATGTTTCTCTACTGCTAAGAACCTCACATGGCCCGTGTTTCACTTAGGGTAAAAGTGAAAGACTTCACAACGGCCTTACAATACCTACTTAGTCTGGTTCTTGTATTACTTTTATGACTTTTATCTCCTTTCCTTCTTACAAATCTTTGCTTAAGTATTACCTTCTCAATGAGGCCTGTCTTGACCTACCTACCTATCCATCTGTAAGTATGTTATCCCTAAAATACAGACCGTCTAGCGTCATACTGTATTCTTTCAACTATGTGATATTCTGGAAAAAGCAAAACTACATAGACAGTAAAAAGATCAGTGGTTGCCAGAGGTTAGAGGAGGAGGAGGAATGATTAGGCAGAACACAGAGGATTTTTAGGGCAGGGAAAATACTCTAGGATACCATAGTAATGGATACACGTCATTATACGTTTGTCCAGGCTCATAGAATGTACACCACCAAAAGTGAACCCTAGTGTGCTATGGACTTTGTGTGATTATGATGTGTCAACATAGGTTCATCAGTGGTAACAAATGTCCCACTCTGGTGGGGATGTTGATAATGGGAGAAGCTATTCATGTGTAGGGGCAGAAAGTATATGGGAAATCTCTGTAATTTCCTCTTGATTTTGCTATAAACTTAGAACTGCTCTAAAACAATTAAGTCTTTAAATATACAAAACAACAATAACAACAAAAAATCTAACCACAGGTAGCACAATTAAATAAAATTAATATTTGTTCCTTAGTATAATTAAATCTCCAGTCGTCTCTTTTTAAATAGTTGTTTAGATCAGCATTCAAACATGATGCACATGTTGCATTAAAAAAATAGGTTCATTGGGACTTCCCTGGTGGCGCAGTGGTTAGGAATCCTCCTGCCAGTGCAGGGGACATGGGTTCGAGCCCTGGTCTGGGAAGATCCCACATGCCATGGAGCAACCAAGCCCGTGCACCCGTGAGCCACAACTACTGAAGCCCACGTGCCACAACTATTGAAGCGCGAGTGCGTAGAGCCTGTGCTCTACAACAAGAGAAGCCGCCACAATGAGAAGCCTGCACACCGGCAACGAAGAGTAGCCCCTGCTTGCAGCAACGAAGACTCAACACCGCCAAAAATAAATAAATAAATAAATTTATTTAAAAAAAAAAAAGATTTATTGGGACTTCCCTCGTGGTCCAGTGGTTAAGACTCCGAGTTCCCAATGCAGGGGGCCTGGGTTCGATCCCTGGTCGGGGAACTAGATCCCACATGCATGCCACAACTGAGAAGTCCACATGCCACAACTAAGGGCCTGCACTCTGTAACTAAGATCCCAAGTGCTGCAACTAAGACCTAGTACAGCCAAAATAAATTGATAAATAAAATATCAAAAAATTTAATAAACGTCATATTAAAGTGTACAGTTTGATTCGTTTTTTAAAATAAATTTATTTATTTTTGGCTGCATTGGGTCTTCGTTGCTGCGTGCAGGCTTTCTCTAGTTGCGGTGAGTGGGGGCTACTCTTCATTGTGGTGTGTGGGCTTCTCATTGCAGTAGCTTCTCGTTGCGGCACACGGGCTCTAGTTGCGCGGACTTCAGTAGTTGTGGCGTGCGGGCTCAGTAGTTGTGGCGCACGGGCTTAGTTGCTCCGCGGCATGTGGTATCTTCCTGGACCAGGGCTCGAACCCATGCCCCCTGCATTGGCAGGCGGATTCTTAACCGCTGCACCACCAGGGAAGTCCCAGTTTGATTAGTTTTGACATATGTATACACCTGTGAAATTATCACCACAGTCAGGATACTGAATATATTCATCACCCCCACCCCCAAATTTCCTCATGCCTCTTTGTGATTCCTCCTGCCTTCCTCTCCTCCCCCAAGCAACCACTGATTTGCTTTCTGTCACTGTAGATTAGTTTGCATTTTCTAGAGTTTTATATAAATGGAATCTTAAATCATGTACTATATTGTCTGGCTTCTTTCAGCGTAATTAATTTGAGACTCATCCACATTGTTGCATGTGTCATTTGATTATTCTTTTTTATTGCTCAGTAGTATTACCTTGTATGGATACACCAGAATTTGTTTTATTCATTCACCTCTTGATGGACATTTGAGTTATTTCCATTGTTTGGCTATGACAAATAAAGCTGCTGTGAATAATATTTGTGTACAAGTCTGTGTATGAACATATATTTTCTTCTCTTGGGGGTAAATGCTCAGGAATGGAATCATATAGTAGTTGTATACTTAATTTTTTTAAGAAACTGCAGACTTTCCCAAAGTGGTTTTATAATTTTACCTTCTTACCAGCCGTGTGTGAGAGTTCCAGTTGCTCCACAACCTTACTAACACGTGCCATGGTCAGTCTTTTCAATTTTAGACATTCTAATAGGTGTGTAGTGGTATCATATTGTGGTTTTTTTTTTTTTTTTTTTTTTTTTTTTTTGGGGCGGGCGGGCCTCCCCCTGTTGTGGCCTCTCCCGTTGAGGAGCACAGGCTCCAGACGCACAGGCTCAGGGGCCATGGCT
>NW_006783036.1:2118144-2121467 GCF_000442215.2 Lipotes vexillifer | reverse complement strand
CGAACCCGCGTCCCCTGCATCGGCAGGCGGACTCCCAACAGCTGCACCACCAGGGAAGCCCCCGACCAGTCATTTTTTTTTGCCTTCTTTGAACGTGCAGGAGCCTCTAGATCTTCCTTCTTTCTCTTTTTCTCATGGTAAAATCCAAACGATATCCATACCGCTTACGGTGTAACTCGAGATATTCATTTTGTGGCAAATGCCGCCCGGTGCAGCCGCCGGGTGCAGCCGAAGAAGCGCTCGATTTTCTGGTCTTAGAGGCCCACAACCCCCGGTACTGTTTGTAACATGTTCCTTTATCCTTTATGTTTTCTGTAAACTGGTGGTTAAATTTAGAGGATTGATCAATTTCTGATTAAAATTATTTTGGGCAAGAATAATTCAGAGGAGATGTTTTGCCCATCCTATTTAAATGAAAGCCTCCATTGCACTCCAGTCCCGCTTATCCTGGTATACTGTTTCTTATTTTCATAGCACCTACTAACGTAATATAAATGTATGTATTTGTTTAATATCTGTCCTAAAACTTAACCTCCATAAAGGCACAGGTTTTTGTTTATGCTGTATTCCCAGAGTCTAGAACATTGTTCAGCACATAGTTGGCACAAAGTAAAAATCTTCTGAACAAATAAATGAATGAAATACAAAGGCACAGAACTGGTGAACTCTCATTACCCTCATTACCACTCATAGAAAAGTAACATTTTCTTTTGTTAGAATAATTGTGCTTAACAGCACTATTAAAGACAATGTAAAATCTTCTGGAACTGGGGCAGTTAGGAGCTCCAGAGGTGGGCTTTGGAAGAGGGCAGTGTAACCAGCTCTACCTCTTCCTCTGAGAATAACCCTCCTTTTGGTAGCTACCGGAGATTTATTGGCTCTTTAAAATCTGAGCTCAGAGTCGCGCAGCCTTTTTCAGGGGATAAAGAAAGTGTTCCCCTGCTCAGAGTGAGACTGCTACTCTGCCAGCCTAGAGGCTTCAACAGAAGTTGAAAGGAAGCCCCAGAACTTCAGATGTTCCTGGCGAGGTCCTCACCCCACCTTCCCCTCCCTCAGCACTCCTAGCTTCTCTGTTGCTCTCTGCCATTGGTATTGATCTTGTTATGTGCTTTTTTCTTTTCTTTTTCTTTTTGGCCGTGCAGTGTGGCTTGTGGGATCTCAGTTCCCCAACCAGGGACTGAACCTGGGCCATGGTGTGAAAGCCTGGAATCCTAACCACTAGGCCACCTGGGAAGTCCCATATGTTCTTTTTTCTTGGTTATCAGTCACCAAGAAGGCCAGGATTCCTAGGTCATCCCCTTGTTCTATAGGCTTTAATCTCTAAGACACTGTACATTTTTTTTCTGATCGCATCTCGCACCCCTGACCTTCTCTTGACACTTTTATACGGAGCCTTCTGAAACTCAGGGTACACCAGCAGAATCCTCCTAATCCTCAATTTCTTTTGCGAATGTTCCTCACATTCTTGTTCTTACTGCAAATTCGTTGTCTCCTGATGGCACTATTTTCCCTGCAGCCCTCCCATGTGGTACTTTGCCTTTTCCCCTACATTCCTCATATCACTGTGCCTGGAAGTGGGATGTCTTCCTTGTTCTCTATTGCCACTCCTGTACCATTTTTTTCTCTTCCATAAAAACACCCACGGTGAATATGATGTCATCAGATTATACCACTCACTACTGCTTTTTGAAGCTTCTCCAAAGGTTGCTGTGGAGGATTGAACCCCTTATTATGGAGTCACTCTGTATCACTTGTAATGCTTCTTACCTCGTATCAATATAGTTACGCCAGTTTCTTTTTGTTAGTGTTTGCGTAGTGACTTTTCATCTTTGTGCTTTCAGTCTTTCTTTATTCTTATGTTTTAGGTATGTCTGTACACATTTTTATCCAAATCTTAAAAGGAAATTTTTGCTTTTATGTAGGACATTTAGTACCGTTTACAGTTTCTTTTAAGTATTTGCTCATATATTTGTAGTTAGATCTACTGATTGAAAGCTTTCTATTTATTTGACCCACCTCTTCTGTTTCTTTCTTGTTCCTTTGATCTTCTTTTGCATTTAGTGTTTATTATTATTCTACCCTGTCTCCTTACCTTGGTAGTTATATGCTCTTTTTCAAAATACTGTTCTCTTAATGGTTTTATTTTGGTTTGCAAATTTGTTTTACTGTGGTAAAATACACAGAAAATTTACCATCTTTAAATCATTTTTAAGTGCACAGTTTGGGGTATTAAATACATTCATGATGTTGTGCAACCATCACCGCCCTCCATCTCCAGAACTCTTTTCATCTTGTAAAATTGAAACTCTGTACCCATTAAATATGCTCCATTCCCTCCTCTCCCAGCCCCTGGCACCCACCCTTCTACCTTCTGTCTCTCTGAATTTGACTGCTCTAAGTACCTCATATAAATGGAATCATACAGTTGTTTTTTTAATTCCTTTGGCATAATGTCCTCAAGATTCATCCATGTTGTAGTATATGTCAGAATTTCCTTCCTTTTTAAGGCTGTTTAAAGAACAGTTTTGCCAGATACAAGATTTTTTGGTTGATGTTTTTTCCCTTTTAGCACTTTGAATATATTGACCCACTGTCTTCTGGCCTCCAAAGTTTCTGATGAGAAATCTGCTTATAATCTTATTGAGGATCCTTAGAATGCGACGAGTCATTTCTCTCTTGCTTTCAAGATTCTGTCTTTGACTTTCACAAAGTTTGATTGTTTCTGCTGTACAGCAGAGTGATTCAGTTATACATATATATACGTTCTTTTTCATATTGTTTTCCATTATGATTTATCACAGGATATTCAGTATAGTTTTCTGTGCTGTACAGTAGGACTTTATTGTTTATCCATTCTGTATATAATAGTTTGCGTCTGCTAATCCCAACCTCCCACTCCATCCAGCGCCCCCTGCCCCGCCCCACAACCACAAGTCTGTTCTCTAGGTCTGTGAGTCTGTTTATGTTTGTAGATATGTTCTACATATGTGTTGTATTTTAGATTCCACATATAAGTGATATCATATGGTATTTATCTTTCTCTTTCTGACTTACTTTGCTTGGTATGATAATCTCTAGGTCCGTCTATGTTGTTGCAAATGGCATTATTTCATTCTTTTTTATGGCCGAGTAATATTCCACTCATACATATACTACATCTTTTTTTTTTTTTTTTTGCGGTACGCGGTCTGCTCACTGCTGTGGCCTCTCCCGTTGCTGAGCACAGGCTCCGGGCGCGCAGGCTCCGCGGCATATGGGATCCTCCCAGACCGGGGCACGAACCCCCTTCCCCTGCATCGTTAGGCGGACTCTCAACCACTGCG
>NW_006783036.1:2108901-2118000 GCF_000442215.2 Lipotes vexillifer | reverse complement strand
TCACTGTTGTGGCCTCTCCTGTTGCGGAGCACGGGCTCCGGACGCGCAGGCTCAGCGGCCATGGCTCACGGGCCCAGCCGCTCCGCGGCGTGTGGGATCTTCCCGGACCGGGGCACAAACCCGTGTCCCCTGCATCGGCAGGCGGACTCTCAACCGCTGCACCACCAGGGAAGCCGTATACTACATCTTTTTTATCCAGTCATTTGTCGATAGACATTTAGGTTGATTCCATGTCTTGACTACTATGAATACATAGGAGTGCATGTATAAAAGCTGAAGTTGCAATTAACGCAATTTACGTTCCAACCCTTTTTCTGGAAGTTGCAAGTCTTCAGTAGACCCCAGAGTTACTCAGTAGTTACATCAACATATTCTGCCAGTGCAGTTGTTGTCTAGCTGGGGAGACAGATTTCGGGTGTTTCTTATTCCACCATTTTCCCAGAATCTTCTCCCTTAGAGATTATAATTTACATCCTTGATTTATCAATCTGATGTAAACTAGGTGCTTTTACCCTCTTAAAGGGCAGTGCAAGGACCATAGAACCCTTCAGTTACCCGTTGTGCTCCCTGTGTGCCTTGTTATTTTATATTTTGCCTTACATGTTTTAATTCCTATAAGAAACAATTATCTTACACAATTATTTCATTAGGATTTATTTGCATGTTTACCCTTTTTGTTGCCCTTCTTTCCTTTGTGCCCCTCATAATTTTCTATCTGGGTTTATTTTTCTTCTGCTTGCAGAATATCCTGTGATATTTCTTCTGGGGTAAGCCTGCTATTGATAAATCTATCTGAAAATGTTTTTATGTCAGGTTTATTCTTTTTTTTTTTTTTTTGCGGTACGTGGGCCTCTCACTGTTGTGGCCTCTCCCATTGCGGGGCACAGGCTCCGGACGCGCAGGCTCAGCGGCCACGGCTCACGGGCCCAGCCGCTCCGCAGCACGTGGGATCTTCCCGGACTGGGGCACGAACCCGTATCCCCTGCATCGGCAGGTGGACTCTCAGCCACTGCGCCACCAGGGAAGCCCATATGTCAGGTTTATTCTTGAAGGTTATTTTTACTGGGTATAGAATTCTAGGCCACAGTTATATTCTTTGAGCACTTCAAAAGTATTTCATTGTGTTTTGTTTTTTAATATCTTTATTGGGGTATAACTGCTTTACAATGGTGTGTTAGTTTCTGCTTTATAACAAAGTGAATCAGCTATACATATACATATATTGTCTTCTTTTCCTTTTTAGTAAAGTAGTATTATTGTAACCTGCCTGTTTTTTTTTTCAGGTGGTTTAAAATTTTTTTCTCTTTGTCTTTATTTCAACTATTTTATTGTGATGTCCCTAGGTATGAATTTTTTTTTTTTTTAAAGTTTGTTTTGGATTCTTAGGGCTTCTTGAACATGTGGCTTGCTGTCTTTTCATTAATTTTAGGAACTTCTCAGTCATTGTTCAGTTATTGCATCTGTTCCATTCCTTTTTGAAACTTCAGTTTCACATATGTTCTGTATATCTGTCTCTTAGCCTCTAGTCTGTGTTTTTCAAATTTTAATATCTTTGGGCTTCATTTGACTTATTTTATTCTAAGTTGTCTTTATCTGCTTTTAAATCCATCCATTGAGTTCCTAGTTTCAGTTTGTATAGTCTTTTTTTAGTTTTAGAGCTTTCATTTGGTTCTTTTTTTATAGTTCCTAGTTCTCTGCTAAAATTGTATATCTTGTCTTTTATCTCCTGGAACATTGTAAGTATAGTTATTTTAAAATCTGGTAACTCTTAATATGTGGAATGCTTGTGGATGTTTCCATTTTATATTTCTTCTGTCTTTTGTTCATGTTGTATTGTTTCCTCATATGCCTGGTCATTTTTTATCGCATGTTTTATATCAAACTTGCAATTTACAAAATTGGTTATAAAAAATTTTTGAGGCCCAGGATAATATCTTCTTCAGAGGATTTATTTACACTAGCACTCTGGAATCACCTTAGTCCAATTTCAGATGACCCAGTTGAAATGATTCAAAGCTGAACTGCAGTCCCTTTGAGGGTCTGTTTACTTCAGTTTCATCCTTAACTCCTAGGGTATATAGCCTTTTGGAGTGTCAACCAAGAAACGGGCATTCACTAGCTGCTGTCCTTTTCTCCTCTCCCCAGTGGCAGTACTTGTGGAGTCCAGTGTCTTTGCCCTAACTCCAGAAGCCTGTCAGATACATTACTCCATCTCTTAATGGTCCCCTATGAAATTGGCAAACATCCTTGAGGGGAAGAGTGACCTCAGTAGCTGGACGTCCTAAGCTTCAGTCTCTCCTGCATTCTGGCCTTATCTTGTCAGTTGTCTGATTCCTTCAAGCAGATGTTTTAAATATTTTGTTCAGGTTCTCAGGGAGGGGTCTGAGTTACTAGGCTTTTCCTAGAACAGAAGTAGCTTCTACCTTTCTGTCACTTAGTACAGTACAGTGTCTGTAGTCTTTTATGATTTCAGTATCCCTGAAGATAGTTGATCCCAGAGCAACTGTGAATGACTGGACAACAGTTAAACAACAGTGACCCGGTCCTTAAATACCTTGGCTTCTTAGTTCCTTGACCTCTCTCCCAGGTATCCTGTTCTCTACCCTACCTTGTATACCCATTCCCTTGAATTACCATTATCTGAAACACCCCTGTCATCTTCATTTCAAACTTAGCACTCTGACTGCTTCTTCCTGAACTTTTTAGCTCACACCTTCCACCATCCCATTTCCTGCAGTCTTCAGCCCCATCGTGACCTTCAGTTCATCGATCCTACCACCTATTCCCCGGAGCATTCTCATGTTTTTGTTCACTTTAAGTTCCACAGTCAGTCCTTATAATACATCCTCTGCTCCTATTACCTTGTTTTCCTCTAGTTTCATCTATAGTCTTGGCTAAGCCACCACCTGTGTCTTAGCCTGGATTCTCCAGAAAAGAGCGTAAGACAAAGCTTATATGCTAATACTTTATGTGAAGTTAGAGTGAGGGGGGAAAGAAGAAAGTTAGGCAGAGAAGGAGAGAAAGCATATACAAAGTGAGTGGTATGTTATCAAGCTGGCCACAGTTTCACAAGAACCTTAGCTGGTTGCTAGGCAATGCTGGAAACCTCCAGAGAATCATGGCACCTCTCAGAACACTCCCAGGGGGCAGGTGTGTGGGGAGGACAGCTGAGAAATGTGTTGGCTCCTTCCTGTTTCCTGTCTCTTAATGGTCAGAGTTGCCCCACAGGGTCTTAACTATTCTGTGCTTTCGGGTTTGTTACTTGGGCTCTCCAGGTACCTGCTGGAGAAGCAGCTGAATTTGGGCATTGGAGCTGCTGTGGCTTCTGCCACAGTGCAAAACAAAGCCCACCAAAGCCCGACCCTCACCCCTGCGGGGAGGAAGGGACAGCTGGCGGTGTTAGGAAAGGACACACGGGTCATGGGCTGGGGCTCTGTGATCATGTGACACTTGCGAGCTTTGGCTAGGCCTGGTGGGGTAGCTCTAGCTGGGAGGTAGAGCAGCAGGCGAGTCTGGGTGGATTTGGAGGAGGAGCATGAACTGCATCTGTTCTGGCCTGTTTAATCCAGCCTCTTGCTTATTTTTTGCTTGGGTCAGTATAGCTGAAATGTGGCTGGAGAAACCCTACTGACTAGTCTCACTTTAGAGTCATGATCACCAAAATCAAGTAGGCCTGTTACTGGTTATATTCTGTTTTCTCACTCCAGTTACTCTCCTGGACAGTATTTAAATATCTCACTTTAAACCTTCAATTCTTCCTTCCCCATCCTTCCTTTATTTCACTGGGAAAAAAACTGAAGCAATTGGAAGAAAACTTCCACAGGCTCCCACTGGCATATGGCACCTTCCCACTTCTGTGCCTGACCCTCTGCCTCATCTTCTGTGTTTATGCTCCTGGCTGAGGCCACCATCTTTTCATGTGCATTCGACCCCGTCACCTTCTACCTGCTCAAAGACATCACTCCAGTAATTTATCCTTTATTTGCATCATCAAATTTTTCTTCTCTATCGTATCATTCTCAGTAGCATATAAAATGCTGTTATTTCTCCCTTTTTTAAAAAAAGTTCCTCTCATAATTAATTGTCTGTATTCTTTTCTTTCCTGTTCCCTTATTCTTTCTTGAACACATTCCATTTAGGCCCCGCTTCTCTAAAATTGCTCATAACATCACTAGTGACTTCCATGTTGCTGAATGCAGTGGTCACTTTGCAGTCCTCACCTTGTTTGACCTGTTTACCCCCAGAGACCCTGTAGATTACTCCTCTTTGAAGCCTGATTAGGCAGGGTTCTTCAGAGAAACAGAATCAATAGGAGATACATCTCTGTCTATGTCTATATCTATATCTGTGTGATTTATTATAAGGAATTAGCTCATGAGACTCTGGAGGCTTAGAAGTTCCAAAATCTGCCACCAGCAACCTGGAGACCCAGGAGAGATTCTAGTTCTAGTTTGAGTTCAAAGGCCTGAGAACCAGCTCAAGTGGTCAGGTTGGAGAAGTTCCCTCTTACTCAGCCTTTTTGTTCAATTCAGGCCTTCAACTGATTGGATGAGGGCCAGTTACTTTATGAAGGGCAATCTGCTTTACTCAGGCTACCAATTCAAATGTTAATCTCATCCAAAAACGCCCTCAGTGACAAACCCAGAATAATGTTTGACCAATATCTGGGCACCCTCTGGCCTGGTCAAGTTAACACATAAAATTAACCATCACAAACCCTTTCTTGTGACATCTAGAACAAGATGCCTATGTAGTCCCTACAGGATCTGGTCCCTGTCACCCCTGACCTTAGCTCCCACTTTTCTGCACTGTAGTCACAGATGCCTCCTTGCTCTTTCTTGACCACTGTCAGACGTGCTCCTGCCTTAGGGTCTCTGCTATCTAAAAATTTCAGCTGCATCCCTGGTGCTTCCTGTTCCCTCTCCTTGCTTTATTTATTTTTTCTTATTCACTCTCATCAATCCAACATACTTGCTTATTTATTTTGTCTGTTGTCTGACTCCTCCAACTAGAAGGTAAGCTTTGTGAGGTGAGAGCTTTTCAATCTTGTTGCCTTTCATACCCCCAGCTTCTGAGATAGTGCCTGGTACAAATTTGTCTCTCAGTAACAGCTTTCTTTTTGTTTAAAAACATGGACAGAAGCTCTTCCCAGGAAGTTTACAAAATACAGGTTTCTAGCCTGGAGTTCTCAGCAGTGAATACCTTTATTGGCTTATAGATGCCTTTTGTATATGTCTTTTCTTAGATATGTCTTCGATAGTTAACTATGGATGAGCTGATGTAATTCTGAAGGCACATTACCAGCTTTCTCATCTCCTTTCTTTCTAGCTCCGTGTGCGTGTGTGTGTGTGTGTGTGTGTGTGTGTGTGTGTGTGTGTAAAAACCAACACTGCTGCGGGATTTCCCTGGTGGTCCAGTGGTTAAGACTTCGCCTTACAATGCAGGGGGTTTGAGTTCCATCCCTGGTCAAAGAGCTAAGATCCCACACGCCTCAGGGTCAAAAAACCAAAACATAAAGCAGAAGCAATATTGTAACGAGTTCAGTGAAGACTTTAAAAATGGCCCACGTCGGGCTTCCCTGGTGGCGCAGTGGTTGAGAGTCCGCCTGCCGATGCAGGGGACACGGGTTCGTGCCCCGGTCCGGGAAGATCCCACATGCTGCAGAGCAGCTGGGCCCGTGAGCCATGGCCGCTGAGCCTGTGCGTCCGGAGCCTGTGCTCCGCAACGGGAGAGGCCACAACAGTGAGAGGCCCGCATACCACACACACACACAAAAATGGCCCACGTCAAAAAGAAAAAAGAACCAGCACTCTTGAAGCCCTTTACAAACATGATCTTATTTAATCCTTAAAACAATCCTGCAACACAAGTTGTATCACCCCCATTGTACAGACAGATGAAACTGAGATTTAGAGAGCTTAAGCAGCTTGCCTGAGGTCTCAGTTGGTGAGTGGCAGAACCCAACTTGGGGTAACTTGATCTAGATCCTATATTCTTGACTGTTAGTACATTATATGCTGCCTTCTAGATATACAGATGTCATCTTGTTTTGTGGCATGCAGGAACTTGGAAATCTTGGGCAGGCTGTTTGTCGCCTTTCAGCCATAATGGTGATAAATATTCAAGGTGCTTAGAATACAAAGCAACCATTCAAAGTCAGGAATCCTCTCTAACATCAGTACAGCAATAACTGAACCTCAAGCCTTTCTCAGCTTTAGCCCCCCCAGATCTCCTTGGGTCAGTCTACCTGTTAGGTTCCTGGATCTGAGGTCCATACCTTGTCCAGGAGATTAGAAGGGTAATGGTGACTGCCATCACGAAAGAGCTGGCCCTTTCTGGCTCAGGTTATCAAATCAGCTCTACCTACCACTGGAGTATTCCATGAGGAATTATAGGAGTCCCCTTCTGCCTCAAAGGAAAGTGTAACAAACCACTCAAACTTCATGGCCTTAGATAACAACTCTTATTTCATGGTTCTTGCTAAGCTGGGTAGCTGTTCTGCTGGGCTTACTTGGGGTGTCTCATGTGGTGGCTGTCTGGGAGTAGTGGGGGTTGGTGTCATCTGGTGGCCTCACTGAGATGCTGGGACAGCTGGACCTATTTTCTTCTCTGTGTAGTCTCAGGACCTATCCTTTTTCCAGTGGGCAAGGTGTCCACTGGGATAGTCAGATTTCTTATGTAGTGGCTCAGGGCTCCCCTAGGCAAGCATTCCAAGAAGGGGGAAGTGGAAACTGCTAGTCTTTTTTTTTTTTTTTTTTAACATTATAAAAAAAAATGCATTGGGAGCGCGGAGTCTTAATCACTGGACCGCCAGAGAAGTCCCAGAAATTGCTAGTCCTTTTAAAGCGTAGGCGCGGAACTGGCATATTATCACTCCTGTCACATTTCCTTGGTTAACATGAGTCATGGACCAGCCCAGATGTGTTGTGAGTTTTACTACACAGATGTGTTGTGAGGTGTGCTGGTAACTAGACGTGGAGCAGGTCCGTTGGTAGTAGACTAGTCCAAACTACTTTTGAAAGTGAACAGGGGCCTATTAAAAATTATGCTGGGTTGGTGGGTATAAACTGGAACTGTCTAGGACCCACTTGGACATTGGTCATCATAGTCATACATGTGCCCTGGAGGAAGCAAGAGCTAGGTATTACCTTGAATCTTTTCTTGTGATTCTCTCATTGTGAAGCTATGACCATGTTAAGTATGGGTCTCATGTTTTAAGTTGAACATTTAATAAACATTTAAATAAAATTTAAATTTTTTTTCCGTATAAATTTATTTATTTATTTATTTTTGGCTGTGTTGGGTCTTTGTTGCAGCGCACGGGCTTTCTCTAATTGCGGCGAGCAGGGGCCACTCTTCGTTGCGGTGTGCGGGCTTCTCATTGCGGTGGCTTCCCTTGTTGCAGAGCACAGGCTCTGGGCACGCGGGCTTCAGTAGTTGCAGCATGCGGGCTCAGTAGTTGTGGCTCGCGGGTTCTAGAGCACAGGCTCAGTAGTTGTGGTGCCACGGGCTTAGTTGCTCCGTCACATGTGGGATCTTCCCGGACCAGGGCTCGAACCCGTGTCCCCTGCATTGGCAGGCGGATTCTTAACCACTGCGCCACCAGTGAAGCCCATGACTTTTAAATAACAACCCAGCAACTTTATTTGGGTGCTCAGTGAGTACAGGAGTTACTTATTTTGGCAGTGGAGGATTTGAGCTTCCTGAAATGATTTTGTTTATTGGCCTCCAGCAGGGAGCTTTCCTGAGGTATTTTTCAAGATGGATTTTGACTGTGTGCCATTTTCATGTTACCTGATAACTTGGAACCTAGTCCTCTTGTAAGATATAGCTCCATTCTGCAGTTAATCAGATGATCTCAGAAGGTCTCTTCCAGCTCTAAAATTCTCTCTAATCTTGTAGAAAGTTGTTACAGATGGCCACAGGACAACTGGAAAGCTATAATAAAGGCTTTCACAGCTCCTATGTGAAATGGGGCCAGGTGGGATCCAGAAATCTTTATGGGGTAGAGTCCTTTTTACTCTATACTTTGAAGGAATGTTAGTTTGCAATCCAAAATGGAATTTGTTCTCAGTTGAATATTAAGTCTTGAAAAGTTGACTGTAGAACAAAATTCTAAAATTAAAAATCCTACTTTTCTGTATAATAGAAGGTAGACTTCTGAGGCATGACCTTTAAGATCCCATTTTGATGTGAAGTGCCTCCAGAGTGTCTCACACCTACGTGTTTGTGCACCCCACGTAATTGTGCTTCAGGAATGTGGGATGAGGGTCCATTTTGTCTTTCCTGCAGCTCAGTGGGGGGAGAGGATGCAGTTCCTATGGAATGCTTGCCTGAGGCCCTTTGATATCTTTCCCCAGCTGGTGAGAGGTAGGGTCAGTGAAAATTCTAGGCTTGAATGTGGTGTGGTAGCCTCTTTATTAACCTTGACTACTGTATAAAAAAACAAAAAAAACAAACCTCTCCAAACTGGGTGTCTGCAGGTTTGAATAGTTGGGAGATCTCTTTTTCACTAAACAAGTAGCTAATGTGACTGGAGTCAAGTGAAGCACTATGCTTTCTGCCACTGGGGGCAGAGGGTTCCCACTAACATTGGTTTCAGGAAGTATATACCACATAAACATTCTGTATATTTATAACATCTTTTCCACAGCATGTTTCGTATTACATCTTTAATGATGCAGCAGCTCTGACACTAGTTATGTTTATAGTAAGGATAAAGGCTAACTTTATATGTTGCTGTTTGTCTATTGTCTACTTCTAGGAAGGGGAGGAAGGTATGCTGGTAACTAGGATGACTAGTGAACTTTGTATTTGTTTGACAGGCTCATATATATTGAGATTCAGGGAAAATGTTAGTTTGTTTACTTTTAAGATGACTTTGGCGTAGGTGATGTTAATTTTTCAAATCATTAAGTAATCACCTAGGGAGACGATTATCATTTATAGAACACCTTTTATATGCACGTTTATAGCAGTCTTGTGAAGAACACTGACCTTTTACACAGGAAGGAACTAAGACTGACCTGCCAGTTTTACATAGTTAGTAATTGTCAAAGCTTGGATTTGAGCTCAGGTTTGTTTGACTTAAAATTCTCG
>NW_006783036.1:2081344-2108891 GCF_000442215.2 Lipotes vexillifer | reverse complement strand
CCCCCCATTTTGGTTACTTACACAAAGATCCTTCCCAGCTAGACACTGTCTGCACTTTCATAGATCCACATCCCTAGGAAAAGTGGTTCCATTTGGCTATATTGCCTCGCATCTTCCATACGCTTGTTTCTTACACTGTTGTAAACATGCTGACCATACAGGGTTTTTAACCTGGGACCTAGGAACCCTCTGAAGTTGTGTGCAAAATGTTGTGCTTTTTTTGCGGAAAATGTCAGCATCGATAGCTCTCATGAAATTCTCAGTGGTTTCTGACTCAAAAGAAAAAACTAACCCCAAGAACCACGGCTTTATGCCATTAGTATTTTCCCAACACTATTATTAAATGAATTAATATACATAAAGTGCTTAGAACAGTGCCTGACAAGAAGTAAGTTCACTATTAGTGTTGTTATGACATTAACAGTTTTTATGTGCATGGCCTTCAAAACTTTTAATAATTGGATAGCAGTCCATGGAGTAGAATACCACTGCTTATTGTTGGCAATATTTGGGCTTAAAAACAATTGTTTTTTTTCTTACAAGCAGTTTGAGATGAATCTCCATGTATTTAAAGTGGTTCCCTGTATTTTGGATTATTTCTGTGGATTCCCCAAAGCGAAATTACTAGGTCAAAATGTATGAACATTTTGAAGATCTTTAGAAATATTGCAGATTGCTTTCCAGAAGGCACATACTAGTGCATAGCAGCAGTATATTGCAGTCTGTTTTGCTATATATACTCTTGCTTGCACTAGACAAATAGATGAAATTAATTGCGTATTAATTAATACGCAAAAGATTGCCTTGTTTAATAAAAATTTTTCCAGCTTCCAGAGGTGGAACATTTTCTGCGTACTCTTTTGTGAATTGTCCTTATGTCCTTTTCTCATTAAATAGGGTTTTTATGGTTTTCTTATCATTTTGAGATGTTAACACTTAGTCACCTGCTGCAAATATGTGTTCTCAGATTGCTTGCCTTTGAAATATTTAGAGGTTTGGTTTTTTTTTTTTTTTTTTTTTTTTTTTTTTTTTTAGTAAAATCTGTGGGTTTTTTTGCATGTGCTTCTATTGTTTATAATTTCTAGGTCCTCCTTCCCTTTCCCATTTCTCCTGGTTTTTCTCATGCAAACTTTAAAATTTTCCTCCATATAAACTTCTAAAATCTCCTATATGGAGAAATACTGAAGCAACATATATTTATTAGACTGTATATATTCATATGTAAAAATGAGCAGCTATTTTTCTTCATAATGATTGTGTAGAGTGTTTGTATGGATTTAATCATGATTTGACCCTATTGATAGACATTTTCTTTTAAAAAAATTTTTTAAATTATTTTTTTAATTGGAGTAAAATTGCTTTACAATGTTGTGTTAGTTTCTGCTGTAGAACAAAGTGAATCAGCTATATGTATACATATATCCTCATATCCCCTCCCTCTTGAGCCTCCCTCCCACCCTCACCCCCCACCCCCACCGCCCCCATCCCACCCATCTAGGTCATCACAGAGCACCAAGCTGAGCTCCCTTTGCTAGGCAGCAGCTTCCCACTAGCTATCTGTTTTACGCATGGTAGTGTGCATATGTCTATGCTATTCTCTTCATTCGTCCCACCCTCCCCTTCCCTCACTGTGTCCACAAGTCCATTCACTATGTCTCCGTCTCTTTTCCTGCCCTGCAAATAGGTTCATTTGTACAGTTTTTCTAGATTACATATATATGCATTAACGTGCGATATTTGTTTTTCTCTTTCTGACTTACTTCACTCTGTATGACAGACTCTAGGTTCATCCACGTTACTACAAATGACTCAATTTCCTTCCTTTTTATGGCTGAGTAATATTCCATTGTATATATGTACCACATTTTCTTGTTTCTAATATTCTCTATTACAGCAAATTCTGCATGATCGTCTTGCTACATATAATCTCTGTTCACTTGGGTTAACTTTTCTGTACAGTAAATTCCTAGAAGTGGAACAGTTGGATCAAAATTTAGATTTAAACTTCCAAATTGCCTTCTGCAAAGGCTGTTTTCCCTGTAGATTTTGAAAGTGTCCTTATTTTAAGAGTAATTGTCCTTTTAACTAGTGAACTTAACTTTTCATATATTTATAGACCATTTGGTTTTTTCTTTCTGTGTGCGGTTTGTGACCTTTGCCCATTTTACTTTCTGATTGATTAATGATGACTCTCTATATGTTAAAGGAACTTGCCTTTTTGTTGTTGTTGTTGTTTGTGGTACATGGGCCTCTCACTGTTGTGGCCTCTCCCCTTGCGGAGCACAGGCTCCGGACGTGCAGGCTCAGTGGCCATGACACACGGGCCCAGCCGCTCTGCGGCATGTGGGATCCTCCCGGACCAGGGCACGAACCCGTGTCCCCTGCATCGGCAGGTGGACTCTCAACCACTGCGCCACCAGGGAAGCCCCGGAACTTGCCTTTTTTTAAAAAAAATAAATTTATTTACTTATTTATTTTTGGCTGTGTTGGGTCTTCGTTGCTGCGTGCGGGCTTTCTCTAGTTGTGGAGAGCGGGGCTACTCTTCATTGAGGTATGCAGGCTTCTCATTGCGGTGGCTTCTCTTGTTGTGGAACACGGGCTCTAGGCGCACGGGCTTCAGTAGTTGTGGCACGTGGGCTCAGTAGTTGTGGCTCGTGGGCTCTAGAGCACAGGCTCAGTAGTTGTGGCGCATGGGCTTAGTTGCTCCATGGCATTTGGGGTCTTCCCAGACCAGGGATCGAACCTGTGTACCTTGCTTTGGCAGGCGGATTCTTAACCACTGCGCCACCAGGAAAGTCCCAGCTGAATTCTTCTTAACAGTTGTTTTTATTTTATTTTTAAATTTTTATTTATTTATTTATTTGGCTGTGCCACACAGCATGTGGGATCTTAGTTCCCCAACCAGGGATTGAACCTGCACCCCCTGTATTGGAAGTGCAGAGTCTTAACCACTGGACTGCCAGGGACGTCCAACAGTTGTTTTTAGAAATACTGGTTGAGGGTAGTTTTAAGGAGGGAGATTCTAATAGAAGGCTGTTTGGGACTTGTAGGTAATGGAGAGATGAATTTTAATGGGAAGGGTACTAGACATTATTCCTACCTTTATAGTATTGTTTTCTATCCAAGTTTTAAATATGATTCTCTTGGGATTCTTTTCTTGATTTGTAGAGCTGCCACTGTACTGTTCATGACTGTATCCATGGGAACATAAGTAGGATGACATAAGTTTATAATTTGTTGCTAGGCAGATGTAGCTCGAAATGTAATAAAATTTCCTCATTAAAAAGTGTTTGGATGTTTTACCTTCTGTGGGGGAAGGTAATGAAACAGAATAGTCTGGAATTAAAACTGTGAAATTGTAAAACCTTTTAGAGTGGAAAGGACAGGTCATATTTTTAATTAGTTGAATGTTTGAAATTGAAGAGAATAAGATGAGATAACTGTGTGCTATAAGCTTGGCCTTTTAGGTTTAAAAGGTCGGTATTCAGGGGGCTTCCCTGGTGGCGCAGTGGTTGAGAGTCTGCCTGCTGATGCAGGGGACACGGGTTCGTGCCCCGGTCCAGGAAGATCCCACATGCCGCAGAGCGGCTGGGCCCGTGAGCCATGGCCGCTGAGCCTGCGCATCCGGAGCCTGTGCTCCGCAATGGGAGAGGCCACAACAGTGAGAGGCCCGCGTACTGCAAAAAAGAAACAAAAAAAAAAAGGTCAGTATTCAGATGTGTAGGGACTAGATGTGGACCACCCAATCCATCCTAGAATATATATCAAATCCCAGAATGACGACAGGTATTTTAGGTAGTCCTTATGACTCTCAGACTCGGCAGACTAATGAAGGAGGGCTTGTGGAGATTAAGATACCTGTCTCTTATTTTGGCTGAAGTTTTCATTTTTTTTAATTAAAAATTTTTAATAGGTAATGTGTCATTGGTATAAAACAACTAAATTTGAAAAAGGTATAGAGTGCAATGTAATTGGTTTCTTACCTATGTCCTCTTAAGTCACACAGTTCCCCAGAGGCCACCATACTTACTAGCTCCTTGTCTGATTATAATTTAAAGAATCATTTGAGTAGTTATTCAGTAGTAATAGATAATAGGTAACATTTATACGTTTTGTGTGCCAGCCCCTGTGATCAGTGCATTACAGGATAACCTAGGAAGTAGTTACTATTCACTCCATTTTGCAGATATGCAAACCTTCTCTAAGGCTTAGAGAAGTTAAATAACTTGCACAAGGTTTAATATTTCTTGCCCACTAGATTATATGCTCCAAGAAAGTGGGGGCCATGTTTTATTTCTGCTTTATCCCCCTGTATCAAATATAGTTCCTATGGGATTTGCTAGTGTGTCAAACGTAGTATGAAGGCTGGTTTTACAAAGGTGGTTGTATCCTCATTTATTGGCTTTGAATTTGTGTAGCTGTGACTCAGACTTCTCTTTGTAGAGAAGTCACATTGAGGATTGGAGCAGCATTGCATCTGAATATTTATGAAGGGAACCTTATATTTCTGGATTTCATGCTGGGAACATTTGGGAGAACCTCCCTTGTGATTGGATAAGGTCCAGTATTTGGGGATGAGGGTGGTTAACATAGGGATTAATATAATTGTGACTCCATTCCTTTTGGGTGTGTTTAGTTTTTACCCCCTTTCCTCCACTCCTGCCCCAGCTATATCTTGGCCCAGTGTCCTTTTAGTTTCATGATCTAAGAGAAGGAATAAGTAGGAATAGAAGGAGTCAACTAGAAGGAATAAACTCCTTTGTTAAATGCCAATATTAACACGTGTCTGTGATCTTGAAAATCTGTGTTTAGTGTAAGTTGTATGTAGTGCCTCCAGTTTCTTACTTTTGAATTGTAGAGAATAAAATTTTAGAGCTTGGGTAAGATTATTGAGATTATTTGGCAAGAGGAAAATGAGGGACAGTTCAATTCCATAGATAATTGTTGAATTACTTTCTTTGTTAAGTTAGGATGATATTTATCTCATAGGGTTGATATGAGGATTAAGAGATAATCCTTATAAAAGTCTTGGATTGATAATTTAATGATAATACTAATTGTTAAACTTGCTGAACACTTTGTATGTGCTAGCATGATATGAGCCAGAAAAGTATTCTGAGATGTTATAGGAAGGACTGGGTAGAGTATAGGAGAAGAGAGTCAGGAAGGCCATTTAAAAGATTTTACAGTGGTATTGAAGTGAGAGTGAAGGCTGAACTAAGCATTAGAAATGGAAAAGAGATTAGATTTGAGGGGATGTGAAGAAAGCATATAGGGCTGGCAGAAAGGCAGGGAGGTAAAAAGACTGAGTTTTGATGCCTTGAGTAATGGGATACTATAAACAGTAGAGCAGTATGGAGATATCACTAATGTTTTGGAAACTGAAAAATAGGTTAATGTAAAATAATTACCTTGGCAGAACTGAGAAAGCTGAACCAGAGGGAGAGGTAGTGACGCCAGTAGGGAAGCAAGCAGATTGCTGCCGCTGAACCTCCGAAAGGCCTGGGGAGTAGAAGTACCAGGTGTCTCCAAAGGCTTAAGTGCGGTGTGGGCTGGGCTCAACCGCAGGGCTGACCAGAAGTCTGTAGGAAGCCCTCTAGAGTCTGGCTTCACTCCCGCAGCCCAGCAACTGCCTCTTTCCTGTCCCAGCAGAGGACAGATTTACTCTTCATAGAGTTTGAACCAAAGGGACGCTGGATTTGAGGGGTGGAGGATGGATGCCTAGATATGGGAGGGTGGTAGGTGTGTAGGTTAAATGAAAGTTTGCCTACTGAATGGTGAGAACCTCAGAACATCCCAGAATTCTTGCAGCAGATTAGAAGATTCTTCTTGGAGAGAAACTGACCCAGATGTAAAGGTCTGCAGCATCTGACAGTTGTCACACTGTCTGTATTCCAGTTAACTATTTGCATTACTGTTTTCATGACTATTGCCTGAAAACAACAGCAGTCATTTTATTATCTCTCACAGTTTCTGGTGGTCAGGATTTAGGAAGGGCTCAGGTGGGCAGTTTTGGTTTGGATTTCTCTTTAGGTTGTGGTCACATGGTGGCTGCACACAGATCTGCAGGGGTGCTGAAGCAGCTTGGGCTGGCCAAGCACCTTTCTTCATGTGGTCTTAGCATGGGCACATAGCGGGAGAACCGAGTGTAAGTCATACGGCCTTTATGACCTAGCCTCAGGAGCCACACAGCATCATTTCTGCCATAGTCACACATCTGTTCAGCTTCAAAGGGAGGCAGCATAGATTCCATCTCTTGAGAGAAGTTGAGTCAAAGTCTGACTATGAGGAGAATGTGTAGGATGATGTTGTGGCCATCTTTGGAAAATATGATTTACCACAGTTCACCCTTTAGTTATAAGATGTTCCTATTACATGCAGATTATATTCATGCCCTCCCCCAGCTCTCTTCCAGTTATGGCATTAGCCCCAAGTTCAGGATCTTGTCATCTAAATCAGGCCCAGCTGTGGCTAGATGAGTTTCCTCAGGCATGGTTCTGGATCTGGACACGTGAACTTAAGAGACAAGTAAACTGCCATTCTCTCCAACTTAAAATGGTGGGTCAGACTTAGGATAATTGCTGTAGATGCATCTGTTCAGAAAAGGAGAAAACAGGCATAACAGTCACTGGTCCAAAGCTTTTCTGAAATCCAGCCAGGCACAGGTTGCCAGTCCTTGATTAGGACTCATTTCTCTTATCTGGGAATGGTTCTCCAAGGCTCTTGGCTCTACAGTGAGAGTTTTGTTTTGCTTTCTGAGTTATCCTTTTCCGTAAGTCATGTCTGATTTTTTAAACCTGTGTTAAAATACACATAACATAAAATTTACCATCTTAACCACTTTTTTAGTTGAAGTGTAGTTGATTTACAGTGTTGTGGCAATCTCTGCTGTACAGCACAGTGACTCAGTTTATACACATCAGACATTCTCTTTCTAATATCCTTTTCCGTTATGGTTTATCCCAGGAGACTGGAAATAGTGAGAGTAACTTTTTTTAACCTTGTGTCTACGCTCAGGGCAGTTTGTTGGATCCTGAAGGATTCAACCAGCAGTACTCAAAGTGTCAGGCCCTAGCTGACCTAATCAGCTGGAAACCTGAGCAGTTTTTAAAGACTGAATCAGACGTGGGACACCCTTCACTGAAACCCTGATCACTGGTTTTTTTTTTTTTTTTTTTTGGCGGTACATGGGCCCCTCACTGCCATGGCCTCTCCCGCTGCGGAGCACAGGCTCCGGACGCGCAGGCCCAGCGGCCATGGCTCACAGGTCCAGCCGCTCTGCGGCATGTGGGATCCTCCCAGACTGGGGCACGAACCCGTGTCCCCTGCATCGGCAGGCGGACTCCCAACCACTGCGCCACCAGGGAAGCTCTTAATATTCTTTTACTTTTAAAATTTTTGGCTGCATCAGGTCTTCGTTGCTGTGCGTGGGCTTTCTCTGTTTGTGGTGAGCGGGGGCTACTCTCGTTGTGGTGCGCGGGCTTCTCACTGCAGTGGCTTCTCTTCTTGTGGAGCAGAGGCTCTAGGCGCGCGGGCTTCAGCAGTTGTGGCACACGGGCTCAGTAGTTGTGGCTCGCGGCCTCTAGAGCACAGGCTCAGTAGCTGTGGAGCATGGGCTTAGTTGCTCCGCGACATGTGGGATCTTCCCAGACCAGGGCTCGAACCTATGTCCCCTGCATTTGCAGGCGGATTCTTAACCACTGTGCCACCAGGGAAGCTCCTAATATTCTTTTCCATTATGGTTTATCCCAGGAGATTGGATATAGCTCCCTGTGCTGTACAGTAGGACCTTGTTGTTCCATCTTAACCATTTTCAAGTGAACAGTTCAGTGGCATTAAACACATTCATAATGTTGTGCAGCCATCAGCAGAAATCCACCTCCAGAATGCTTTTCATCTATAGAGTAAAACTGAAACTCCATAACCGGTAGACACTAACTCCCCATTCCCACAGCCCATTTCCCCAGTCACACTCTTAGGTCCTTCACTTCCTCCGACTTCTTGTAAGTCTGCTGCGGGACGGCCTCTGCTAGCAGTCTGAGGAGCTCCACTGTTTTAATGGAGAGGCTCTTTAGAGGCAGCCCTTAAGATTAGAAGACCCTTGGTCTGTTTAAAATGCCAATTTGGAACCTTCTTGGATCTTTCTGAGGTATTTAAAAAAGTTTTTCAATCATAGCCTGGATTCAGTCTCCCCTGCTGTAGCCGTTTCCTATTTTGAGAATCATTTTGCCTTCAGGAGAGGCTGGGGATAAGCAGTGGCTTTATTTTTTATTTTTTAATTTTTTTGCATTTTGACTGCACTCCGCAGCGTGTGGGATGATTCCCCAACCAGGGCTCGAACCCCGGCCTCTGCAGTTGAAGTGCTGGATCCTAACCATTAGGCCCCCAGGGAACTCCCATTAGCTTTGTTTTTGAACCCAGCAAGTTCTGACCCTTTACTTTTAACAGTTGGTTTTCCTCAGCATCCCCACCCCTCATGTTATCACAGGCACCGTGAAGCAGTGGGGTGGAGCTTTCACGTGTTACGCCTGAGAATCTCCTTTGATAGGTCACTGAGCTGATCAGATAAAAGATTCCACGTGACTACAGGCTGCATTTCACACCACCACATAACAGGTCCCCTTTTCTCCAATGTATAGTAATATTTTTCTTACTTTCCACTAAGCCTTTACCAATAGCCTCCTGGTCGAGGCCCTTCAGACTTTCAGTAGCAGTCTCCCCAAGGCCTCCCAGCCTCCACCTGCCACCCTGTCTCAAAGCCACTACCACACGTTCTAGGTTTTGGTTGCAGTGGCCTCTCACTTCCAGGTGCCAAGATCTGTTTCACTTACTTTTCCTGCCTAAAAAATTACAGACACACACACACACACCCCGCCAAATTAAATGACTGAATACTTGACTGGTTTCTATGGGTCAGGAATTTGGGGGAGCTTTGCTGGCCGATTCTGATTCTGGCTCAGGTAATTTCTGTGGTTGCAGTCAATCGGTGGAGCTGGAAGAGTCGTGGGCACAGGCAGGCAAGTCTGGGTGTGTGGCGGGGCCGTGGCTGGGCGCCTGTCTCTGATGTAGTCTCACGGCCTCTCCACGAGATCTCTGCGCGTGGACTAGTTTGTGCCCCTGCTTCAAGCACTCGGATCGCTTACACAGACACATACTTTCCAAAGGTATGTGTCTCAGGAGAAACAGGCAGTCTGTTTCATCTCTATGATGTAGTCTTGGAAGGCATTTCATGTCATTTCTGCTGTAGTTACAAACTTGCCCAAGTTCAAGGGGGAGGGAGCATAGACCTCACCTCTTGAAGGCAAGAGTTACAGTTGGTCACAACGTAAGAAGATCACTCGAGGTAGGAGATAATGTGGTCAGCTTTAGAAAATACATTCCACCATGGGTCTTAGTGAAACAGTTGGATCCCTGTCTGATCACTCTGCAGGCAAGCCTTGCTACTAAGAAGCCTCATCTGTGCACATGAAATTAAAGCCTACTTTTTAGTTAGGACTTCCTATGACCGAACAGTCAAGGATCATCGCAAACGTGAAGAAAGCCTCTAACAGTCTCATGCAAACAGATAAAAAGAAACTGAATGAAGAAAGAAAATGTAAGTTACAGAAGGGAAGTTCACACTTCAAAAACAGAAGGCTTAAAGAACTAAAGAAAATGTTAAATTCATGATGCAAAAATAGGATTATACAGGGACTTCCCTGGTGGTCCAGTGGTTAGGACTCCACACTTCCACTGCAGGGGGTGCGGATTCAATCCCTGGTCGGGGAACTGAGATCCTGCATACTGTGCAGCACCCCCCCGCCCCAAAAAAAAAAGGGATTATACAAAATAGGGAACCATTCAGAGTAAGAAAGAGCTCTTGGAAAATTTTCAATAGGAAACTGAAAAAATCTTCCAGGAAGTATTAGGCAGAGACAGATGAAAAAGAGAATGGACAGCGCCTGAGCCTTGATTGGATCATTGATTGAAAAATATTGTTTGAGGTGAGAGGAAGAAGTGTGGAAATGTTAATATGGACTCTGTATATTAAAAGTGATAATGAATTAGTGTTAATTTTCTTTAAGTGTGATAATGGTACTGAGGTAATGTAGGAGAACACCTTATTCCTAGGAGAAGCATACCAAAGGATGCGTTATGACGTCTGCATTTATCGTGTGTGTGTGTGTGTGTGTGTGCGCGCGTGTGTGTAGAGGAGAGAGAGGCCACACCAAGAGAAAGAGATAATTAAAGCAGTTGTGACATTACGTTAATAATTAATGATAAATACAGAAGCAAAATAAAGGAGTATATCACACTTAATGGATCAATTCAGGAGAGCCAACATCTGAATTACTAGAGAGAGGGGAAAAAAGAAAATTGAAAGGGTACAGTGATTAAATCAGCACTTAAAATTTTTCCAGAACTGAAGGTCATAAATCTCTAGATTGAACAGATCCATCAAGTGCCCAGCACAGTGAATTAAAAAAATAATAAGTTAAAGAGATTTCAGAACGTTGAGAATAGAGAGGATCCTAAAATCTTCCAGAGGGAACAAATCAAGTTACAAGAATGGATTGAGAATCTGCGTGACTCTGGAATCTCAGTGGCAGTGGAATAGTGCCCTCAGATTCTAGGAGTATTGCTTCCAATCTAGGATTCTACACCAAGCTGTTTTCCATTCCAAAGTGGCTGCATCATTTCACGTTCCCCCTGGCAGTATAATGAGGGTTGCAATTTTTCCACATTTTTGACTATACTTGTTATTGCCTGTCTTTTATATTATAACCATTCTAGTGGTGTGAAGTGGTATCTCACTGTGTTGTTTTTTGTTCTTCTTTCTTTTTTCTTTTTCTTTCTCTTTCTTGGCCATGCCACGCAGGTTGCGGGATCTTAGTTGCCCAACCAGGGATGGAACTTGGGCCACCGCAGTGAAAGCATCGAGTCCTAACCACTGGACAGCCAGGGAGTTCCCCTCATTGTGGTTTTGATTTGCATTTTCCTGATAGCTGATGATGTTGAGTATCTTTTCATGTGCTTATGTGGACGAATGTCTTTTTATTTTAATAGGGTTATTTGTCTTTTTTATTATCGAGTTGTTGACTCCATCATCATTATTATTTTTGGCTGCGTTGGGTCGTTGTTGCTGCTCCCGGGCTTTCCCTAGCTGTGGCAAGTGGAGGCTACTCTTTGTTGCAGTGCGCGGGCTTCTCACTGCGGTGGCCTCTCTTGTTGTAGAGCACAGGCTTTAGGCGTGCGGGCTTCAGTAGTTGCAGCACGCGGGCTCAGTAGTTGTGGCGAGTGGGCTCAGTAGTTGCAGCGTGCAGGCACAGTAGTTGTGGTGCTCAGGCTCTAGAGCTCAGGCTCAGTAGTTGTGGTGCGTGGGCTTAGTTTGCTCCACGGCA
Organism: Lipotes vexillifer; assembly: GCF_000442215.2. NCBI lineage: Eukaryota > Metazoa > Chordata > Mammalia > Artiodactyla > Lipotidae > Lipotes > Lipotes vexillifer. The sequence goes on along the minus strand of NW_006783036.1, from coordinate 2,097,510 downwards.
TGTGGGATCTTTCCGGACCAGGGATCGAACCCCTGTCCCCTGCATTGGCAGGCGGATTCTTAACCACTGTGCCACCAGGGAAGTCCTCCATTATTTTTCAGTATGTCACTGTGTATTTCCTATAAATAAAGGCATTCTCCTTTATAACCACGTATCAAAATCAGGAAATTGGAACATTGATCCTGTAATACCCCTAATCCACAGACCCATTTAAATTTCCTCATTTGTCCCAATAATGTTCTTTACGGGTCTGGAATACAATCCTGGATTATGTGTTGTATTTAGTTGTCATGTCCCTTTAGTTCCCTTCTGTCCATAATTGTTCCTTGGTCTTTCCTTGTCTCTCATGACCTTGATATTTTTGGATAGTACAGCTAGTTACTTTACAGAATGTGCAGTAAATCAAGTTTGTCTGATGTTTTCATGATTAGATTCCAGTTTTGAGTTTGGGGCGGGGATTCCACAGAAGGGTAATGTGCCCTTCTTAGCATATCATGCAGGAGGTGCATGCTAGAGGTTTGTCCTTTATCTCTTGATATAAGTTGGTGTCTGCCAGGATTTTCCACTGTAAAATTATTTAAGAAGTATTTTTATACTTATTAATGTGTAATAAGTGTTTTGTGAGGAAATAGTGTGTGGCTTCTACTTCTCTGCCATTTCTTTCTTTCTTTATTTACCATCAATGTGGACTCATGGTTTTCCATTTTATTCAAAGTTAAAATTCATAACTATCATTATTTGATGCTCAAATTATTCCAGATTTGGCCAGTGAGAGCCCCTTTAGGTGAGTTTCTGTGTCCTTTTGACAAATTTCCATCATTCTTTAAGTACTTCTTTGCTTGCTGATATGTCAAAATATTCCACGTTCATCTTGTATTTTCCCTGCGCCATGCTCCTGGAGTGAACTCTTTCTTCAAGGAGCACTGATTTCTTTTAGTAGAGGGAATAGTATTGTAGAAACCAAGGTCTGGGTGGTAGATCTGCACATTGCTGCCAGGGTGTCATTGCTTCTAGGCCTCTCAGTGGGCAGAACTAGGAAGTAGATCCATGTGTTTACTACACACCTCTAGTATCTATTTCTAGATCTATACATGTATTTGTATTAGAAACCGTGAATTCATACCAATGCCACCATTTTGCTTCCAGCACTGTAGGTGCATTCTGGCCTTACTCGTTTCCTCTTTCTGAACTCCCTTCTTTGACAGTGAGAGTCCTGGCTCTCATTATTCTCAATATATTTAACCATTTGCTTAATCTCCCTGAAAGCTTCGCTCAGACATGGGATCCAGGAAATGGGGAATTCCACAAGGGGGTAAGCTGAAGGGAATTTCTAGAGTGATGGTAAAGAGAAATTTTGGGATAATAGCTGTGGAGGCATCAACCAGAGAGTCCAGACTGGTGAGTGCAGACAGGGCTCCAAAGGAACGGCTTCAAGAAATAGACAACTGATAATTACCCGTGTGTTGAGATTTGTACTTCTAGTGGAAGTTGGGGTGGGAGGGATCATGAAAAGTATACAGAAAACTGAGCAAACAAAAAAAGACAATTATTAATGATTCAGCTATGAATAGTATTTACATAGCTGTGAAAAATAAAAATATTGATTTAATCAACACCTGTTAAGCATATTGTAGGATAATTGGAGGAAGGGAGAGATTGGTTGTGAAAGAAAGCCAAATCCTCTTCTTTTATATAAGGTAGTGAATAGACAGTATTGAAACGGGGGGTGGGGGGGGTCAGTAGCAGCTTAAGTATATTGTTTAGAAATACTGGAAACAGCTAATAGAGTTGAGAATGATTCCACTCTACAGAGCGAGGCGGGAGGAGCCATCACACTGAACTCCAGGGAGCAATTTAGGGAATAAGCTGAGAAAAAAATGGGCCCAGGCCTTGGAAGGTAAGCGGCTAGAATGGTGTCATTTGTGGGTATATGTTATGCTTTTTGGCCACCAGCACTTTTTTTCTTTTTGGCTGCGTTGGGTCTTCGTTGCTGAGTGTGGGCTTTCTCTAGTTGCGGTGAGCAGGGGCTGCTCTTCGTTGCGGTGCGGGGGCTGCTCTTCGTTGCGGTGCGCGGGCTCCTCATTGCGGTGGCTTCTCTTGTTGCGGAGCACGGGCTCTCGGCTCAGGCTCAGTAGTTGTTGCTCCGCAGCATGTGGGATCTTCCCGGACCAGGGATCCAACCTGTGTCCCCTTCATTGGCAGGCGGATGCTTAACCACTACACCACCAGGGACGTCCCACCAGCACCTTTTGAACACTGTCTTTGGGGGGAATTTCCCACACTGTTCATCCTAAAATAGAAACTGTTACTGTGCTTTCCCACTGTTCCTTGTAGTTAGCTATAGGCATGTGACTTCTGCTCCATGAACCAGGGCAAGACTGAGATTGGGAAGCAAGTGATGTGAGGGAGCCAGGAGGGCTGAAGGATACCAGCCTCTAGGCAGCAGGTTCTAGGGCTGGTGTTCGCTGCCGGTGACCTTGTCGTGTGGAGCAGTTGTGGTAGTAAGATCTCCCCTGAAGCAGTTCTGTGGGATGATTTTGGTGTTACACTGGCTGTATGCCCTCTAATGCTGATTTTCTGACCCTCTTAGAGATGGTGTGAGCCACTGAGCTGCTGGCTTAGAATGAGTTCTGTCTACATCCACCATCCAGTCTGGGGTTAGGGTTAGAATGAGAACTGTAGGGACTTCCCTGGTGGCGCAGTGGATAAGACTCTGCGCTCCCAATGCAGGGGGCCCCGGTTTGATCTCTAGTCTGGGAACTAGATCCCACACATATGCTGCAACTAAGAGTTCGCATGCCACAACTAAGGAGCCCGCTTGCTGCAACTAAGACCGGGTGCAACCAAATAAATAAATAAACATTAAAAAGAAAAAAGAAGAATGAGAACTGTAGAATGAGTTCTGTCTACAGTAAAAAAAAAAAGTCTGACTGAGGGAGAAACTGGCGTTCGGAGCAGGATCTACAAGAAAATGGATTGGTTCTCTAGCCTGGCTGTATGTGAAGGCAGTGAAGCAAGGAGAGAGCTGGAAGAATCGTAGTGATCAGCAACAGTAATGACTGAGATTATTGTGAAGTCAGTGCGTTAATAAAACTTCAGGAGGAAGTGAGTGAAAAACACACACAAACTTTACAAACCTCACCACACCCATCAGTAAAACAAAGCAAAATAAAACAAAACAGGATTTCCTTGGATAATGGGAAGAGGGGGTCAGACTTCAAAGTGTAGCAGACAGGATGCTGCAATTTCATTTGTCTGTTAAGTGGAGTCTAGAGGTCAAGTCCAGTTCTCTTATTTTACTGATGGGGAAACAGTCCCAGATACTTTCTGAAATTTCTCTGTTTTTGCAGGAGTTTGGTCATTCTGCAATTGTTGTATATGAAGGAATAAACCCTGAGGTTATTGGGCTCTGTTTCTTCTTATTGGTATTATGGGTGCTCTTTACAGCTGAGTTTGGAACTGATTTCCCTGATATTTTAAACATGGGACTCATTTTAGAGTACTTAATCTTAGTTACTAAATGTTGGATGGCTTGCTGGGTACTGAATAGTTTGTTTTCTCACCAATAACTGCTGTATAGGCAGCAAGACTTGGACTCACAGTAGAATCAACATATCTTAATGAGAATGTTCTCATTTTTAAAGTTAACTCCTAATTTGCTAGCAGCTGATAGAACTCTCGTTGCACTGCACGTTGTTGACTGTGATTGGGTAGAATAATTTGACAGTAAGTTTTGAGTATTGCCATTTATTAGGGTTATAGAATTAAAAATAGTTTAAGAGACTGGAGTAGAAATGCTTGATATGAGTAAGCGTACTTGCAAAATAAATGGATTCCCTAATTATTTGGATAGTTGCATGTCTCTGATATCTTGTGGCTGAGAGTTGTCTGAGTTGATTATCAGTAGGCCTTTTAAATAAAAGGAAATTTATACTAGAGGATCTTTATGCTGAGTTGGCTGGAATAAGTAGGAACTGTTAGGTCTGCTTTAGGTGAGAGCATTGTAACCAAGTCTCTTAGAAACATCTTTATGATTGAATCTAGTTCTGATGTCTGGATCGATTATTTTAAGTCCCTCATATGTGCTAAAACCTTTGCTGCTTGTTTTAAAATGCTGTCTTATTTAATCTCTCTGAGGAAGAAATTTCTTCTTCCATTTTTACAGAAGAGAAAACTGAGGCTCAGAGATATTAGGCAACTCTCCTGCAATCTAGGCAGAGTTGGGTTCCATTCCAGAACTGTTCCACTAAACCACATAAATGCTGCGCCAGAGAATGACTGACGGGGATGGAGGAAGGATGCTGACAAGTGCCTGTGGGCACCCTCTTGCCCCCTCTGTCTTCTTCTGGCAGTGATCAGATTTCTCAGACCTTTGCCTAATTCTTGTGTCCTCAAACTAAGTGTTTTATGTGATATTATTTGTTTCTTCCTCATAGTAAGCTTGCCTATCTGCTTCTTCCTCTGAACATTTCCCTTCAAGTATTGTACCATCCACCCACATTAGTATTTAAGTATTTTATTGTGTCTTTTCATTGAGACCCTAATTTGGGTGAAAATTCTCCAAATTGCATTTCTTTCTAGCGTATTCTGTTTTTATCAACCTAGAACCAGCCTCCCAGCTGAGATTTTTTTTGCTTAGAAACATAACAACCATCTACTTTTAACCTTTTCTTCCAGTTGACAAAAATATTACTATTGATAAATAATGAATGTACTTAGAAGGTATAACTATACACATAAAATGGGAAGGGTGTGTGTCTATTTGAATATACCAGCTGTTGAATTTTATAGTGTTATTCCTTAATAATTCTTTTTTATTTTTAATTTTTTCTTTTTTTTTTTGGCTGCCCCTTGCAGGGATCTTAGTTCCCTGACCAGGGATCGAACGCGCGCCCCCTGCATTTGAAGTGAGGAGTCTTAACCACTGGACCGCCAGGGACGTTCCCCTTAATAATTCTTAAGAGGTTCCTGTTACATGTTTATAACCATCAAGTAAAACGTGGATTCCATTTTGAGTTGGGCACTTGCGTAAAGCTGAGGAGTAAGTAAAGACAAGATTTAGTTCTGATTTGAGCTAGTCATTTAGTCATTGAGTGATGCCTTACAATGGCTGCGGGGTTCTGACAACATACCCCCTTTCTGTGATGTGGAAGGCCTGGAGAGAAGGATGTTTGTTGGAACCACGGTATTCCCTGGCAGAGGGAGGTGATCGAGGCTAATCTCTGTGATTTAGAATTGGTGGTCATGGCCACACCTCTTTCCTGTAGTTAACTTATTTTCTTCTTAAGTAAAATTTTATTGAGTATTTGGATAGGTAATATAGGCATGTGGTACAACATTAAAAGATGCAAAAGGGTATGTAGTATAAAAAGGAGAGTTCTCCTGCCTTCATAGCCTTCCATTTCCCCTCCCTGGAGACAACCATTTTTACTAGTTTCTTCTGTGTGTGTTGACACTGGCTTCCAAAGGAGTATCTGACCTGTCGTGCTTTAGAATGGCAGGAAGCTGAATGACTCACTTTCAGACATTTCTTTTTTCCTTTCGTGAAGCTTTGGCATTCCATCTTCTCAGGACCTTTCCTATGGCATGTCTCATAATTTGCTTTTTTTACTTTATCATGACATTTTCCTATGTTTTTATGGTCTTCCATTTTTTTTTTTTTTTTTTTAATCCAAAGTTTTTTTAGATCTCCTTAGGTTTTTTTTTTTTTTTTTTTGCGGTACGTGGGCCTCTCACTGTTGTGGCCTCTCCCGTTGCGGAGCACAGGCTCCGGACGCGCAGGCTCAGCGGCCATGGCTCACAGGCCCAGCCGCTCCGCGGCATGTGGGATCCTCCTGGACCGGGGCACGAACCGGTGTCCCCTGCATCCGCAGGCGGACTCTCAACCACTGCACCACCAGGGAAGCCCTATGGTCTTTCAATTTTTAAGAACTGGCTTTGGTATCTGTTTTAGAGATGATTACAAGCTAATGTTTGTGAAAGTGTCTGGCGCATAATAGTCGGTCAATAAATATTTCCTTTTATCTTGTCCCTTCTCTCCCTCCCACTTGGTGTGTATAAAACAAAAAATAAGACAAAAAAAAATTTGTGAACCAGACAGTGCAGTGGATTCCAAAATTAAGATTAAGCTTGTGTGAGTTGTAATATTTCTTGGTGAACCCATTCATTTGAGTAGAAATAAGTTATTTTCATTCTTTTAATTCACTCTGCCTCAGCTATTAAAAAAAAAAATTCTTCAAGTCTAGACTTGGTTTTTTCCCTAATGTCGTTTTGTTAGGTTGACTATGTAAACCCAAACTTGTACAGGGTAGAAACTTGTAAGAAAGCTTTTTGAACATATCTTTGCAGAATGTTGCTCATTGCCGTGGTGGATACTGGTGTGTGCCCTGGGTCTGGACTTAGGATTTCTCACCTGTGCTGTTCTTACCGCGAGTCCTCTTAGGTGACTTCGTGTCCTCGTGGTTAAGGCATACAGACATAGTGGCTTTTTGTTAGGTGCATTAAAACCCAAGTATTTTAATCCTAATCTAGGACTGGTTTACTTCCACTTGGAGCTAATTTATATTAAACTTTCTAGGAAGGTTGTCTTTGCTTCAGGATAAGATTGTATAACAGAGAGGTGTTGTGAGGATTAGTTAGTTAATGGCTTCTGAAGATGAAAAGAATTTTCATAGTTGGTATATAATTAAAATGTCTGTCATCACCCTGGAAAAGCTATCTGGAGTATAAAACAGAACTTTCAATCTTACCCATCCTTTTTGATATTAGAAATTTTGATTTATTTATCTAGTGGGATTTTAAACATTACATGTTTGCTCATAAGATCTGTTATTAAGGATAAGTTTAAAAAAAACCATTTATTAATTTATGTATTTGGCTGCGTGGGATCTTTGTTGCAGCACACAGGATCTTTTTCTTTTAATATAAATTTATTTATTTTATTTTTGGCTGCCTTGGGTCTTCGTTGCTGTGCGCGGGCTTCTCGCTGCGGCGGCTAATCTTGTTGCGGAGCACGGGCTCTAGGTGCGCGGGCTTCAGTAGTTGTGGCTCGCGGGCTCCAGAGCACAGGCTCAGTAGTTGTGGCGCACGGGCTTAGTTGCTCCTCAGCATGTGGGATCTTCCCAGACCAGGGATTAAACCCGTGCCCCCTGCATTGGCAGGCGGATTCTTAACCACTGCGCCACCAGGGAAGCCCAGCACACGGGATCTTTAGCTGCAGGATACTGGATCTAGTTCCCTGACCAGGGATCGAACCCGGGCCCCCTGCATTGGGAGCACGGAGTCTTAACCACTGGACCACCAGGGAAGTCCCAAGGATAAAATTTTAACTAGGCAGTTTGCCGTTGCATTGCTTCTCTGAAACAAACGCACGGTTTTTCTTTCTGATGAGTGATCTTTTTAAAAATGAGCTGCAAACTGTAGTTTTGACCTTTTCTTATGTTTATTGCACTAATTTTGGGAGTTTTTAGGGTGTTACTTTCTCAGAAACAGAGTGGCTACCAATCCTTCTCCCTTTCCTGTACACTATAGATTATCAGATCCCTCGCCCAGTTTTCCTTAATGTTAACCTCTTACATTATCACACATTATATCACAGTATCAAAACTAAGAAGCCAACACTGGTACATTACTGTTAACTAAGCTGTAGCCTTTATTCAGATTTTACGAGTTTTCCCATTAATGTGCTTTTTCTGTTCCAGCATCTAGTCCGGGTCTCCACATTGCATTGAATTGTCCTGCCTCCCCAGTCTCCTCTGGTCTGTGACAGTTTCTCAGTCTTTCCTTGTTATTCATGATCTTGAGAGTTTTGAGGAGTTTTATAGAATATCCCTGAATTTACCTGACCTTTTTCTACAATTAGGCTGGGGTTATGGGTTTGGGGAAGGATCTGCAGAAGCAAAGTGCCCTTCACATCTCATCGTATTGGAGAGGGGGGTGGTGGTGTACATGCTAGAATCATGTGATGAAACATGCAAAGTTAACCTTGATTGCCTGGCCAAGGTAATGTTAACCAGGTATCTCTCCGGTGAAGTTACTCCCACCCTCTTTCCTGCTCTATTCTTTGGAATCAAGTTACTAAGTCCAGCCCACATGCAAGTGGTGGGGAATCAAGCTCCACCTCCTGGAGAAAGGGAGTATTTCTGTAAATTATTTGAAATTCTGCAGGGAAGCCCCTTTTTCTAGGAAATAGCTTCTTTGCCCATTTTTCTGTTGGCTTATTGGGTTTTTAATTTGACTTTTAAAAGAAGTGCTTTACATAGGATCTTCATAAATATTTGGATAAATTATTGAACTTAGCTATTTGCATATAAACAAGTTGGTTTGTTTTGTTGATAGAAAGTTATGAGATCTCTACTATCAAAACAAATGTATCTTCTTCTCATCAGCATTTATAAGCAGGCAGCTAGGTACCAGAATCATCACAGTCCGTAAGTCTTCTATTTTTATTTTGGCTATTCTGGTGACAGGGAACATAATATTAACAAAAACAACAACAAAAATTACCTTGTTTTACCAGAAATTCCTGTGAAGTGCCACAGAATACCAGGACACAAGGAACCACGCTCGTTTCTTAAACACGAAAGTCTGGACGGGATGTGATCAAGTTTGATTGAGAGCCGTGGGCTGAAACTGGTGGGAGCCTGCATTAAAGACTTATTAGCCTTGGCGCTGTATCACCTTGGGCAAGACATTTCATGTCTAGAGTATGGTTTCCTCACTTGTAAATTAGGCAAACTCTGAAGCTCTTTGTAGCTGTAATATTATGAGTCAGTTTCTGAGCTGGCATGAATTTTGGAGAAATTCTTGCAAGGTGATGTGAAGCAGTATTACATAGACCGTACAGGACAGATATTTCTTGCTGCTGTTTATGGAGTAGATTTGGATTTGGAGGCAAGGAGAAGAGGCAGAAAGTTTGGTAAGGATGTTATTGGGACCTGGACAAGCCACTGAGGGCCTAGACCAGTGGTCTGGAATGTTGGAGAAGAGAGCTAGCTATAGCTGAGAAGTGTGAAGGAAGTTATGTTCAGTTATTTTCAGTCGTTTCTTTTTGCTTGTCTTGCTCCAAACACTGGCTTTCATAGTAAGAATAATCAATTCTTCAGTTGAGAAAATAAAGGCTTCCTTCTAAGGAACTTTTCCAGTGTCTTAACTTTGTAGGTGGCAGACGTGAAATTCTAACCTATGGTAATTTGAGGTTTGAGCCCATCTGTTTAACCAGTTCATCTTAGTGGTTTCTCTGTGGATGTGAACCAGAGTTTGTGTGGTTCATGTGTTCTGGTGAACGTTAACATTTTGCTGCTTTTTAGTAAAATAGTTCTATGAATTTGATATACAGTGTAAGTGATATTTGTTGTGATTTGTGATTTCCCTGACAAATATGAAAATCTGAACAGATACTTTTGCATAGGTTACTTTTTTGGGCAAAAATAAGTTTCTTTTCATATTTTGTATAGTAAAATTAACTTTTCAATCTGTTCTAAATTAAGAAGTGCCTTTTCTATGACTAGAGTTAAGAAATTGAGGGCATCTGGTTTTCCAACATTGTTAAAGTGTGTGATATTACCAGATTAGTATGCTAATGAAGACTATATGACAGTTTTCAGTTTCAACTATAATATTAAGGATGGAGGTTTCCTTAATATGGTGTGACTTGTACAATATTGGCTTAGGTTTGTTTTTAAAAGAAAACAACCAGTAAAATTGTATATTGTGGTATTGCTAAACTCTTCTGGGATATGATGTAGTTTATTTTTGTATATATATGTTACTATTTGAATTAGAATAGTAACAGTTGTAGCTTCAGACTATATGTCCAATGTAAGATCATTGCTTACAGGAATGAGATGGTACCCCCCAAAAGTTTGTTATTAAGTTGTTTGCATATCATTGTATATCAAAAAGAGAGGAATTCCCTAATTTCTATTTAAAACCACAGTGAAGGACGTCCCTGGTGGCGCAGTGATTAAGAATCCGCCTGCCAATGCAGGAGACACGGGTTTGAGCCCTGGTCTGGGAAGATCCCACATGCCATGGAGCAACTAAGCCTGCGAGCCACAACTACTGAGCCCAAGGACCACAACTACTGAAGCCTGCTTGCCTAGAGTCCGTGCTCTGCAACAAGAGAAGCCACCGCAATGAGAAGCCCGCACACTGCAACGAAGAGTAGCCCCCCTCACTGCAACTAGAGTAAGCTCGTGTGCAGCAACAAAGACCCAATGCAGCCAACAATAAAAAAATAAAAATAATAAATTTTAAAAAATAAAACCACAGTGAAAAGTCTTATTTTTAATTTGGTTTCATGCATTCTGGAACCTAGCTTGTTTTAAGTGTAGACGTTTAACCTTTTGGGTGCAAAGTTCTTTTGCCCTGCTCTTGGGTCCAATTAGGTTAATGACATTATGGTCATAGAAATTATGTCTACTTTACATATGTTATATTTCTAGCAGTGCTTTTTTTTTTTAGACTCTCTGTGGGACCAGGAATGTCCATATTTTTTTCAAAGAGATAAAGCACTGTAAAGAGAGATTGCGGAGGCAGGAATCTAATAAAGTCCTCACAAATCTGGATTAGTTATGGAATAGTTGGTAATAATTTTAAAGGTTTAAAAAAATTTGATCCATAGTGCTGTTTTTCAATTCCACCAAAAGACTGGATATTCATTCCTTTTTCTTTCATTAAACGACATCAGTGGCTTCATACTCTCAGCATCCCCTAACCTCATAAGACATCAGATGGAAGGAAATAATTTCTCATTAAGAAAAATTTAGTCAATGATTTAATCATTTATTAAGTGTTAAGCTGTGGGAAAAGCATTGGGGAGAGAGCACCTCCAAGGACAGAGGGTGCTCTTGTTAGAAGTAAGCACAGGAGAGGCAGGTAAGGCAGAAGAAGATAATCAGCTGTATCAGGGTTTTAGTATACATGTGGTAATGTTTATGGAAACATAATCTTAATTGGACATGAGTTGTTTTGTATTGGATGATTCAGTAACATGCAGTGCTTCTTGTAGTCTGCTCTATTTTACTTGATGTATTGTTTCCCCATGTCATTAAATGTACTTTTTAAAAAACTTCTTTTTTTAATTTTATAAAGTTATTTATTTGTTTATTTTTGGCTGCATTGGGTCTTTATTGCTGTGGGTGGGCAATAAATAAAATAAATATTTATAAATAAATAAATAGATTCATCCATGTTATTGGAAAAAAACCCCAAAAACATGGGTATAATGTTAGAGATATGTGCTTCAGCTAGTAGTTCAGTGATTGAAGTTTTCCCTGGGCCGTGGAGAAGTGGGGATGATGCTGGGAACATTGTGTTGTAGGATAAACCGTCCCTGTGTATTTCTCATGATGGTGATGTATCACCATTAGTCAGACTGTGGCTAGAGGGTTTCTTTTCCTTCTTGGAGTGCTTAGTGGTGCGACATCAGTAGTCCTGCCCATTCTAATGAGTGTGCCTTTGTGACACTGAGTTTAAGAGAAATAGGGGGACCCAGAGCACAAAACTTTTCACTGTGAAATTAATTGGTGTTTGAAGTGTTTTGTCCCTCTGTTTCAGATTAAGGATTATATCTATTGTGACATTGGTGTTAAGTAATGTGTTTGTTAGGTTGAAGCATGGAAGGAAAGTCTTTTTTCCTCTAGAGACTGATTCTGAGTTCAAGACACATGTAGGTCAGAGAGAATAAGAGAAAACATGATGTTTTTAATCAGAAAGGAACCAAGTACACAAGTGGAGTTTCTAGTGTAGAGTTACTTCAGTAGCATTGATAAGAACCTAAATTCCTTGAGGAATCAGGAGAGGGACAGAGATCAGGATTGGCTGGACTCAGGTTACTGGACAGGGATGCAACCAGTTCTGAGGAAAGTATTCACCCAGCGTCGTCAGCTTGGAACGTTGTACATCATTGTATGTTTTGAAATGGCCTTCCTGTCGGGCTATACTCTCGTCCCCTCTGTTCTGAGGAGAGGTACAGGAGAGGGAGGGGAGGCCTGCGCTCTAGAGGCCAGAGGTCAACGTACCACTCCCTTCTAAAACTTTCCATTAGTTGGCCACCTAACTTGTTACTTTATGCATACTAATTTATTCAGCTTTTATGAGTGAAGCACCAGTCATGTGCCAGACAGTGAAGACACAGAGGTCTCAAGGGCCTCAGTGTAACAGGGGAGACCGAAGAGAATAATTGCTATTATTTATTATTATTAAGTGTGCACCAGGTACTTAACATGTGCCCTTCCAGATCCTCAGAGAAGCCCAGGCTCTAGGTATGCACATCCTCTCCATTTTCCACACGGCTCCATGAAGCTGAGTTCATCATCACCCAGCAGCACAGTGGCTAAGTGGGGATTCAGTCTCAGATGGGAGCTCAGATAATGGCCCTCGTATGAAAAGATTCAAACATAAGGTAAAACAATTCTTATCTCATAGGGTTGTTTTGTGCATTATATGACACAGACATGTAAAGTACTTTAGCCCTGTTTCCAGCACATAGTAATAGGTAATAATTAGATCTTACTGATCCCAAAACCACTAGTAATAATTACTACCAGTAATAATTGAGTTTTACGTACAAAGTCTACAGCAGCATGCATCTTTATGCAAACCATTAATAAGAGTCTAAGCTGTGATAGAGGCTGTCCCCAAAGTTAATGGGAGTGGTGAGGGGGTGGACCGCTAACCCGGCCTGGGAGCGTTAGAGCAAACTTCCCGAAGATGGTGACCCTGGGGCTGTCTTACAGATTAGTAGCAGTTAGCTGGTGGGAAAAGATAGGGAGGGACATGGCAGTGAGAAGGAAGTGGTCAGAGGAAAGACGTGGGAAAGTAGAAAGGCACAGTAATGCAGTTACCACGTGGGCGATGATGAATCGTGAGAATGGGACATGGGATCAGAAAGATAGGCTGGCCAGATTGTGCAAGGCCTTGGAATGCCATGGGTTTTAGCCTAAAGACAATGGGGAAGCTGTGGAAGGATTTTTTTTTCAAAGTAAAGTTCTTACTTTAGAATAGTTTCAGATTTACAGAAGTTACAAAGATAGTACAGAGAGTTTCCACATACCCAACACCCCATTTCCACTGTTACTGTCTTACGTTAGTATGGTACATTTGTTACAATTAATGAACCAGTATTGATTCATTATTATTACCTGAAGTCCATCATTTATTCAGATTTCCTTGTTTTTACTTCCTTAATTTTACTTTTTCTGTTCCAAGATCCCATCCAAGATACCACATTACATCTAGTTGCCATGTCTCCTTAGAATCCCCTTGGCTGTGATGGTTTTTTTTTTTTTTTTTTTTTGCCGTACGCGGGCCTCTCACTGTTGTGGCCTCTCCCGTAGATGCCCAGGCTCAGCGGCCATGGCTCACGGGCCCAGCCGCTCCACGGCATGTGGAATCTTCCCGGACCGGGGCACGAACCCATGTCCCCTGCGTCGGCAGACAGACTCTCAACCACTGCGCCACCAGGGAAGCCCAATTTTATTTATTTATTTATTTATCTGTTTGTGCCAGGTCTTAGTTGCGGAATGCATGTGGGATCTAGTTCCCTGACCAGGGATCGAATCCGGGCCCCCTGCATTGGGAACGCGTAGCCTTATCCACTGCACCACCAGGGAAGTCCCTCTTTTTCTTTTTTAAATTTTATTGTAGTATAGTTGATTTCCAGTGTTGTGTTAGTTTCAGGTGTACAGCACAGTGATTATTATTCATTTACAGATACTCATTTTTTTTCAGATTCTTTTCTCACATAGGTTATCACAGAATATTGAGTAGAGTTCCCTGTGCTATTATACAGTAGGTCCTGGTTGGTTATCTATCTTATATATAGTAGTGTGTGTATGTTAATCCCAAGCTCCTGATTTATTCCTATACCCCCCCCACCCCCCGCCATGTTTCCCCTTTGGTAATCATAGGTTTGTTTTTGACATCTCTAAGTCTGTTTCTGTTTTGTAAATAAGTTCATTTGTGACGGTTTCTTAAGACTTTCTTGTTTTTGGTGACTGGCAGTTTTGAGGAGTACTAGTCAGGATTTTGGTAAAATGTTCCTCGGTTGGGATTTGCCTGATGTTTTTCTAATGATTTTGGGAGGAAGACCCAGAGGTAAAAGGCCATTCTCATCACCTCACATCATAGAGGGCACATACTGTGAACATGACCTAGTTGCTGTTGCTGTTAACTTTGTCCCTGGCTGAGGTAGTGCTTGCCAGGGTTCTCCACTGTGAAGTTCGTCACCCTCCCTACCCCTTCCATACTGTCCTCTTTTGAAGGAAGGCACTATGTGCAGTCCACACTTAAGGATTGGAGAGTTGTGATCCATCTCTGTGGAAGGATTTTAAACACTGGAGTGATTTGCTCTGATTTGATGTAGAAAGATGGATCTAGCCAGAGACTGGAGAGACTGAATTTGAGGATAGGTCTGTGTGTTGGGTCTTGGTTCGCTGGATCCCTTAAGACAAGACAAGACAAGACAAGACGAGAAAAGATGAAGGCCTGAACTTATGGCAGTGGCAGTGGGGTTGGAGAGGGAGTGATTGATTTGAGAAAAGTTGAGGAGGTTCAGTGGGGAACTGGTAGAGGGGATGGGTGTGCAGGGATCTGGCTGGGGGTAGGTGACTCATCAAGGGCACACACTGTCTACATGACTTGCACTTGTTGAGTTGACTTTCATCACCTGGCTGAAGAAGGTTTGTCAGGTTTCTCATCACATTTAGGAGAACTTGTGCGAAGTTTGAGTTTTTAAGGGGTTTATTACATTCCTATGCTTATTGTAGATTTTAATTCCAGAGAGCTGAGTGAAAATTATGTATTTATTTATTCCAGTTTAAACTTGTAGCATTTAAAAAGGAAGAGCCTAGGGGAGAGAGAGCCAGACAAAGAAGTATATACTTCAATGGGAGAAAGATACAAGTATTTAAATACCAAAATTGTTTCTGACTTCTTTGCTTTATATAGGACAAACCGTTGTCATTTGAGAATTCTCAAGCCTTTAACTTAAGCGTTAAAATACTTAATGGGAGAATATTATGCGGAGGAAAAATGTTCCTTTTTTTTTTTGGCTTGTGGTATCTCAGTTCCGCAACCAGGGATTGAACCTGGGCCACAGCAGTGAAAGCCTAGAATCCTAACCACTAGGCCGGCAGGGAACTCGTGGAAAAATGTACTTTTTACTCTAGCTTTTGATCTGTCTTTATACTTCTGATAATTTATGGTGTCTCTGAAATCTGGGCAGTGTCCATAAGGGTTCACATCATGGCCCTGGAATCTCTTGCTCAGGTTTGACTCTCAGCTCCACTCGTCACAGGTGTGATCTTGGGCAAGTTACTTCATCTTTCTCTGCCTTAATTTTCTCATCTGTAACACGGGAATAGTGATAGTACCTACCTCAGAAGGTTGTTATGAAGATTAAACGAGCTGATGTAAGTAAAAGTGCACAGTGCCTGGTACATAGTAAGCATACATGTCAGTTATAACAACAGTGATAATATTATACTGTTGCTTTTCAGGTTGATTACATTTCTTTCTGAATGCCCCAAATCAGAAGCCAAAAATTTTGAACTCACAAAATTATTTTTGGTCCCTAACCTAAATTTAACATAAGGTTAAATTTGTGGATGCTTATTAGCTTCTCAGGATATAGTGAAAGTATGGATGGCAAATTAGTACATTTAGAAATAAGAACTACCAATATTTAAAGCTTTATTCCTTTGTTACTTTCTTCCTCCTACTGATGAGTAATCTATCCTACCGTGTATTTGGATTCCATGTGACTTTTTTGGGCCTCTCACTGCTGTGGCCTCTCCCGTTGCGGAGCACAGGCTCTGGACGCGCAGGCTCAGCAGCCATGGCTCACGGGCCCAGCCGCTCCATGGCATGTGGGATCTTCGCAGACTGGGGCACGAACCCGTGTCCCCTGCATCGGCAGGCGGCCTCTCAACTACTGTGCCACCAAGGAAGCCCCCATGTGACTTTTATTTTTATTTTTATTTTTTATTTTTTTTATTTTTTGCGGTACGCGGGCCTCTCACTGTTGTGGCCTCTCCCGTTGCGGAGCACAGGCTCCGGACGCGCAGGCTCCGCGGCCGTGGCTCACGGGCCCAGCCGCTCCGCGGCACGTGGGATCCTCCCGGACCGGGGCACGAACCGGGGGCCCCCGCCTCGGGAGGCGG
>NW_006783036.1:2075546-2081122 GCF_000442215.2 Lipotes vexillifer | reverse complement strand
TTTTTTGTGGTACGCGGGCCTCTCACTGTTGTGGCCTCTCCGGTTGCGGAGCACAGGCTCTGGACGCGCAGGCTCAGCGGCCATGGCTCATGGGCCCAGCCGCTCTGCGGCATGTGGGATCCTCCCGGACCGGGGCATGAACCCGTGTCCCCTGCATTGGCAGGCGGACTCTCAACCACTGCGCCACCAGGGAAGCCCCCGAATTTAACTTTTAAAGCAAACAAAGTAGCTATCTTATTTATGAGAGCGAATTTGAGATTAAGGTGGTTTGATAATATGGAGATATTAGTGTGGATATAATGACCCTATAGCACTCTGTATAGGATTATAATTTTTTTTAAACCCTGAACTCCCCGATCGTTTTGGGGGGGGGAGTCTTTTTTTTTCCCCCCACACCACGTGGCATTCGGGATCTTAGTTCCCTGACTGGGGATGAACCCACACCCCTTGCCGTGGAAGCACGGACTCTTAAACACTGGACTGCCAGGGAAGTCCCAGGATTATAATTTTTTAACTTCAGTTTTCTTGTCAGGAACTTGAGCAAGAAGGTAGCATTTGATTCATAACTTATTATGCCATTACTGCCATTTTCTTTCTTTCTTTTTTTTTTTTTTTTGGCCATGCCGTGTGGCTTGAAGGATCTTAGTTCCCCAGGTAGGGATTGAACCTGGGCCCTCGGCAGTGAGAGCACCGAGTCCTAACCACTGGACAGCCAGGGAAGTCCTGTGTCCACTTTTTTGATTCCTAAAATTATTTATACCTTCTCTTATTTTTCTTTATCAGATTCTGCTGAGGTTAGTCTCTTAGGGGTTTTTTTTTTGGCTTTGTTAATCCCCTTTTTATATCTTTGTTTCCTGTTTCATTCATTTCTGCTGTTCATTGCCTGCCTTCTGTTTTCCTTGGATTTATTCTGCTGTTCCTTCCATGTTCTTAAGTTGTATGCTTAGCGAAGTAATTTTTAGCCTCTCTGATTTTATGCACTTACAGGTACACATTTTTTGTAAGCTACCTCTTTTCATTGTTTTGCATAAGTTTGTACTCTTACTGTTGAATTTTAAGTAATTTTATTTGATTTATTTTTATTTATTTATTTTCTTGCGGTACGCGGACCTCTCACTGTTGTGGCCTCTCCCGTTGTGGAGCACAGGCTCTGGACGCACAGGCTCAGTGTCCATGGCTCACGGGCCCAGCCGCTCCGTGGCATGTGGGATCCTCTCGGACCGGGGCACAAAGCCGTGTCCCCTGCATCGGCAGGCAGACTCTCAACCACTGCACCACCTGGGAAGCCCTGTTTTTAGATCTTATATATCTTTTTTGTTTGGACTGTCAACAGAAATGTTTTACTCTCCCAGTATGATGATGTATTTGTCATATTTCCATTCTTCCATCAATTTTTATTTTGAAACTTCTTTATTTAGGTACATATAAAATTATAATTGTGATGTCATTTTACTTTATCTTGTCCTATTCTTGAGGTTTTTTGGTTGCTTTTTTGTTCGGTTTCTTCCAGTGTTATTGAGATATAATTGACATGCAGAACAGTATAAGTTTAAGGTGTACTGCATAATGATTTGACTTACACAATAAGTTTAGTGAACATCGATTATCTCATGTAGATACAAAATTAAAGAAATAGAAAAACATTTTTCCTTGTGATGAGAGCTAGGCTCTCCTCTCTGAGCAGCTTTCACTTACACGGTGCAGCAGCACATATTATCTGGATCATGTTGTGCAGCATGTCCCTGGCACTTATTTGTCTTACAAATGGAAATTTTTACCTTTTGACTGCGTGCATACAGTCCCTCCCTCCCCCCAACCCCATAACCCCAAACCTGATCTCTTTTTCTATAAGTTTGTTTTTGAATAATTGACCTACAATACTATATTAGTTCCTGTTACACAGCATCGTGACTCAGTGTTTCTATACATTTCAAAATGATCACCGCAGCAAGTCTAGTAATTACAGTGTGTCACCATACAAAGATATTACATAATTACTGACTGTATTCCCCACACTGTACATTTCATACCTGTGACTGACTCACTTTGCAACTGCAAGTTTGTACCTTATTCTCCATCATCTATTTCTTTCCTCCTCACCCCACCTCTTGGAACTGCCTGTTTGTTCTCTGAATCTATAACTCTGTTCTGTTTTGTTCTGTTTGTTCATTTGTTTTGTGTTTTAGACTCCACATATAAGTGAAATCATACAGTATTTGTCCTTCTCTGTCTGACTTATTTAATTTAGCATGATATCCCCTAGGTCCATCCATGTTGTTGCAACTGGCAAGATGTAATTCTTTTTTATGACTGAATAGTACTCCATTGTGTATATACAGCACATATTCTTTATGCTTTCATCTATTCATGGGCACTTAGGTACTTCCATATCTTGGCTATTGTAAATAATGCTGCAGTGAACATAGAGGTGCGTATATCTTTTCTGATTAGTGTGTTTATTTTCTTTGGATAAATACCCAGAAGTGGAGTTGCTGGATCATATGGTAGTTCTATTTTTAAGTTTTTGAGGAATTTCCATACTGTTCCATAGCAGCTGCACCAATTTACATTCCCAGCAACAGTGCATGAGTGTTCCCTTTTCTCCACATTCTCACCAGCAGTTTTTATTTGTTGTCTTTTTGATAAATAGCAATTCTGTTAAGTGTGAGGTGATATCTCATTGTGATTTTGATTTACATTTCCCTGATGATTAGTGATGTTGATCATCTTTTCATGTGCCTGTTGGCCATCTGTATGTTTTCTTTAGAAAAGTGTCTATTCAGATCCTCTGCCCATATTTTGATTGGGTTGTTTGTTTTCTGGATTTTTTTAAAAGGTCTTTATTTTTGTTTATTTATTTATTGATTTTTATTTGGTTCCGCTGAGTCTTAGTTGCAGCACGTGGACTCCTTAGTTGTGGCATGTGAACTCTTAACTGTGGCATGCATGTGGTATCTAGTTCCCTGACCAGGGATTGAACCCGGGCCCTGGGCATTAGGAGTGCAGTCTTAAACCACTGTGCCACCAGGGAAGTCCACTGTTTTTTGGATGTTGAGTTGTATGAGTTCTTTGTATATTTTGGATATTAATTCCTCATCAGATAGATCATTTGCAAATATATTCTCCCATTCAGCAGGTGGCCTTTTAAAAAAATTGTTGATAGTTTCCTTTGCTATGCAAAAGCTTTTTAGTTGAGTGTAGTCCCATTTATTTTTGTTTCTGTTTCCGTTGCCTGAGGCGACATATCAAAAAAATTACTAAGTCAATTGATGTCACAGAGCTTACTGCCTGTGTTTTCTTCTAGGATTTTTATGGTTTCAGGTCTTACATTTAGGTCTTTAATCCATTTTGAATTTGTTGTTGTGCATGGTTTGAGAGAGTAGTCCAGTTTGATCCTTTTGCATACAGCTGTCCAATATTTCCAACACCGTTTATTTTTTTTAACTTATTTATTTATGGGTGTGTTGGGTCTTCATTGCGGTGCACGGGCTTCACATTGTGGTGGCTTATCTTGTTGCGGAGCACGGGCTCCAGGTGCGCGTGGGCTCAACAGTTGTGGCTTGCGGGCTCTAGAGCACAGGCTCAGTAGTTGTGTTGCACGGGCTTGGTTGCTCCACAGCATGTGGGATCTTCCTGGACCAGGGCTCGAACCCGTGTCCCCTGCATTGGCAGGCGGATTCTTAACCACTGCACCACCAGGGAAGTCCCCAACACCGTTTATTGAAGAGGCTGTCTTTTCCCCATTGTTTTTTTTTTAATTAATTAATTTATTTATTTATGTTTGTGTTGGGTCTTCGTTACTGCATGTGGGCTTTTCTCTAGTTGCGGCTAGTGGGGGCTACTCTTCGTTGTGGTGCGCAGGCTTATTGCGGTGGCTTCTCTTGTTGCGGAGCACAGGCTCTAGGCGTGCGGGCTTCAGTAGTTGTGGCACGTGGGCTCAGTAGTTGTGGCTCGCAGGCTCCAGAGCACAGGCTCAGTAGTTGTGGCGCACGGGCTTAGTTGCTCCGTGGCATGTGGGATCTTCCCAGACCAGGGCTTGAACCCGTGTCCCCTGCATTGGCAGGTGGATTCTTAACTACTGCATCACCAGGGAAGTCCCAGTTATGGGTTTTTTAAGTTGCTTGTTTGTTGCCCACATGTTTTTAGGCACTAGATCTGTGGTGATGTGCCTCACTGTAATTATATTGGGTTAGCCAAAAAATTCCTTTGGTTTTTAAGTAAAAATAAAAGACACATTTTTTATTTTCACCAAGAACTTTATTGAACAGTGTATTCACCGTTTTGTTCCACTACCTTCTGCCGTTTTTGAGGCAACTTCATAATTCCATCTTCCCAAAACTTTTTATCTGTTTGAGCAAAGAACTGTTCCAGGTGACTTTTACAGTCTTCCAAGGAATTAAAATTTTTTCCATTAAGAGAATTTTGTAAAAACCAAAATAAATGGAAATCCAAAGGTGCAATGTCTGGTGAATACGGCAGATGAATCAGAACTTCCCAGCCAAGCTGTAACAGTTTTTGCCTGGTCATCAAAGAAACATGCAGTCTTATGGTATCCTGATGGAAGATTATGTGTTCTCTGTTGACTATTTCTGGACGATTTTCGTCGAGTGCTGCTTTCAGTTGGTCTAATTGAGAGCAGCACTTGTTCGAATTAATCATTTGGTTTTCTGGAAGGAGCTCATAGTAGAGGACTCCCTTCCAATCCCACCATATACAGAACATCACCTTCTTTGGGTGAAGACCGGCCTTTGGTGTGGTTGGTGGTGGTTCATTTCGTTTGACCCTTGATCTCTTCCATTCCACATTGTTGTACAGTATCCACTTTTCATTGCCCGTCACAATTTGTTTTAAAAATGGAACGTTTTCATTACATTTAAGTAGAGAATTGCATGCAGAAAATATGCTCAAGAAGGTTTTTTTCGCTTAACTTATGTGGAACCCAAACATCAAAGTGACGAACATAACCAAGTTGGTGCACATGATTTTCAGTGCTTGATTTGGATATTTTGAGTATGGCGGCTATCTCCCGCGTGGTATAATGTTGGTTGTTCTCAGTTAATGTCTTGATTTGATCGCTGTCAACTTCAACTGGTCTACCCGACCGTGGAGCATCATCTAGCGAGAAATCTCCAGCACGGAACTTCGCACACCACTTCTCACACGTTTGATCAGTCACAGCACCTTCTCCATACACTGCACAAATCTTTTTTTGCATTTCAGTTGTGTTTTTACCTTTCTTGAAATAATAAAACATGATATGCCAAAAACGTTTTTTTCTTCCATCTTCAATATTAAAATGGCTACACAAAAATTCACCAATTTTTAAAAAATATTTATTTATTTATTTTTGGCTGTGTTGGGTCTTCGTTTCTGTGCGAGGGCTTTCCCAGTTGCGGTGAGCGGGGGCCACTCTTTTTTTTTTTTTTTTAACATCTTTATGGGGGTATAATTGCTTTACAATGGTGTGTTAGTTTCTGCTTTATAACAGAGTGAATCAGTTATACATATACATATGTTCCCATATCTCTTCCGTCTTTGTCTCCCTCCCTCCCACCCTCCCTATCCCACCCCTCCAG
>NW_006783036.1:2059727-2068827 GCF_000442215.2 Lipotes vexillifer | reverse complement strand
TTTCCCCTGACTCCCTCCCGGCTAGCCGTGGCGCACTAACCCCTTCGGGCTATGTTCAAGGCGCCAACCCCAGTCCTCTCCCTGAGCTCCGACCGAAACCGAAACAGAGCCTCAGCTCACAGCCCCTCCCGCCTCGGCGGGTGAGCACACAAGCCTCTCGGGCTGGTGAGTGCCGGTCAGCGCTCATCCTCTGTGCGGGAGTCTCTCCGCTTTGCCCTCCGCGCCCCCGTTGCTGCGCTCTCCCCCGCGGCCCCGAAGCTCCCCGCTCCGCCTCCCGCAATCTCTGCCCGCGAAGGGGCTTCCTAGTGTGTGGAGACCTTTCCTCCTTCACAGCTCCCTCCCACTGGTGCAGGTGCCGTCCCTATTCTATTGTCTCTGTTTTTAATTAATTTTTTCTTTTGCCCTACCCAGATACGTGGGGAGTTTCTTGCCTTTGGGGAGGTCTGAGGTCTTCTGCCAGCATTCAGTAGGTGTTCTGTAGGAGTTGTTCCACATGTAGATGTATTTCTGGTGTATTTGTGGGGAGGAAGGTGATCTCCGCGTCTTACTCCTCCGCCATCTTTCCACCGCCCCGGGGGCCACTCTTCATCGCGGTGCGCGGGCCTCACTGTCACGGCCTCTCCCGTTGCGGAGCACAGCCTCCAGACGCGCAGGCTCAGTAGTTGCGGCGCACGGGCCTAGCTGCTCCGCGGCATGTGGGATCCTCCCAGACCAGGGCTCGAACCCATGTCCCCTGCATTGGCAGGCAGACTCTTAACCACTGTGCCAACAGGGAAGCCCTCAAGTTCACCAATTTTGATTTTTCTTTTTAAATGCACACTGATATGATAGCTGTCACTATACAATCTAACAAAATTGTTTCGAATGAAGTTAAAGACGAGTAAGCGCTACTAGAGCCATCTTAACGGAAAACACAGAACGAACTTTTTGTCTAACCCAATACTATGAAATTGTAAGAGTGAGATCAAATTTACTGAAACTGAGTGTGATTTTTGCTTTCCTTTATTTCCATTACAGTGGATGTCATTGTAAGAGCTCAGAGTTCTTTAATTCTGAAGATATATTTAGTTTACTCTTTGTAAATAATCTGTACAGGTTTTCCACTTTTTTAGGAAATGAGCATAAGAGATATAAAATTATAATCATGAAATAATTCTTCACAAGTTTTAAATAAATTCCCTTACTGTTTTTCTTTAAAAGAGAATTTAATCGTGTAAGTAGTATTTGAATGCATTCTTATGAAGAAAATCCAAACAATAAGGAAGTATGTGGAGCAAAAAGCACAAATTTCATTTTTTCCTCTCAATTCAGTGCTCCCACTTCTTTCCTAGGATTTGTCCACTATTTAAATTTACTGGGTGGTTTTTCTTACCTACAGTTTGATATTTTTTGCTTTTTAATTCATTTACTCATAAAGAAATACACATGCTAGAAACAAAACAGGTGTTCTCACTTTTTTAATAATGGCTTTACTGAGATATAATTCACAGAATGTACAATTCACTTGTTTAAAATGTACGATTCAGTTGTTTTCAGTATATTCACAGAGTTCTGCAGCTGTCACTACAATCAATTTTAGACCATTCTTATCATCCCATAAAGAAATTCTCTACCCATTAACAGTCACTCTCCATTTCGCCCAAACACCCCACACCCTCTAGCGACCACTAATTTACTTTCTGTGTGTATAGACTTGCCTATTCTGGGCATTTCATATAAATGGAATTGTATAATATGTCTTTTGTGTGTGTGTGACAGGGCTGCTTTCACTTAACATGATGATTTCAGGTTTTATCCATACCGAGCATGGATTAATACTTCATTCCTTTTTATGGCAATATAATATTTCATTATATGGATATACTAAATTTAGCTTATTCAGTTGATGTACATTTGGATTGTTTCCACCTTTTGGCGCTTATGAGTAGTACTATGAACATTTGTATGCAAGTTTCATTTATTTATTTGTTTATTTTTTTATTGGCCGTGTTGGGTCTTCGTGGCTGCCCACGGACTTTCTCTAGTTGCAGCGAGCGGGGGCTACTCTTTGTTGTGGTGTGCGGGCTTCTCATTGCGGTGGCTTCTCTTGTTGTGGAGCACGGGCTCTAGGTGCGTGGGCTTCAGTAGTTGTGGCACATGGGCTCAGTAGTTGTGAGCATGGGCTTAGTTGCTACATGGCATGTGGGATCTTCCCAGACCAGGGCTGGAACCCATGTCCCCTGCATTGGCAGGCGGATTCTTAACCACTGTGCCACCAGGGAAGTCCCTATATACAAGTTTTTATATGGACATATGTTTTCATTTTGCTGGGCTATATACATAGGAATGGAATTACTGGGTTATGGTAACTGTTTAACCTTTTGAAGAACTGCTAGACTGTTGTATTTTCTCTTTCCTTCCTTCCTTCCTTTTTTCCTTTCTCTCTTTCTTTTTCTTTTTTCAAATATTTATTTATTTGGCTGTGCCGGGTCTTAGCTGCGGAACGCAGAATCTTCATTGCCACGTGCGGGATCGTTTTTTAGTTGCAGCATTCAAACTCTTAGTTGCGGCATCCCCTGACCAGGGATCGAACCCGGGCCCCCTGCATTGGGAGCACAGAGTCTTAGCCACTGGCCCACCAGGGAAGTCCCTAGACTGTTGTATTTTCTGTATTTGATTTCTTTGAATATCCATACTATGATTTAGCTGATTCCTGTTGATGGACTTTGAAGATTTTGCTGTATCACAGTGCCATAAACAGCGCTGTAGTGAGCATCCATCTTAGAGTTCTCCAGAGAAACAGAGCCGGGGTGTAGGGGTATGTGTGCAGACATTTATTTTAAGCTGTTGGCTTATGTGACTGGGTGCCCAGCCAGTGTGAAATTTGTAGGTCAGGTCCTACAAGGAGAAGCTGGGGCTTCAGTCTTGAGGCACAGTTTCTTCTGGGAAATCTCAAGTTTTCCTCTTAAGGCCTTTTAATTGAGTGGATGCAACCCACCCACAATATGGAGGGCTATCTTCTTTACTTAAAGTCAGCTGATGTAGATGTTAACCACAACTACTAAATACCTTCACGGCAACACCTAGATTAGAGTTCGATTAAATGACTGGGTGCTATGACCTAGCCAGGTTGACACCTATCTTAAGGAATCTCTAGGGCAGGTACTTAACGAACTTTAAAAAAGTCTCCCCCGGTGATTTATACACATACTTAATGAAACAGTATGCTGGTGTTTTCTATTCTTATTCTTTTTTTTTTTTTTTTTAATGCTGGTTAGGACCCAATAACTTAATTTAAATTGGCCTGACCTGCAATTTGAAAAACATTGCTATTGGTATATGTATTATATCTAGAAATGGATTGCTGGGTTGCAGGGTATCCGTACTTCAACTTTCTTATACACTGCCAGCGTTGTCTAAAGTAGTTGTACATTCCCACTGGTAGTGCGAATTCTCTTTCGTTTTGCCCTTGATGGCAATTGGTAATTTCAATTTCTTTGTCATTCTTCTGCTTCCTTCCAGGTAGGGAAGGTTTTTAACACTTGGTAATCAACTTTAAACAAGGAGAGTGTTGTGAATCACTACGTTGTACAACTGTAACTCATATCATATTGTACATCAATGACACCTCAATAAAAACTATATTAAACAAGGAGAGCAGCTGCAGAATTACTGACACCTTCAGCAGACACCAGTGTCTGTCCAGAAATGAATGACATTTCTTTGTTTTCATTGTATTTGTGTCCTTCAGTTTGCATACA
Source organism: Lipotes vexillifer (assembly GCF_000442215.2). Taxonomy (NCBI): domain Eukaryota; kingdom Metazoa; phylum Chordata; class Mammalia; order Artiodactyla; family Lipotidae; genus Lipotes; species Lipotes vexillifer. The sequence goes on along the minus strand of NW_006783036.1, from coordinate 2,065,087 downwards.
GCAGAATGGACTGGTTTTTGGTGTCTGTATTTGTGAGTGTTAAGGCATGTGTAGTTTCATATAACCACCACGCGCAACTGGGATACAGAACAGTTCCATCTCCTCAAACAAGTACCTCGTACAACTCGTAGCCTTCCTCCCCGTCCTAACCCCACTGATCTGTTCCCTACCATTATAGTTTCACCTGTTCCAGAATGTCATATAAATGGAATCATACAATATGTAACCTTTTGAGACTGGCACTGAGTATATTCTTTTGAGATATGGCCATGTTGCTGCATATATCAATAGTTCATTTATTTTGTTCATTTATTTTGAATGCTGCGTAGTATTGCAATGTATTAATCTTCCCAGTTTAACCTTTTACTTCTTGAAGGACATTTGGGTTTTTTTCCCAAGGTTTTGATGATTGTGAATAAAGCTGCTATATATAATTATGTGCAAGTTTTATTGTGAACATAGGTTAACTCTATAGGGTATATAGCTAAGTGGGATTGTCGATTCAGTCATTTGTTAAATATAATTATATCTTTAATTAAAACTGCAAAACGTTTCTTGAGTGACTTTATCATTATCCACTGATCCAGCACTGCATGATAGCTTCAGTTTCTCCTTATTCTTGTCAGTACTTGGTATTATCTATTCCTTTTATTTTAGGAGTTCTAATAGGTATACACTGGTTTCTCACTGTGGCTTTAATTTGCATTTCCCTAATGGCTAATGCTGTTGCTTCTCATATGCTTATATGCCATCTTTGGTGAAATAGTTATTCACATCTTTTGCCCACTTTTTAAAAAATTGAGTTATTTTCTTTTTCTTTTTCTTTTTTTTTTTAAATAATTGTGTTTATTTTTACTTGTTGGCAGTTTGCTTCATTTATTTATTTATGGCTGCGTTGGGTCCTCGCCTCTGTGCGAGGGCTTTCTCCAGCTGTGGCAAGCGGGGGCCACTCCTCATCGCGGTGCGCGGGCCTCTCACTCTCGCGGCCTCTCCTGTTGCGGAGCACAGGCTCCAGACGCGCAGGCTCAGCAGTTGTGGCTCACGGGCCCAGTCGCTTCGTGGCATGTGGGATCCTCCCAGACCAGGGCCCGAACCCGTGTTCCCTGCACTAGCAGGCAGACTCTCAACCACTGCGCCACCAGGGAAGCCCCGAGTTATTTTCTTATTGTACTTTAAACATCTTTTATATATTCTGGATACAAGTCCTTTGTCAGATACAGTGATTTGCAGATGTTTTCTCACAGTCTAAATTTTTATTAAGCTCAATTTACCATTTTTTAACTTTTATGGATTGTGCTTTTGGTGTTATATCTAAGAACTCTTTACTCAGCCAAGTTCATGAAGATTTTCTCATGTTTTTTCCTAAAAGATTTTGTAGTTTTAGGTTTTACATTTATATTTAAGATCCATTTTGAGTTATATTTTTGTAAGGTATGAGGTATAGGTTGAGTTTCACTTCGTTTGCATATGGAGATCCAATTTTTTGTTTGTTTGTTTGTTTTACTCTTTGGCTGCACGGCAGGGCATGCAGGATCTTAGTTCCCCAACCAGGGATTGAACCTGCGCCCCCTGCAGTGCAAGTGCAGAGTGTTAACCACTGGACTGCCAGGGAAGTGCCTCCAATTCTTAAAATACTCTTTGTTGCAGGAGTCCCCCAGCCCCCCAGCACCGCACAGCAGGAGGTGAGCGCATGACTTCCTGAACTGTCCCCCGCCCCCGTCTGGGGGAAAACATTGTCTTCCAGGAAACAGGTCCCTGGTGCCAAAAAGGTTGGGGACCCCTGCCTTGTTGAGAATAATATGCTTTCTCCATTGAGTTACTTTTGCATCTTTGTTGCAAATCAGTTGACCATATTTATATGGGTTTATTTCTGGACTGCCATCTGTTCCATTGGTCTGTGTGTCTCTTCTTTTACCAGTACCACACTGTCTTGAATACTGTACTTTTCTATAGTAAGTCTTTAAAGTAGAGTGGTGTAAGTTTTCCAACTCTGACCTGGCTATTCTGGGCTCATTTGCCTTCCCCTTTTACATTATCCTTTTGTCTATGTCAGTATGGACTCACAGGTTATTATTTTATTACTTCATGGCTTTATGGATTATTATTTTATTACTGTCATTTATTTTGTTGCTCAAGTTATTGCAGATCTCACCAATGGGAGATAGATTCCATCGTTCTTTGAACACTTTCCTACCTCCTGGCATAACAAAATATTCCAGGGTCTCTTGCACTTTTCCTGTCCTAGCCCTGGAATCAACCATTTTCCCAAGGAGACCTAGTTTCTTTTATTGTAGAATGGCATTCAGAGACCAACGTCTGGGAGCTAAATGTGCTCATTTTTTTCTGGGTTGTCATTGTATCTAGACCCTTGCAGTGGACAAAGCTGGGATAAATAAATGTATTTATGTGTGCAAGTATACAGGTATACACACATCTGTATTTCTATTTATACTGAAAATGATAAGCTCTTACTGTAACCATCTATTTCTGTCTAGCACCTCAGAATTCTTTCTATCCTCCCCCTTCTGTATCTGTAACTCTTTACTCAAGCATAATTATTTTGAGCTCCATTCATATTGTGTGCCTAAACAGTTCATTCCTTTTTATTGTTGAGTTTTATTCCATTAAATGGATATACCACAATTTTAGGAAAAAACCACAATTTTAGGAAATAGGCTTTCCCCCCAAAGTGATAGTACAATTTTACATTCCCACTAGCAGCTTAAGAAAGTTCTGGTTTCTCCACATTATCGCCAAACTGTGGGTATTGTCAGTCTTTTTAACTTTATACTTTGTAATAGGTATGTGGTGATATCTCTTGTGGTTTTAATTTGGCTTTCCCTAATGACCGTTGATTTTTAGTATCTTTCCATGTGTTTATTTGCTATCCATATACCATCTTTGGTATTTATTCAAATCTTTTGCCCATTTGTTAACAAATGGGTTGTTTCTTATTGCTGAGTTCTGAGAGTTCTTTATATATTCTGGATACAAGTCTCTATCAGATCTGTGGTTTATAATTATTTTCTCTCAGTTTTGGCTTAGCTTTTCATCTCTTCAGTAGTGTTATTTGAAAAGAAATTTTTACCTTTGATGAAGTCCAATTTATGAAGTTTTTTCTTTTATGGATTGTGCTTTTGGTGTTATATCTAATAAGATCTTTCTAAACCTAAGATCAAAAAGAATTTTCTCATGTTTTCTTTTACAAGTTTCATAATTTGGGGTTTTATATTTAGTCCTGTCATTAATCTTGAATAAATTTTTTTTTTTTGCGGTTTGTGGGCCTCTCACTGTTGTGGCCTCTCCCATTGCGGAGCACAGGCTCCAGACGCACAGGCTCAACGGCCATGGCTCACGGGCCTAGCGGCTCCGCAGCATGTGGGATCTTCCCAGACCGGGGCATGAACCCGTGTCCCCTGCATCGGCAGGCGGACTCTCAACCACTGCGCCACCAGGGAAGCCCTTGAATAAATTTTTGTATGTTGTATGAGGTATATAGATCTCCATTAATTTAAAAAAATATGAATATCCATTTTTTTCAGGCATCATTTGTTGAAAAGATTATCTCCACTGAATTTTACCTTTGCACTTTTGTGGAAAAATCAGTTGATCCTATACGTGTGGTTCTGTTTTTGAACTCCGTTCTATTCCATTTCTTTCTCTGTGTGCCAGTACCACACTGTCTTTTTTTTTTTTTTTTTTGCGGTTCACTGGCCTCTCACTGTTGTGGCCTCTCCCGTTGCGGAGCACAGGCTCCAGACGCGCAGGCTCAGCGGCCATGGCTCACGGGCCCATCCGCTCCGCGGCATGTGGGTTCTTCCCGGACCGGGGCACGAACCCGTGTCCCCTGCATCAGCAGGCAGACTCTCAACCACTGCGCCACCAGGGAAGCCCCACACTGTCTTGATTACTGGATCTTTGTAATCAATTAGTTTCGATTCAGGCAGTATATGTTTTCCAACTTGGTTTTTTTCCAAGTTGTTTTGGCTATTTTAGGTGCTTTGCATTCCTGTATGAATTTTAGAATGTTTGTCAATTTCTACAAAAAAGTATACTGGGGTTTTGATTGGGATTATGTTGAATCTGTAGAGCAATTTGGGGAGAGAATGCTATCTTAATAATATTTAAGTCTTTTGATCCGTATACATGGTATATCTCCTCATTTACTTAGATCTTTAGTTTTTCTCAAATGTTTTACAGTTTTTCAGTGTATATGTCTTATCACATCTATCCCTAAATAGGGGTATTCTTTCGTTTTAGGTTTTGATTGCTTATATATAGAAATTGAATTGATTTTTTACTGTTGATCTTGTTTCCTGCAACTGTGCTGAAATTCATTTATTCTAGCAACTTTTTGTAGGTAGTGTAGATTTTCTACACAGATGATCATGTCATCTGTGAATAAAGACAGTTTTAATTCTACTTTCCCAATGTAGATTCTTTTATTTCTGTTTTGACTTTTGATTTTTATTTGAAATACAGCAAGCCTGTATTCCATGTGTGGTCCCTCCCCACACACGTATTTGTTGACTTTATTTTACTTTTAGACTATGTGTGGCATTAACATTGTTCTAAAAGTCAGAACCGTATAAAAAGGTGTGTACTCAAAGGTAGTCACTCCCATCTTTTCATCATATTCCTGTCTCCCTCCTGTTTATTACACCTTGTTCCCACCCAGCATGTAAATTCCACCTTCAGTCTTGCCTAATTCATAGTGTTCACACTTTGGGTCTTTCCCTCCCACCATTCCATCATTTTTCTTTAAAGTAGCTGCCCCACAGATTTGAGCAAAAGTGTAGAAATTCTTTCTTTATAAAATCTAGAACACATTGATATACAAAATTAAATAAAAGGTAAGATTAAATAAAAGGTCTGGCGATTTCATAAAAGCAGGAATTCTTAAACCAGGCTTTATGAATTTTATAAAAGTATGTTTATATTGGTGTGTGTGTGTGTTTGTGTTTAGTTGAATTTTTCTTTTTCTGGAAGTAGATTCCATAACTTTCATTGTGTTTCAGAGGAATTTGTTTAAAGGGGAAAAAAAAGGTCAAGAAAGAGAATGCCTTTAGAATGAATGAGTTTGGGTCGAAGCAGTCTAAAGGCTGGTTAGTGAGCCTCTCTCTTCAGTCTGTTGTACCTTTGGAAGATAATGTTTTAATTGGCTCTCTTGTAATATGTGACTTGTTTGTGGTTAATCCAGTAGTACAGTCAACTCAACACCCGGCACTTGTAAACCTTTTGACCTACTGTTTTGTATCACAGATTTTTAAGAATTTGAATGCACTTCAGATGTTTCCTTTCAGGTTAAATCTTTTTGATGGTACTCTTTATTAAAGTTGTTAAAAGAATCTTTGGATTCC
>NW_006783036.1:2044144-2059717 GCF_000442215.2 Lipotes vexillifer | reverse complement strand
TTCCTGCTGTCAAGTCACTAAAATACCCAGTCACTAATGGTAGTGAAGGGGTAAGGGTATTCAATGCACACATGAAGAATTCGTAGTTTAAAAGAATATTTGAGCAGCTTGCCACATGCAGCTTCCTTTTTGTGTGTCCCCATCTGGGAGCAGAGCAGCAGAGTGTATGGTGCCTAAACCCTCGGGCCCTGTAACCACCCTGCCTAACATTGGTCCAGGTCTGCCTCCTAGTGGCTACTAATGACCTGTTTAGTTTCCTCACCTAGCGAGTGAGAATAGTAATCATACCTACCTCATATGACCTGTTTGTGAAATAAGTAAAAAGTTAGGTAGAAAAAGACTTAAAAGTAGAAATATTTCAGCAAATTCAGAGCCTCCCCACCCGCACCCTCACCCTGTGTTAAATGTGCGGGTTCCATCGGGGCCGACTCCAGTCGAGGGGGGGTGATAACGTCATCTTCCGACGTCTAAAGAAGACCAGAGTGGTGTGGTTTTTTGAAAATTTATACATAAATGAATATTTTATTATAATTAAAGACATTAATTTAGATGTATTATGAATAGTTTGTGGGTTTTTATCCTTTTTCTTTTACAAATATACACAGTCATAGTTACAGATGAAATTATACAGTATCTTTTGTTTGACTCAAAACAATACAGGAATGGATCTGCTCTCACCACTCCTATTCAACATTGTGTTGATGGTGCTAAGTTAAAGAGAATCTAAATAAATGAAGAGAGATACCATGTTAGTGCGTTGAAAAACTTGATTTGTGGGACTTCCCTGGTGGTTCAGTGGTAAAGCATCCGCCTTCCAATGCGGGGGACATGGGTTTGATCCCTGCAGAGTGGTGGTGTTAATTGTCGCTTGTTATGTCTGTTAAATTATAATAAGAATTTTCTTTTTTTATTTCTACCAAGCCAAACTAGCAAGACGCAGTCAAGAACGAGACAATCTTGGCATGCTGGTCTGGTCACCTAATCAGAATCTATCAGAAGCAAAATGTAAGTTTTAGAGCACTTTTATTTTCCACCTTTCTTATTTACTGCAAACTTTTAAAGTTACCTCTGTAGGTAAAAATCTCTCTATATATTACATTTATTTTACATTTTTAAAGTAAAATTTTGAAGAATTTGAAAGTGTGTTCTTTATTGTGGCCTGTCATAGTGATTTAAAGATTCTTAAGCTGTGGTTTCATAATCTACTTTTTATTCAAAATGCTGTACCACCTAATATTCTGAAGTAACTAGGAGGAAGGGTTCAGAGCGGAAAGAAAATTATAATGTTGTGTATAACTCCTTCAGCTGGGAATTTATAGATTTATTGATATAAAGATGAAGAGTTTAACAAATCTCTAATTGGAAGGATTACAAAGGGCAAATGTATGTTACTGGAAAAAGGTTTTATACTGTAAGACTTCATCCTAGCTAGAAGTAGAACTTTTGAATTGGCTCTTTGTTTTGTGTTTACATTTTTGTTAGAATGAATATTCTGAGCTACTTTGGGTTTTCTTTTGGGGGAGCCGGTAGGGGTCCTAGAGCTATTAGAAAGATTAATTGTATTTTCAGAGTTTGCCTCTTCAGTTTTCTGTCCCCTCTGCTCAGGTGATACCGTCGTGCAGGAATAATTTAATATTTGATATATTGCCGTAATAAGTCTTTGCCATTTTCAAAGTTTTTGTTTTCTTTATAACTTTAAAGAGAGAAGAAAAAATAAATTCCCCCTTTTGAGAATTTTTCAGTGGTGGGGGTGGGTGGTCCATGGATGGAATTTACGGAGATTTGTGAACTCGAGAATCACAGGCAAAATTTTTTTGGTGTATGTACGTTTTCCTGCAGAAAATTGGATTTTTAAAGGGCTCTTTGACAAAAATAGGATAAGAATCAATGCTCTAAAATGTGGTAGGGCTTAGAAAGCCCTCAGTGGTAAATGTTGGCCAGGAAACATAAGTTGTGAATAAAGGCTGGAACTCTCAGGCTTTGATCAGGATTTTCCAGATTGTGTTTTGCAGTATTAAAGTAGGTGTTAACAGGTTTCCACTGTCAAGTAAGTGTTAGAGATGATGCATATTAAATATCCTCCTCTTGTATATTTAACATTCATGTTTGCACTAAGGTGCAAAGAGTTCGGATGGTCAAGAAATGTTTGATTTTGACCAAGAAGGACCCTTTTTAAAAATACAGTACCTTCCATGGAACACAGGAAATTCAACTACTCTTAGTAATGCTTAATTTAGCAAGAATAAAATAATCTCAGTCTAATCTGATTTTCATAGTATCTTAATTTGCCAGCCTGTTGCTTGATGAGTTTATAATGGAGAACAGAATAGCAAAAGGAAGTATATTGGCAATTCTGATGCCTTTACTGTGCCGGGGAAGACCTTTTAAGTATTTCCTGTTTGTTTTTTCCCTTTGAGGATTTGCACTTAAAAAAGCAATCTATTCCATTTTTGAACATGTTGTTCCTTCTAACAGCTGAAAATTTGCATCTGTGTAATTTTTAAAGCTTTGTTTTCCTGAACTCTGTTAAATAAATCGGCTTCCTTATGAGTCTTTTAGGTGTTCAGTTCTCCTACCTTCTTTGTTGTCCCAGTTCAAATTAAACCTGCCTGGTTGCCTCAAGTGTTTTCAGATGGTCTGATTTGGGGCTCTTTTTCGTCTCTGTTGTACTCCTGGATAGATTCCGTTTGGTCATGGTGCCCATCTTCAATTATGGTGCCTGGAACTGAATATTAAAAATAGTGAGCACTGTTGAGCACTGTACTAAATCCTATATCATTCAGTCTTTACTGTAAACCAAGAAGACGTTTTTGTCCCCATTTTACAGGTGGCATTCCACAATTCAAAGAGGTTGTAAAACTAACACAAAGAGTCAGTGGTGGAGCCAGTAGTATCCAGGTTTGCTGACTCTTCACCCTGGCTTATGCTCTAAACGTGTCCCTCAGGTCGAGTTCGTCAGGTCTCAGTCCTCTCTTCATTTCAGTCACTTCCTGCTGTTATTACAGTGAAGATTGTATTAGTACCTCTTGCTGTTATTGTGTTACCTTTGGAATCTTGGGAGTCAGATTTTAATTTTAATATTATTTTATCTTTCGTAGACCTGCAAGAAAAGAACAGAATATGAAAAGTTAATAGATTTTTAAGCAATGGTATTACCTAAAATAAATTTGCAGTTTTAATGTAAGTCCTGACAGTATTGATTAACACTTTAAACTCTTTAAACCAATCTAAAAGTAACATTTATATATTGTTGAAAGTTCAGAAGGCACAGAAAAATATAAAGAAGAAACAGTTCACCCATTATTTCATTACCCAGAGATAACTGTTAAACATTTTGGATGTTTTCCCAATCCCTTTTTTTCCTCTGCATATTTTTATAAGTGAGATGTTGGTATTTCTATGTATGTGAGTGTGTATTGTCTTCCTGAACAATGACCTAAGCATTCGTTACCTTGCTAAACCCCTTGTAAATATTTAAAATAATGTTTAATATTTTATCATATGGATGTATCAGTGTATTTAAGCATTCTTCTATTGAAAATTTAGGTTGTTTCTAATTGTTGCTATTGTAAAAGAAGGCGGTGGTGAAAAGCAGAATCAGAGCTTTGTTCTCTTTTGTTGTTATTGTTGTGTTTTTAGTATTTTCTTAAGATACATCCCTTGGAATGGAATTGTGGATCGATGAGAGTTTGCTTAACTGCTCCAGTGTGAGGATGTGAACACAGTTGTTGATGTGAGTTAGGTTCCATTTGTGGAGCTTTGGGAATCATATTCTTTGACGAGTAGTCTAATCGTAGTTATGCCTTGAAATGTAGCCATAGTGTCACTGGGGACAAGTATACATAATTTGTTCTCTTTGCCATCTATCATTTCCCCCTCAGCTTCTCTCCCTCCCAGTACATAGACAAAAAAGAAGTATTTTCTACTTGCCTTTCTAATTTATTTTGAAAGAATGTGGAAGTCTTGGTTGTCCAACAATTGATTCTGACTTGTAGAAATAGGAGATTTGGGACACCTGTAGACTTCTAGTAGATGTCCCCATGTGTAAGGATGTCTGTAGATCCCTGGCTTTTCCTGGGTTGGTTTCTTTCCTCTCAAGTAAATGTTTAGAGTTCTGCCTCTTAGGGTTACTGCAAGTTTACAAAATTATTTTGTGGTTATAGAAATAAATACTGTTGTAGAAATTTCAAACAATATAGAATGTATAATGTACATAATTAAAGAAAGCCCTCTTGGGACTTCCCTGGTGGCGCAGTGGTTAAGAATCCGCCTGCCAACGCAGGGGACATGGGTTTGAGCCCTGGTCCGGGAAGATCCCACATGCGGAGCAACTAAGCCCGTGAGCCACAACTACTGAGCCCGTGTGCCACAACTACTGAAGCCCGCGTGCCTAGAGCCTATGCTCCGCAACTCAACAAAGAGTAGCCCCTGCTCGACGCAACTGAGAAAGCCTGCTCGCAGCAACGAAGACCCAACGCAGCCATAAATAAATATGATTGAATGATGAATGAATGAATGAATAAATAAATAAATAACCTTCTTTTTTAAAAAGCCCTTATAGTCACTATTTACAATATATATACTTCTCCTAATATTTTTGTATATCTTAATAAGTAGATGACTTTTAAATCACATATATGAGCTGTTTAGCAATTTGCTGTTAACAACACATGTGGGACTTTGTTCTGTTTGAATACATTTATTGGACTGGCCAAAAAGATCATTCAGATTTTTCTGTACCATGTTATGGAAAACCCCAAACGAACTTTTTAGCCAACCCAATGCAATTACCTAGTTTTAAACTACCAAGTATGGGTCCACCATAATTTAGTCTTTTCTTTTTATTTATTTATTTTTAAACAAATTTTCCTCCAAAAGTATCTCAATTAGGGTTATATTGAATTTGGGTTTATTTAGTGAGAATTGGTTTCATTCAGTTTTTTTTTTTTTTTTTTTTTTGGTACGTGGGCCTCTCACTGCTGTGGCCTCTCCCGTTTGCGGAGCACAGGCTCCGGACGCGCATGCTCAGCAGCCATGGCTTACGGGCCCAGCCGCTCCGTGGCACGTGGGATCCTCCTAGACCGGAGCACGAACCCGTGTCCCCTGCATCGGCAGGCGGACTCTCAACCACTGCGCCACCAGGGAAGCCCTCATTCACATTTTTATTGAGCAGTTTTGTGTGCCTGGTAGTGTACCAGGACTGAGGGATTCAGGAAGTTTATATTCTAATGGAGAAAGAAGGGGAAAATGAACATGTAAACAGATAATTTATATGTATTTCCTTTAGTCCAACTGTTTCTTCTTAGTTGTGAAAAATTGAGATCTAGAGAAGTTAGGTCAAATGCTTAAGGTCCCTCAGCTAGTTAGTAGCCAAGTTTGGGCTAGATCTCTGGTCTCCAGACTGCATTTATTATACATATCTGCCTTGGTGTACTGTTTGATTTAATAAACCAAAATACTTAAAGCATTACTGGTACTACATAAGTTGCTCTGGGCTGTGTCTAAGTAAAACTTCCTTAAGGAGAGATACGACCTTTGGAATATGCCTAGAAAAAATGTGCCTTGTAGAGACATATTTCATGTAGAGGAAATGTAAATAATTCCAAGTAGCACAGATGAGAACAATAGGATTTAGATAGTATTATAAAAATTATTGTGGAAAATTACATGATTAAATGATGGCATGATACTAAGGGGACAAAGGTGTGAATGAAGGTTAAATCATGTGGTGGAATCTGGAGGTTGGACAGACAGTGAGGGATACTGAAAAACGCTCACTAATTGGAAGAGAGGGCAGCTGATTCCTACATTATTTTAGCATCAAGCGTCTCCTGTGTACTCTTAGTATTTGGACGTGCCCCTTGGGACCCAACAGAAAGCACTCTGTTTTCCTAGGTAGAAACAAGCAATGGAAACAGATGGCATTTGGGTAGGAGATGAGGAAGGAGTAAGTGCACTGGCTGGATGAGGGGCACGCATGCGCTCTAAGAAGAGAAGATAGCGTTGGCGTTTGCACAGCATTTAGAGACCTGCCGGGCTGTGACGCACGTTGTCCCTGGGGAAGTGAGAAGCAATGAAGCTGGAAAGACAGGCCCAGTTCTTAAAGGGATGAGGATTTTGGAGGGATTTTTAGCTCGAAGCAGTGTTGTGCACATTAGAAAGCTCTTGACGGCCCTGTGGTTTAGAGGAGAGCTGGGGCTAGAGGCGGTACCTGCTGGTGCACTTGCAGGGGAGGGATGTTGATGCCTCTCTGGGCCATTGCTGTTAAAGGGAGGCTTGATGGAGATTTAGGAAGTCAAAACATCAATGTTGGGAGTGCTCAAAGGAAATGAGATGAGAGGAGTGTGGGTTAGCTGGGTGGTCCAGGTGGCCTTCACATGCCTTTAAAGCGGGGTACTTCTTACATCTAGGTCATCTGCATTGTTTCACCGTTTATTCCCCACATTTTCATTGACATACCTACTAGGCACTCTGTTTCTGTGATAGGATGTCATCTCCCGGATGGTCTGCTCCCCAAGTCCCCGTTGAGATGTGTACTGCTGCCCTCCTACCTGGATGCCTTCCTCTCCACTCACCTGTGGACACTCTCCCCGCCCTATTCCAGGCTGTCCTCCCTCCTTGTCTCACTTGGTCTGCACCCTAGATGTCCACCTTGCTTGCCCCTAATGGCTTTAGGGCAGTCTTCTCTCGGTGGGATGCTGCCGCCCTGGGTGCAGTGCAGTGTACTCTTCACAGTCCCCTCTGGTCCCTACCCTTATACATAGACCCACCCAAGGTTTGGGCTTTGTGTAAGAGAAGCACTTGAAGGTTAGCAGAACAAAGTGTACATGTTAGTTGCAAGAAATTTCAAAAGGTTATTTTAGTAGGTAGTCTTGTCTTCTTTGAAATATATAGAGAGTTAGGCCAGATCTTATTCCCTGTCTGTTTCACTTTACTGTTTTTAGGAAAACAAAAAAGTTTATCAAAGCATGTACGGTCAAATGTAATACAAAACTGTGACCTGGGAGAATTCTTAGAAGGGAGTTTTAGAAGGGAGGACAGGTTAAGAAAGGGAGTAATCTGAGGATGATTTTTTTATTGTTTGATTCTTTTTAAGGTAGGGCTTGAAAGAGGTGAATTGGAGCTGGAAGGGGGACGCCAGTACACAGCCCTGCACAGTTGATAGTTTCCTGAAGAAGCAGGTACCTTAGACTCGGCTGCGGTTGCCTTGGGCGTAGAAGTTAGCGAGGTCAACTTTTGGCTATTGGGAATCAGTAAAACAGATGGTTTTGCTCATTTATACATTACATATTGTATAGGTTATATATAATCATTAATTTTGCAGTTATGTAAGTGATTGATTGCTCTTTGTTTTTATTTTATAAAAATGAGGAGAAACTGGAACAGTGGTACGAAGCACTGGTCTCAGTGTTTAAGTAGACAAAGATGGAAATCATTAGCTATGCCAAAGACAATCGAGCTGGAAGGCTTTTTTTTTTTAGGCTGGCCGAACTATTAACTTTAAGGAAGAAAATTAACACATATAACATGATAGACATATAGAATTTAAAATTGTGTCAAAAGGCAAGTCAAATTAGAGATTTTAAAATAAGTTTTAGCTTTCTTGGAATGAGAACCCTTCTTAGACCTGCAGTATTTGCAAAAGTTGTTTCTGCATTAAGTCATTTGACTTCAGTACACAGTTTCAAGATTATATGGTGAGTGAGATCTTCACAGGTATGTAGTGAAACTAAAGTTTAAACTTTCATAGAAATATATAGTAAATGTCGGGAGTCTATATTCAGGGCTTTCTAACTCACTGCAGATTGAAGTCAAAAGACCTGACAGTTGCCACAAGGCTCTCGGTAGTCTGAGCCCACTTCTGCCCTCTGGAACTCATCCCGAGCGCGCTGTCCAGAGCCTTTTCCGTTCCCTTTGTCTGATCACTCTTCTCCCAAATGTCCACAGGGCGCTCTCTCCCTCAGTTTCTCCTGGTCACTAGGAGGGGGCCCTTCTTGCTACACTACAAAGTAGAGACAGAGACCACTACTGCCTTATCTTCGTCTCCTTCATTCCATTTGTCATCACCTGGCATAGTATTACTTACTTTATGTCCCTCCTCTATACTAAAATGAACGAGCAGAGGAACTTGGTATGTTTGTTCAGCTCTCTGTCAATCCTCTATTGGCATGTGGTGGATAAATACTTGTCCAATGAGAACATGATGGGGTGTGGACACTCCTTGTATGGAGATTTGCGAAAATGGGCTTTTTGGCTCTTTGTTTTGTAACTTGGGTCACTTGGAGCCTCTAATATTTTCTTCTTTGCCGCTCACCTTGTGGTGTCCATTTATTTACTCAGTAAATATTTGAGTGACTGTTTATGTGTCAGGTCCTGGAGGAATGCAAGAACGAACGATCTGCCAAGTCTACCTGCGTGTAGCTTACAGTCTGTTGGGAAACTGCCCTGCTATGGTATGAGTGCGTTGACAAGAGGGAAGAGTGTACTTAGAATTCTCATCTGTTAGGTCTGGGACCAGAGTGAGGCAGGGAGGGGTCAGGTAAGCTAATACTGGCCTTGGTTTTCAGCCATTTATAAATACATGGCTATCAGGGGGCTTGAAGTTTGTGATGTTTTTCAGGGTGTGAAAACTACTTTTTAAAAATCGTTTTTATTCTTTTAAGTGCTCTAGAGTTAACTAAATTGTGTAAAACTTATTAGAAGAGACAAAGAGCTGAATTTATAAACGATAGTGGGCGCCCTGTTAGTCCTCCTTTACCCTTCAATCATATCAGTGTGTCTTATCTTCATCCTTTTAAACTTAAAATTTTTCAGTTTGTTAAGTTGTAATTTATTTATCCTTTCTGTTCACAATGGACATCTCAGTTTTTAATTACTGCCAACTATTACTACTGGGAACATTCTTTGACTTATTTCTGATGTCTATTTGGAATATAGATATTTAGATCAATGCGAAATTATTTTCCAAAGTGGTCAAGCTGGTGTATACTGCTACCAGTGAAACACACAACTTATTTGCTCAGTGTTCTCTCCCATGTTTGTTATTGTTGGACTTCTACATTTTAGACTGTCCAGTGAGTATGGCTTTGTTTCTCATACCAGGGAATTTTGCTATTTTTGTTAGGCGTGATAATGACATTATGGTTCTGCAAAAAATATATCCACATTTTTAAAAAGATGAATACTGATATATATATATATATATATATATATATATATATATATATGAAATAACTGGGATTTACTTACAAATTCTTTAGCAAATGTAAAGCACATTTTGGGTTGGTTGGCCAGATCGGAATACAGATTAAAGTATTGTTTCAGTGTTAAATTTACTGTTCTGTCGTTACATAAGAGCACTACTCTTAGAAACTATATGCTGAGTATTTAAGAGTAATACTCAGCATATATTATATGACACTCTCAAATGGTTCAGCAAAGTAATTACGAGTATACGTACAAGCTTGTTTTTATTATTAAAAGTAGCCTGTAATTTCTTCATCTCATCACATTGGCTATAACCACTATGAAAATTTTGCTTTCGTGTCTTTTCTCTGAGCTTGTGTGTACTCTGATTTTAAGCACAGATGGATCATACTAATATAATAGTTTTCCAATTTTAGTTTTCCTATGATTAAAAGTTACACTGAGGTTTGGTCCTGAATAATATCCCATCAAATAGCTTAATTTACTTAACCATGTCCCTATTCTTGGACATTTATATTTTTTCAATTTTTCCCCTACTATAAATAACATATGAGTAAGCAGGAATTTTTAATGTCCTTTTCCAGCAGAGAAGAAAGCCATCCTGGATTCTGCAGATCACATTTCCCAGTTAAGTGCCTTCGTAGTTCTTTTTCTCTGGCACTTATGACAATTGGAATTAATTACTTGTTTAATTATTTCTCTCTCTGGCCAGACTGTGAGTTCTATGAAGGCGGAGACTCTCCTTTTTAATCATGGATATATAAGCAGTACCGGGCACACAGTAGGCCTAAAAGATGTATTGAATCAGTGGGGAATAATTAAATGTAAAACAGATTAGTTCATTATAAAATATCACTCTTCTGCAGCCTCTACTTTGAAAGCTTAGATTTCTTTAGTGGCTGAAGAAGCTCCCCC
This sequence comes from Lipotes vexillifer, assembly GCF_000442215.2. Taxonomy (NCBI): domain Eukaryota; kingdom Metazoa; phylum Chordata; class Mammalia; order Artiodactyla; family Lipotidae; genus Lipotes; species Lipotes vexillifer. The sequence goes on along the minus strand of NW_006783036.1, from coordinate 2,049,595 downwards.
TCCCCCACAAGATTCAAGCATCGGCAGTGGGAACACCTGCCGCCTCCCGACAGACGTGCCCCCCATGCTCTCACTATCCCACCGTGCAGTCTAGCTTTTGTTATTAGAGCTGAAGAAACCAGGCCCACAGAGAAGGGACTTGTCTAAAGTTTGTGATGGGCAGAGCCTTTGGTCACCTTCCTGTAACCTAGCCTCCCTCTGAGTTTCCCTTGGCCACTTGAGTCTCTTTTAGGATCGCTCTTTCCAGTGTCTTGTATACAGATGGATTGTACTGGAGGGAAGAGCATTGTGTATAGAGTTTGGAAGAGGCAGGGTTAAAGGACAAATGTCCCTATGAAGTGAGATTTGTATACAAGTTATAGGGAGTCACTAGGATTTACAGACTTTTAAACCCTTCTTCTGACCACCTCCTTCCTCCCGTGCTCAGAACCCCACAAGCAGGAGGGGTTTTTTGGCGTGATTGAAATTCACAACTCACAAATTCAAAAACCTTATTTTACATAGCAGGAACATTTCTTCTCCTTTCTGTGGTTCTGATATTGTCGTATTCTTTTAAGTGCCAAAACCTTAAAATTTTGTGTTCATCGAGAGGGTTTTTATCACATTAAAATAGGGAATGGTCTTTACACATTAACTTTATGCTCTAATTCATTGATTCTCAAAACTGGCCCATCATAATCACCTGGGAGCATTGTAAAAACAAACCAAAAACATCAAGAGTGTGTTAGATTCTTTCCGTGATCTAAGTGTATTCATTTTCTGAGAATTCACCTTGCTGTACCCTTACATAAGTGCTTCTCTCTACGCACATCATACTTTACTAAAAACTCTGTTGCATAAAGTATACATACACATCCATGCACACACATATATACAGACATAAACATGAACACACATACATGCGTATACACATATATTTACAAAACAGGGTGGAGCCCAAGAGTCAGTATGTTAAAGACATTTGTCAGATGATTCTTAGCAGACAGGATTAGGAACTGTTGAATTGGAGCACAGCTCTGATGGACAGAGTTCAAGGACTGGGCAGGTTCTCTTGCTAAACTAATTCTGTGGTTGTAAACTGCTGCATCCCTTCCTTCTGGTTGAATCTCACAAATGTTTATGAAGGAATTAATTTTAATACTTTTCATCTGTATATTTCGACTCTTCTATTTTTTATTTTTATACAAAGCATACAAAGCATTTATATGTGTGTATATATTTATATATGTGTACTTTTATACAAAGTATTTATAGAATACTTTTTATTTTACAAGTGATGAAATGGGCTTAGCCTGCAAGTTCCTGATGGAAACTAAGGACTTTGACTCATGGTCTAGGGCTCTTTCCACTAGAGTCTGCTATGAGGTTATAGGTGAAACAACTGTCAGTCTTCCCCCCACCTTTTTTTTTTTTTTTTTTTTTTTTTGCGGTACGCGGGCCTCTCACTGTTGTGGTCTCTCCCGTTGCGGAGCACAGGCTCCGGACACGCAGGCTCAGCGGCCATGGCTCACGGGCCCAGCCGCTCCGCGGCACGTGGGATCTTCCCGGACCGGGGCACGAACCCGTGTCCCCTGCATCGGCAGGCGGACTCTCAACCACTGAGCCACCACAGAAGCCCTTTTTCCCCCTCTTTTAATGTCAGGGAATGTTGCCTTAATTGAGGGAGATGCAGACCTTGTTGTGAGCATGGTTCCTTCCTTCAGCTCATGTACACAAAGCAAAGCACAGGACAGCAAACAAGATTATTTTGAGTGCACGGTTGCCTGCTATGAGGGACTCAGTCATCAAGTAAGTTGACTTGGTGTGACAGAGATGCAAGAGGGTAGTGTGTCACTGCGTTGATCTTACTCTTTACCGTAGACTTTGGACATTTTTAAGGAAAAAGGTGGTTATTGTTTTGATTAGTCACAACTAAATGTCATTCATTCTAGTGATGATCAGTTTTTAAAATATGGGAGATTCTGTGTATGCCTTTCTGGAGAATACACAAATGTATGAATACTAGAGTAAAGGGGGAGGGATGCTCTTATCCTTTTCTTGGAAAAAATCTTTAATGCAAAAAACGTTTAAATTTAACATTTAGATGTTTTAAAAATTACTCTTAAAATTTTAGCCCTGGAAGACATAAGGGTCAATCCATTCTTACGTGATGAGGAAACTGTGGCACAGAGTCAGGGGTAGGACTTGTTCAGAGTTGTGTGCGTTGATTCTGGGTGGATTAGGTAGGAACGGATGGCAGAAGCTGAATTTCAACGTGTATGGCTTAGTAGAGTATTCATATTTCTTATTTCCACTTGATCAGATTGTCTATGAGACTGGGCTGGATTTTGTAGGGGTGCTAGAGGGTGGGAGGAGCTTTTTCTTTAGAGTGGGATTTTAACAAAACTACATTATGAAATAGCATTGTCATGAAGAAGATGTGTTTCATCATTGACTAGGAAGGACTGGTTCATTACATTACATTGTACTCTGGCTGAGATTCTGTGGCTTATTTCTTAAGCCCTCTAGCCCCCACCTCAAGATATTCAGAGGGATCACCGAAATATTAGCTGTAGTAATGTTTGTGCCCACCAGGTGGCATAGTTGCTCTACCCAAATGATTTAAGCTCATTTTGATTCTCAGTGAGTTACAGTGATAACTCATTTCTTATTTAATAGTAAAAAGAGGTACCACGATATTTGTTATCATATTCTTGAAGAAAACTTAGCATGCTCATTTTGAGTTACGAGAGAGAAATTGGTACCGTATTTCCTTTGCTACTGTAAGCTACTGTAAATGTTATGATGGTAAAAATTTCCTTTGCTACTGTAAGCTACTGTAAATGTTATGATGGTAAAAATTTTAAAAAGCTGTATTAAGGCTGTAGCTTTGTCCTCAGCACACCTTATGGTGTCAGCCTCTTGCTCTGCATAGACTATGCAAGATCACAAGGTATTCCGAATTGCTGCAATATCTGGGGGAGGGAAGGGTGAGTTAAGGTTAAGGGGGCAGTTTTCATCTGCATTCTTCCCCTTTTTGCAATTGAATTTGAGATTCTTACTACTGGTACTGGGAGCATTTAGGTCATTGGGTTAAAACATGAATATAGAAACCAGTGAAGCCTCGCAGGAGGCAGCCATTTGCCTGTTACCCTCAGTTTCTGTCCCTTCCTTCATCAGCCACAGTTCTGTTTTCTTAACTTCATTCAAACTGAATAGATCGTGTTGATGTGCCTTGCTCAGTTCTCTCTACCATGGAGACTGTTCTTATCTGACATGCCCCCCCACCCCCGTCTCCCTTACTCAAGAGATGGGATAGTGAACGGAAGTTTAACGCCATGGGTCCTGGGGCCAGACACTCGGTGTACATGAGTCCTAGCACTGCTACTTACCAGCTGTGTGACCCTGCCCAAATGATCTAACTTCTCTGCGCCTCAGTTTCTTCATTTGTCAATGGGAGTGATAATAGAATTATCGGAGAGGATTAAAAAGATAATCCTGGTAAAGAGCTTAGAACAGTGGCCCGAACATAGTAAATTCTCAAATGTTAGTGACTCTTACTATAGTGTCAATATAGCTGTTGAATCTTTAGGAAGCTTTTCTTGATTTATCATCATTGCCATCACTATTTACTGATTATTTTGCATTCTCACATTATCCTACATCTACACTGTTATTTTATGTATTTATGTTCTCCTCTGTCACCTGTGTGTTGTTTCAAGCTACTGCAACAAATCATTTTTCTTTTGTATTTTGGCCTACTTGGTACAGTGTTCAGTACATGGTAAGGGTAGTTCAATAAGTGTTTGACTAAGCTTTACGAATTTTGTAAATTTTTTTGATGAATCTCGCACATTCTACCTTTTTAAAAATAAATACGTTTACTTGTTTATTTATTTATTTATGGCCTCATTGGGTCTTCATTGCTGCCTGTGGGTTCTCTCTCTAGTTGTGGCGAGCAGGGGCTACTCTTCATTGAGGTGCGCGAGCTTCTCATTGCGGTGGCTTCTCTCGTTGTGGAGCACGGGCTCTAGGCGCAGAGGCTTCAGTAGTGTGGCACGGGCTCAGTAGTTGTGGCTCGTGGGCTTAGTTGCTCCGCAGCATGTGGGATCTTCCCAGACTAGGGCTGGAACCTGTGTCCCCTGCATTGGCAGGCAGATTCTTAACCACTGCACAACCAGGGAAGTCCCTCACACCTTCTACCTTTAAGTGATGTTACCCCCAAAACATAATTCATTCACCTATGCTTTCCATAATGGTAAGGTCTTGTCAAAAAAAGCCGTGGTTTGTATAGTCCGTGTACTTCTTAAAGGATCAGAGTGGTGCAGCTGTCTTTATCCATTATAATTTAAGATGAGACAGTTCTCCCTGGTTGTTCCTATAGGAGTTTTCAAGTTTTTAAAAACATTGCATTATTTCTTTTTAAATTGTTTTTAAAGCAGAGTACGCTTAACTCTGTGTCTGATTCTTCTGCTGCTGACGACAGATTAGACTGTTAGCTAAGCTGCACAAGAAACACGTGCTTCTGGCCTGTGCCTTGGGAAAGGCTGGTGGGTGCAGATGCCCGGGCCAGGGACCTTGGGATGTCCTGATCACAGCTCATTCAGTGACTCTGCCCGCAGTGGCTCCTCGCCCCGGATTGGGATGGACTCTGGTTACCCTTCAATCTTCTACAGGCAAAGTCAAGATTATTGCTGCCAACAGTTAAAAGAAAGTGTTGGAAATGACCCCATGGACCCCGGCTTTCTTTGTCTCAGGCAGCTTGTACTTCTCTTGCTTCCCTTCCTGTTTCATCTTTTGTCCACAGACAAGGCAGTTGGGAGTGGATTTTGTTTTCTTAGGTTGAAAGCTCATTTTTGCTTAAGGAAAGCACACGGGAGGTTTTGAAAAATGTACACTTTCCATTTTCTTCATGACCTACCCATAGTTCCTGGCAGGCTGTGTCAGGCAGGTAGGTGGTGGGGAGGGCATCGGGAGTCCAGAAACTGTGATGGGTGGCCATGCCCTCTGATGACGAAAGGGAACGAGGGCTGAGGACTATACAGGGTGGGAAGGTAGTAAGAGACAAGCCCTGTCCGCAGCATTGTTTGTGCCAATGGCTGTATTCTGAATTAACTCTAGTCTGAAACATTGTGTGAGGAGGAGGGGAGAGGAGGGGTTCCTGCTGTGCTGTAGTTTTCAGTCAGGGGCTATAACCCAGCTTTTCCGGGGAGAGCAACTTCCTACGAAGGTTTAGGAAGTTGCTAAGGGTAACACAGTCTCAAATACGGGGCTTACTATGCGCCCGGCACCGCTAGCTGTGAACTCGTTTTATCAAGAGACAGAGCCAAGATCTGACCTGAGTCTTTCTTACCCCGTGCCTAGCCTGTGCTGCCTTTCTGCCTCCCTGCCTCCCTGCCTCCCTGCCTCCCTCCTTCCTTCCTTCCTTCCTTTCTCTCTCTCTCTCCCCCCTCCCCCTCCCTCCCCCTCCTT
>NW_006783036.1:2024575-2044134 GCF_000442215.2 Lipotes vexillifer | reverse complement strand
TTTCTTTCTTTCTTTCTTTCTTTCTTTCTTTCTTCCTTCCTTCCTTCCTTCCTTCCTTCCTTCCTTCCTTTCTTTCTTTCCTCTCTCTCTCCCGCTCTCTCCCCCTCCCTCCCTCCCTCCCTTTCTTTTTAAATTGAGGTACAGTTGATTTACAATATTGTGTTAGTTTCAGGTGAACAGCAAAGTGATTCAGTTTTTTACATATATTTTTTTTAGAGTATTTTCCATTACAAGGTTATACAAGATATTGACTATAGTTCCCTGTGTTATACAGTAAATCTTTGTTGCCTATTTTATGTATAGTAGTTTGGATCTGTTAATCCCATACCCCTAATTTATCTACCCCTCCCCCTTTCCACTTTGGTAATAACCGTAAGTATGAGTCTGTTTCTGTTTTGTATATAAATTGATTTGTATTATTTTTTAGATTCCATGGATGCGTTATGTCAGATATTGGTCTTTCTCTGTCCAACTTACTTCACTTAGTATGATAATCTGTAGGTCCATCCATGTTGCTGCAAATGGCAATATTTCATTCTTTTTCGTGGCTGAATAATACTCCATTGTATAAATACACCCCATCTTCTTAAGCCAGTCATCTGTTAATGAGCACTTGGGTTGTTCCCATGTCTTGGCTATTGTAAATAGTGCTGCTGTGAACATTGGGGTGCATATATCTTTTCCAGATATATGCCCAGGAGTGGGATTGCTGGATCTTTTTAGTTTTAGTTTTTTTTTTTTTTTTTCTTTTTTTGCGGTACGTGGCGGTAGGCGGGCCTCTCACTGTTGTGGCCTCTCCCGTTGCGGAGCACAGGCTCCGGACCCACAGGCTCAGTGGCCATGGCTCACAGGCCCAGCCGCTCCGCGGCATGTGGGATCTTCCCGGACCGGGGCACGAACCCACGTCCCCTACATCGGCAGGTGGACTCTCAACCACTGCGCCACGAGGGAAGCCCCTATTTTTAGTTTTTTAAGGAACCTCCATACTGTTTTCCACAGTGGCTGCACCAGTTTACATTCCCACCAACAGTGTAGGAGGGTCCCCTTTTCTCAACACCCTCTCCAGCATTTGTTATCTGTAGGCTTTTTAATGATATGTGCTGCCTTTCAACTTGCTAGAAAAAGAACCGAAAATGTTGACATTGTACATATCACAGGTCCCCCAGCATTCATTCAGCAAATGTTTGTCTAACCTTTATTGGATATTGAGCAATGAAAAGAATGAAAAAATTGTATTTTTGCTAGTGGGTATCAGATGGTAATTCTTTTACAAGTTGTAAGGCTCCCCATATATTAACTTATTTCATCGCACCTTCAAGGCGCCTGGTAGATATACCAGGTGACTTTACTTAAGTAACTATGACAGCGTTCTTCCTTTGCTTTAGATTTGAGTCCGCAGGGTGGTCTTCAAGAAAACCTAAAAGATGTGTGACTTGAAAAGCCACCATATAAGAGCACCTTGCGGTTTACAGTGTGGCAAATGTTACATTTACCCTTAGCTGCAGCAGCTGGAATCCACTGTGTTAGTCTGTTTTCCTGGCCCTACCACCAGCTAATTTTTTTTTTCAGATTTATATAAATTTATTTATTTTTATTTTTGGCTGTGTTGGGTCTTCATTTCTGTGTGAGGGCTTTCTCTAGTTGTGGCGAGTGGGGGCCACTCTTCATTGCAGTGCGTGGGCCTCTCACTGTCGTGGCCTCTCTTGTTGCGGAGCACAGGCTCCAGACATGCAGGCTCAGCAGTTGTGGCTCACGGGCCCAGTTGCTCCGTGGCATGTGGGATCTTCCCAGACCAGGGCTCGAACCCGTGTCCCCTGCATTGGCAGGCAGATTCTCAACCACTGCACCACCAGGGAAGCCCCCACCAGCTAATTTTTGTGTTAAAACAAAAGAACAGATGAAAATAGAAAAAGCATCTAAAGAATGCTTTTGTTTCCCTTGTAATTTTTAAGGTAAATCTGGTAAGAGACAATGGGTTTAATGTCGGTTTAGTGGACCCTGTTACTGATGTAGCAGATTCTGGTTCTGCCCCGAGAGCGAGAGCTGTGGGCAGGACAGGCTCTCAAGGGCCTCCTGCATCGCATCCAGACTGTGCATTATTTGCTTAAAGATCATTTGACTGACTGGTGATCACATGACTGAATGTGTGCACACGTCACACATTGCTTACTCAGCTAAGGTGAATAACAGCGTCTGGAAACCTGTATGCTCGCAGAGTTGAGATTATATAGCAGAAGTTTGAGGTTCGTTTATTGTTTGTTCACTAAATACTTATTAAAAGAAGGAACCCTTAAAGCAGACCTCCAGGGTTGACCCTCACTCAGTTCACTGTACATTGTTTTTCTCTCTTCCTCTCACGTGTTCTTGACTTGAGCACATCTCATTACCTGGTCTTTGTCCTCTGACCTGTGGTCCAGCCCCGGGCTCTAGGTGCCGCTGGCAGCATCTAGGCACCTCTCAGAAGAGTTATCTCTGGCCAGGTGTGCACAGCCACCCGCTCTGCAGCCTTACTTTTTTGTTTGTTTGTTTGTTTTGCTGTACGCAGTCCTCTCACTGTTGTGGCCTCAAGCACAGGCTCCGGACACGTAGGCTCAGCGGCCATGGCTCACGGGCCCAGCCGCTCCGCGGCATGTGGGATCTTCCTGGACCGGGGCACGAACCTGCGTCCCCTGCATTGGCAGGCGGACTCCCAACCACTGCGCCACCAGGGAAGCCCTTTTTTTCTTTTTTTTTTTTTGAACCTTTGAGCATTTTTCTCTTATTTGGCATAATCTACCCTATTGTGAAGTAAAACAAGGGACACACTTCGGAATATTTATGCCCCCATTTTAAAAATCACCAGTTACGGGACTTCCGTGGTGGCGCAGTGGTTAAGACTCCACACTCCCCATGCAGGGGGTCCAGGTTCAATCCCTGGTCAGGGAACTAGATCCCACATGCATGCCGCAACTAAGAGTTTGCATGCCACAACTAAGGAGCACACCGGCAGCAACTAAGGAGCCCATGTGCCTAAGACCTGGCACAACAAAATGAATGAATGAATGAATATTTAAAAAATAAATAAAAATCACCAGTGTCGACTTTTGGGACAAACAAGGGCCTTTATCATTCACTGACTCTCAGTTAAATTGGAATTTTACTCTCTTCTGAGTGGAGTAACCAGTCAGTTTGTGAGTATTTTAGATGTAAAAAAGAAAATAGAGAATTAGTACCTTAACTGACTCTTGTCAGTGGAAAAAAATTTCCCCTTATATTAGAATATATGCTAATGAGTTTGAATTCTTTTTCAAAATTGATTTCTTTTTCCTAGTTAGTTGTCAGTTATACCAAAATTAGGAAGGATGGTTGTGATAGAATTGAATAGCATTCTGAAACTTAGAAGCACTGACTTTTATTAGGTGTCTGCTGTAACACTCAGCCTTATTTTCTCAACTCTGAGTCTGGTCATTGCACCTGGAGAGTGAGTTTTGAGGGAAGGGCAATAGGGGCTAGTAGGATTTAGTGTTTGTTTCATACAATTCTGTGCTATTTGATTTTCCCTTTTCAAGCTTGTATTATTTTTGTAGTTTATAAAGAAAAGTCATTCGTGAGTAAAGAAGTGCTATTGATTAGTAGTCTCTTATTTTTCTGGAAGAAAGACTAGAAAGTGTAGAGAGGAAGTAGATTTGTCACTGGGGGTGGCAGCTTCTGGAGTTTGAGTCTGTTAGTTTTCCTTGGTGTTTCCTTAGTGCTTGAAAGCTGGCATTAGCCACCTTGTTTTGGAGTTTGAGAGCAAATACTAGGCGGTGGTGCATGTAATTTATCTCTTAGATTTTTTTTTAACATAAAAGTGTGTTGCTTGTTCTTTAACCTCAGCTGAGACTTAAAAGCAAACCCCTATTTAATATTCCTTTTTATTTCTAAATAAATATTTTTCAAAGTACCAAAGTAATATTTATCATAGAAAATTTAAGTAGAACCTTGTTTTAAAAAAAAAACACAGAATTATAATCTCACCATCCAGAAATAAGTACTGTGAGTATTTTTTCAGCCATTTCTCTGTGGGATTTATATATGTAAGACCCATAATGATATTATACAGCTCTATTTTGTTCCTGTCTAGTCTTTATTTTTATTCTTGTGCATGGCCGGCCTGAAATATGTGTATGTCAATATCAATTCTGGTGCCCATAGACTATGCCCTGTCCCTCAGTTTGTTTACCGGCCTCTTGTCTTGTTTTTCAGTGGATGAATACATTGCCATTGCCAAAGAGAAGCATGGGTACAACATGGAACAGGTAATGGCATGGTTTTCTTTTGTTGTTAAAAATGGGGTTTATGTTGACCTGTTAATTTTTTTTGTTCTTTGTGTTGGGTAGCGTTGTTTCCTCATTGGCCTTGTTTTTGTAGTCACTAGCAGTGTTATACAAGGCTCTAGTCCCCTTCTTTACTGCTTGAGATGAGTGGTAGAAGACCCTTTGATTGGAAAAGCATGTATGTGTTCCTGCCAGTCTGCACTGTTTAGGGGAGCAGTGGCTCTTAGGTGCTGGATACTTGGGCATAACGCTTTCGTATTTGAATATGGGATTTGTTTATCATTCTTGTGGTTGTGTGATGGTTTTTTTAATGACTCATGGTGTCACACTCAAACCTGCTCAAACCTGTTTTAATATTAATTGCTTTGAATCACTTTCTGGTTGTAAAATTTGACTAAGGTTTTTTAAAAATTGTTTGGAGCCAATTAATGAGAAATCCACAAGATTAATTTTTCTCCCAAAGTGTGATGATATCTTATTTCACCCTTATTTCCAATTACGATTCTTTTAGGTAATCACATTAAGTTGGATTAGTGCTTTCCTTTGTACTGATCTAGATTTTACAGCCTGTAAATTACCAAAAGTTTTCATTTACCCTAATGCCTGAGGATACCACTGATTTTGGTTATATAGACTTGGACCCTTTCTTTTAGCCTTGGCCTTACTTTTAGTCATTCTACCCTGGTAGAACTGTCAGGAAAACCAATTACAATAAGGTAGTTTCAGAATCTTTCAAAGCAAGAAGTGTATGCTTCTCTTTCTCCAAACCCTACTTATGAACTTCACAAAGCTGCTCAGAAAATCATCGATTTTTTTCTGTTTAGAAAGTGTAATTATTATTGGGTGATTGCTGATTACACTTGTATGAATTTTTAAGGATTTTGGTCTTCAAAAGTATGATCATTTCCGCTTTAAAATGGACATACAGGGAGTTTTCTTTGGAAAGTATTCCTGAATTCTCTTGTTTCTAATTTGTTCCTTATCCATTTGTATTTTTTTCCTTTCTGAGCTGGAAAAAACTCTTTAGATTTGAAATTTTTTGGCAAAAGAATAACAAACAATTGTGTGCTTTTTGAGTTACTTTCTCCTTTATATCCAGTGGCTTTAGAGTGTGACCCTGTACGATCACAGATTCCAGAGTCCCACTGCTTCTGCTGTTTACTAGCTGTGACCATTGGCAAGTTACTGAATTTCTCAGGGCCTCCATATTCCAACTTGAGAATTGAGAATAATGGAACGAGTTAGTGTACAAAAGGGCACGGATCAGCGTCTGCCACTTAGCAGTGTATGTGGGTTCGCCATTTGTGAATTTGTCTGGGTATGAAGAAATGCTTGCTCTTCTTGTGCCAGCCTCATTTCCACTTTAATGTTTCAGTCATGTCAGTCATGTTGTTGGTCTAAAAATTTCACTGATACTATTTTTCTAGGCTCTTGGGATGCTCTTTTGGCATAAGCATAATATTGAAAAATCATTGGCTGATTTGCCCAACTTTACCCCCTTCCCAGATGAGTGGACTGTGGAAGATAAAGTCTTATTTGAGCAAGCCTTTAGTTTTCACGGGAAAACTTTTCATAGAATCCAACAAATGGTGAGTAGGTGAGACCATTCACCGTGTGCCCCCCCAACCCCCCCGGCCCTGAGGGGTAGGGCTGTCATCCTCGAGCACGAGTGTTCCCGTTTTTAATAAAGCAGCTCACTGCAAGCTACTGGGTGGGTGAGAGGCTTCACATTACAAGAGTGAGATATTCCCTAGCACCTCCCAGCTTGATAGCTGTACCTCAGCCCACCCCACCCCACCCCACCCCTCTTGTCGGGACGACCCTGAGTGTCCCTTTTTTTTTTGGCTGCATTGGGTCTTCATTGCTGCACGCGGGCTTTCTCTCTAGTTGCAGCGAGCAGGGGCTACTCTTCGTTGCAGTGTGAGGGCTTCTCATTTTGCAGTGGCTTCTCTTGTTGTAGAGCACGGGCTCTAGGTGCGCGGGCTTCAGTAGTTGCGGCGCGTGGGCTCAGTAGTTGCGGTGCACAGACTTAGTTGCTCCGTGGCATGTGGGATCTTCCTGGACCAGGGATTGAACCCATGTCCCCTGCATTGGCAGGTGGATTCTTAACCACTGTGCCACCAGGGAAGTCCCCCCAGAGTGTTCTGATAGAAAGGGTCTCTGATGGTGGATGAGGCCAAACGTCATGGGGCCCCTGTCTCCCTGGGGAGTTTTGCTGACCTGTCACTTCTAGAAAGGTATTTGGTGGACTCCTACTGTGAAAGCTTACTGACGGTTACATTAGTGCTCAAATGAATCTTTAAAAAAATAACCTAGAAGTTATGTTAGAAGCTGTAGTCGTGTGAAAACTCTGATTCATCTTAAGCTGACTGCAGTCTTTCATGGGCTAAGTTTCACTTACAGTCAAACTTCAGTAATTTGAAAATGTATCGATGAGAGTTCTTTTGTGAATTCAGAGAAAAATGGCTGTGACTTAGGACATTTCTGAATACATGAGAGTGATCCTTATGAAATATATCTACACACATTTGATTTTTAAAGATTAGCTTTAAATCTAAGCCAACTCATTTTTTGTATTTAGCTTCCTGATAAATCTATAGCAAGTCTGGTGAAATTTTACTACTCCTGGAAGAAGACGAGGACTAAAACCAGCGTGATGGATCGCCACGCTCGGAAACAGAAACGGGAGCGGGAGGAAAGGTCAGTACGCACGCGGGGTGGTGTCTCACCCCTTCGGAGATCTTTGCACCGGCATTTCTAAGAGCTGGTGGGTACACAAAGGGGTTCCCCCGGTTGCTTCCTGGTGGAACCAGAACATACACAAATATTCTTCAGCTCCATGCTCATGAGCTGTGTTAATGCATGAGTGCTACCTTCTAAAGGTGTCTTTTCTCACCACTCTGCAGTCAGCACACTTTGTTCTGAACGAGTGAACTTTCCAACACATTCCTTTGTGCCCCTTAAGGGTGTCTTCTTTTAGTAAAAAGCAATCTCTGACTTATGTTGAAATTCACTTGGTGTGCTTCTGCAGGATTCAGTTGACGTTTTTATGTCTGGGATGTTAGAATCTACAGTTCAGGTTTCCTTCTTCCTTTTTGTTACCAGCCGTTTTGCGTATGTGAGAGAGAGAGAGGGGACATTATGACTTCTTAATAAGGAGGTTAGTTTTAAGGACAGCTTCGTGCATAGGACGCACCTTAACCATCACGCCCTCAGCCTTACATACAGCAGAGTCAGGGAAGCGGCCTTTGCTCACCCACAGAAGTGGGTTCTGCTGTCAACTGAAGGGTCTGCTGATGGTCTCACAGGCAGGTTGGGTCAATGCCCTCCTTTCCAGGCCTCTGTTTCCTCAGCTCTAAAATGAAGATGCTTCAGGTCTAGAAGGCAGCGCACAAACATAGTGGGTTTTATGGTAGTGGGAATATAGGTGGCTTTTAAAAATTATATCTTCTATAATATATTATTTTTATAAATTAACAATACAAAATAAAATGAAGAAGTATGAACTATATGATCTCTGTGGCCCTGTCTTAGGAGAGTATCTTATGATTTCAAATGAAAGAGAATAACCTGTGGGGACAGATTGAGAATTATCACTTTTGGAGACACCTGCGAAGCTCTTTCCAGCCATAAGATTCTATAAAATTGTTGACCGTGACACATCTGCATATTTTTTTAGTTTGCGACATACATAACTAGTGGGTCTATTTATGGATCAGTACTCTGTGACCAAAGAAAAGTAGCAAACTCTACTGAATTTGTTTTTAGTGTTATAGCAATTTTTGATTAAAATTCCTTGTTTCCTTTATATGTTAGGTCTAGTTTACTGTTTATAAACTAAGTCTGTTACCACAAACAAGTGCGGTTTACTAAGCTGAAATCAGAATTAAATTAAAAAAAAAGAAGATTGGGATTTGTTATCCTTGAGGATGAAGCGATAAGAGCATTGTTCTAACTTTGCATCTGCGCAAGGGTGCTCCTACCTTCCCGGTGCACCTTCACACAGTCAGGATGCAAACAGAGGAGGGGCACCCTGGCCACGGCAGAAGCACCTGAGAGATTGTTGTCTTTCTAACGGGACCTACCTGTGAAAGGAACGGCAGGGCCTGGGAAAATTCCCTCCACCCCTGGCTCTTTCTCCTCTCAGACATGCTTTCCTCAGCCAGAACGTCTTACCACTGTGGGCCTTGGGCGTGGGTTGGGGGAGAAGGAGAGCACAGTGGGTGCGTCACCTGGGATGGGTTCCTGAGACAAAGTGGGTGTTGACATTTGAAACCCTGAGTGTTCTGCTGCCACCACTGCTCAGCTGGCTTTAGCTGCAGGCAGACTGGGGCAGGCTGCCTGGCTTCTGTGAGCCTTCGCTTTCACATTTTTTTTAAGCAAAAGGAGGTGGACTCTCAACCACTGCACCACCAGGGAAGCCCTTTGTTTTCTTTTTAAGTAAGAAATACTGCATGGAAGGATATAAACAAAAGCATGCACCATATCAATGCAAGCTTTCTTTTTTTTTTTTTTTCCTTTGGTGAGCGTTCTTTTTAAAATTAACTTAAAATACCAGTTATTCGAGCCACCAAAAAGCCTCTCCCATTCTCAGACTTGTGTACTTGTGAGTAGACAGGTGGGACTTGAACATGGATTTTTACTTGTTGGTGAATTTATTCCCAATACAATAGGCTTTATTCCTGAATAATTTCTCAGTTATATCTAATGATCATGTCCTGGTCCTCCATTAGCTACTTATGGAGAATTAAAGTAAATGTCTTAAATTTGACATTTTTAGTTGAGAGAAAACACTTTGCAAATAATAAAGCGACAATGTTTTAGGGCTGGTTTGGGAGTTAGAAACCCATTTTAATAGCTTTTTAAATCATTTAGACTAAAAGAGCTATGGAATTGGTATTTTATTTGAATTCTAAAAATGTACTTATCTCAGCATTCTGAAAACATATACTAATTTTGTATTACATCTGTCATTAAATCAGTATATTGCTTGTATTTGTGTATTAAATAGAATTAGTACAAAATAATCTTTCAGTAACTTGTTCTTGTCTTCCAGTGAGGATGAACTGGAAGAAACAAATGGAAATAACGCCATTGACATTGAGATTGATCCAAACAAGGAAAGCAAAAAGGAGGTATTTTTTTCCCCCAGTACTGTTAAGACAAATAAATTTCATTACTAGTTTCATAAGTAAAACATTCCTTTTTCTCATTCTACTTAATATATTAAGTGCTGTGTACAAGGCATCATGGTATGGCTTTTTAAACAATACTAACTTTGCTTTGTAGAACTTAGAATTTTGTTTGCTAAGAAATACGAGAAAGGAAGCCTTAAAGGAAAAAAATGGCATCAACGAGGAAAGTTTTTATGTACGGTAACAGTTCTCACTGCCTTCTTTCCTGGGCCCTTCGCTCAGCAGGTTACATAGGGGCCTTGTGAGGACCGGGCTCGAGCTCGGCCCCTCCTCTCGGCTCTGGTGGCCTCCTTCCTTCTGTATCTGCCCGGGGCCTGCACCCTCTGGGTCACGGTGAAGTTTTAATCTCTCACGTTTTAAAAATCATTACGCCAAAGGTTTATAGTCTCTGGATCCAAGAGGTCCACGAATCCCTACAATTATACATGACTTTTGCAGGGGTATATCTATAACCTTTACTTATTGTAAACTGTCCAGTGAGAACAGTGGGGTGTCTGGATGGTCTTAGCCTTTTGAAATGGGGGTTAGAGTCTTGCATTATTTTGCCCATTCATAAAAATTGAATAAAGCATATGTGGGGTCCCCGAGGGCCCTCCGGGGAGACCAGGGTTCTGTGGCCTAGTTGGGGACCCCCACGGTACAGAGCTGCCTGCAGCAGTTCCCTGATGGGTGCCACCACCACAGCTGAGGAAAGAGGGCCTCAGCCCTTTGGTGCCCATCAGCCCCTCATTCAGGGTGGAGTATGGAATCCCAGCATGGGCATGACTTTTACATGTGTTCACATAAGTGTTTTTCTAAAGACAGAGTCTGTAGTTTCAGTAAAGTCTGAAAAGGTTTTCTATCTCAAAAGGTACTAAAGTATGAGAAAAACGAAAGGGTTTAGACATACCTAAACTTTAAAATTACACCAATAATATATGATTTTATAGACATGTAGGAAATACAGCTAAACAAAAGGGAAAAATGAAAATGATTTATCATTTCATCACCCGTATCACTATTAACATTTTGGTGACTCTTTCCAGATGACCTCCTCTTATAAAATATATATGCCTATACATAATTCTGAATCTGTATGCTTAAAAAATATAAAATCGGATCTTAATACATAATTTTATAACCTTTTAAATTTACTCTGCCTTGAACATTTTTTAGAAATTGAAGTATAGCTGATTTACAGTGTTGTGTTAGTTTCTGGTGTATGACAGAGTGATTCAGTTTTATGTATATATTCTTCTCCATTATGCTTTATCACAGGATATTGAATATAGTTCCCTATATAGTGCTGTACCGTAGTGCTGTTCCGTAGGTATAGTGCTGTACCGTAGGACCTTGTTGTTTGTCCATTCTGTATATAATAGTTTGCATCTGCTAATCCCAAACTCCCAGTCCGTCCCTCCCCCAACCCCCTTCCCCCTGGCAACCACAAGTCTGATCTCTGTGTCTGAGTCTGTTTCTGTTTTGTAGATAAGTTCATTTGTGTTCTATTTTAGATTCCACATGTAAGCGGTATCATGTGGTATTTGTCGTTCTCTTTGTGATTTACTTCACTTAGTATGATAATCTCTAGGTCCATCCATGTAGCTGCAGATGGCATTATTTCATTCTTTTTTATGGCTGAGTAATATTCCATTGTGTACATGTACCACACCTTCTTTATCCATTCATCTGTCAATTGGACATTCAAGTTGTTTCCATGTCTTGGCTATTGTAAATAGTGCTGCTGTGAACATAGGGGTGCTGCCTGTATCTTTTTGAATTATAGTTTTGTCCAGATATATGCCCAGGAGTGGGATTGCTGGATCTTATGGCAACTCTGTTTTTAGTTTCTTGAGGAACGTCAATATTGAACCTTGAACATATTTTTATGTCAAACATATTTGTATGCATAGCTGTATGTTATTCCATCATTACAGATCTTTTATAATTGAGTTAATTAATCTTATATGGGTTTTTACAGTCTTTTTCCCTGTAAGTAATGCTGAAATGCGGATCTCATGACTACATATTTGTGCACTTAATTTTTTCCATTAGAATTAATTTCTGGAAGTTGAATTATTGCGTCAAAGTGTTCTAGATATATTCTTAAGGCTTCTTTTGGTATGGTATATATTATCAAATAGGAAACTGGTAATTCTTTCTGGATAGCACTCTTACCAGTGATTTATATGAGTGCCCAAATAACAAGATCATTTTAAGGATTAGCTAAATTACATTGCTTTTTGGGAAATCGGATTGTACTTGCAATTTTTAGTAAGCTTTGTTTTGATGCATTGTTATTTATTAGGTACTTCAGTGGAACATTTTAAATGAAAGAGGCTTGGTTTTATATTAATTTCTGTAATTGTTATTTATATAGCAGTTTATAATTTAAAAAGAAAAATGGTTAAATCTCAGTTTCTTTACCTACTAAAATGTTATTAAAACAGACACATGGTGGGAGGGAGGGAGACGCAAGAGGGAAGAGATATGGGAACATATGTATATATATAACTGATTCACTTTGTTGTAAAGCAGAAACTAACGCACCATTGTAAAGCAATTATACTCCAATAAAGATGTTAAAAAAAAAAACAGACATGTGGTCAATAGGTGATCTTTACTGAATAGCATAGTGCTATTGCAGAACATAGTTTACTGTCTATTTATATTTTTATGTGTTGTTTATTACCACTTGTTTGAGAGCTTATTGCTACCATCATGGTTTGCATTGCCTTTTTATCTCAGTCTTTTAAAATATGAAGCAGAAAGATGAATGTATTTTCAGCTTTACCGGCCAATGTTAATACACTGACAAGATGAAATTATAAACAGTTAACCAAAACTTGTTCTTAAAATGGTTGCCACTAGGATGTTATCCTTTCCTTGCCAAGATATTAGTGCATTTCATTCCCAAAGGTTTTGGTTTTAGAGAAAGCATTTAAAAAACTAAGCAGCAGTCATGCATTTTTAAATGATAGCATATAGTTTTTGAAGCAAGTTACACAGTTGCCCTAAAAGTTGTGTTATCCAAAAAAAGAAACCGAAAAGGTGTATAAACAAGTTTCATATTGAAGTTTTTATTTTTATAACCATCTATAAAGATTTAAAGAATTTAAGTGGATCCTTATACATGTGCTGAATCTTTTTTTTTTTTTTTCTTTCTGTGGCCGTATGTCCATCTACAGTTGCTAGGGACTCTTTGGATAAAATAACTCCTTATTCATAAATACAAAGCTCACCAGAAGGGAATACAGGTTATTTTTTCTTCCTGTGTTCCTGCAGGAAGCTGGGAATCCTTCTTGTCAGAGGTTTATGGAATAAGGATGTATCTGTATAGGAAGGAAATGGAGTCCACTTTGAAGTGTTTATTTAGCCAAAGTTCAATAGCCAGTGTTTTTGTCTGTTAACTATGTATTAGAACTTGTAGATGGTAATTATGAGATGGCGTGGTATTTGTCTTAGATTGTTTGGAGCCATGTTAAGAAAATATGCTAATTACTGTTCATTTGGCATTTTAGTTTTTTTAGTTTCTCATTTATCAAATATGTGTATCATGCAGGTGCCCCCTACTGAGACAGTTCCTCAGATCAAAAAAGAAAAACATAGTACACAGGCTAAAAATAGAGCAAAAAGGAAACCTCCGAAAGGAATGTTTCTTTCTCAAGAAGACGTGGAGGCTGTTTCTGCCAATGCCACTGCTGCTACCACGGTGCTGAGACAACTGGACATGGAGCTGGTGTCAATCAAACGACAGGTACCCGTGAGCCCAGTCCTGGGTGAAGAGTTAACTGCACTTTAGATGTGTTCTTACTTCTCACTCACTTGGATGTTCTCTTTCCCCAAATCTCAAAAGCGCATTTTGTTTCTAAGGAATTGGAGAGAAGATCTTAGGCCCGTTGATTTTTTTTTCCCTTAAATTAACCGTGAAGTTGAAATTTTATACAGATATTGATATAGATACAGATCTCAGTGACTTGTCATAATGTGAACACACCCAGGTAACCTCTGTCTGGATGAAGACTTGGAGCATCGCCTCCACAGCCCCTTTATCTACCCTTGAGAAATACATTGTTGCCTCAGAAGCCTCACTCATGCCCCCTGTTCATTACCCACCTTCTCCCGGTGGGTGGCCACTGTTCTGACTTAAAGCCATATGTTATTTTTATCTTTTTTTGGATTTTATATAAACAGAATGATAAAGTGGGTGTGTGTGTGTGTGTGTGTGTGTGTGTGTGTGTGTGTGTGTGTGTGTGTGTGTGTGTGTGTGTGTGTCTGGCTCTTACTCAGCATGTGAGATCTATCCAGGTAACAGCCATACTTCTTATTCTTTCTCATTGCTGTATAAATACCCAACAGATGATCCATTTTACTTTGAGTGGACATTTGGGTTGTTTCCCGTTTTTGATTCTTACACATGATACTGATAGGAACGTTGTTTTATGTGCCTCTGGGTGTGTTGTGGGTGCATCTTTGTTAGAGATAACACCTAAGAGTGCAGTTGTTGGGTTATCGAGTGTGCATATGACTGACCTTAGAAAACAATGCCAGACAGTTTCCCAAAGTGGTCATGTCACTTTACGTGAGTTTTGGTTGCACCACATCAGGATTTCCTAGTTGTAGCACTGTTGACATTTTGGGCTGGATAATTTCTTTGTTCTGGGGGTTGTTCTGCTCCTTGTAGGATGTTTAGCAGCATCTCTGGCCTCGACCCACTCACTGGATGCCAGTAGCGCCCTCCCCTCCACCATGCTGTGTGACCTCATTGTGGAGTTACGGGGGCGGTGGGGGAATGGTCTCCTGTTGCCCATTCTGAGGGCTTCTTTTTCACTCTCTTAGCGGTATCTATCTATCTATCTATCTATCATTTATTTATGGCTGTGTTGGGTCTTCGTTGCTGCACGTGGGCTTTCTCTAGTTGCGGCGAGCAGGGGCTACTCTTTGTTGCGGTGCGCGGGCTTCTCATTGCGGTGGCTTGTCTTTGTTGCAGAGCACGGGCTCTAGGCGCGCAGGCTCGGTAGTTGTGGCTCTAGAGCACAGGCTCAGTGGTTGTGGCGCATGGGCTTAGCTGCTTCGCGGCATGTGGGATCTTCCCGGACCAGGGCTCAAACCCTCGTCCCCTGCATTGGCAGGTGGATTCCTAACCACTGCACCACCAGGGAAGCCCTCTTAGTGGTGTCTTTTAATGAACAGAAATTCTTAGTTTTAAGGTAGTCCAGTTTCTCATTCTTGTCTTTTACGGTTAGTGATTTTTGAGTTCTGTTAAGAACCTTTCCTGAGGTCATGGATATACTCTTACACACTATCTTAAAAGTGTTGTTTTGCCTTTTACATTTTGATCTTCAGTCTACCTGGCAGTGTTTTTGTTTGTATGTTGTTACATGTAGGGTCAATTTTTTTTTTTTTTTCATACGGATATCTAGTTTACCCAGTACTATTAATTAAAAAAGACTACCCTTTCCCTGTTGTAAGGCTGTGGGACCTTTGTCTTAAATCCGGTGTCCATTATGTGTATCGGTCAGGTTTGGAGTTCTGTTTGTCCATTCGTAACCAGTACTATATGGTCTTAATAATACATAATCATGAATGGATATGTGTGGTAGGAGAAGTCCTCCAAGATGGCTGTTCCTGGCCCTTGTATTTCCATATAAAGTTTAGAATCACCTTCTCAATTTCCAGAATAGTAATTCTGCTAGAATTTTGATTGGGGTTGTGTTGAATGTATAGATCAATATAGAGAATTAACATCTTATGATCCATGAACATGATATATCCCTGCACTTCAATAGATGTTTAGTTTCTTCCAGTATTTTGTCATTCTCTATGAACAAGTCTTGTATTTCCTTTATTAGTGTTATTCCTACATGTTTGGTACATTTCTGGTGCTCTTGTAAAGAATATTGGTTTTTTTGTTTGTTTTTCTGGGGTTTTTTTGTGGTACGCGGGCCTCTCACTGTTGTGGCCCCTCCCGTTGCGGAGCACGGGCTCCGGACGCACAGGCTCAACGGCCATGGCTCACGGGCCTAGCCGCTCCGCGGCATGTGGGATCTTCCCGGACCGGGGCACGAACCCGCGTCCCCTGCATCGGCAGGCAGACTCTCAACCACTGCGCCACCAGGGAAGCCCCAAGAATATTGTTTTTAAAACGCATCCTTTCCTGATCATTCGTGCTTCGTGTGAGAAATGGCTCCTCCTTGTCTTTTCGTCTGATTTTGTGTAAAAGTCAAACCCAAAAGTTAGCCGAGCAGCCCAGTGCTGCCCTTCCGTTAGTCACCTCCCCCCGACCCCAAATGCAAGATGAATTATGGACTGGTGGTTCACTTTTAGTTCGTGCTGCCTTTGATTTGTCAATCTTGATGGCTGCCTTGGCAGGGCTGAGAAGAGAAGGGTGGGGTCTGTGGCCCCGGCTGTCCCCTGGTGAAGGAGGCCGCACAGACCAGGACCCGGCGTGCCCCTCGGAGTTGTGGGCTTGCGGCTGCCACAGCTGCATTCTAATCTTAGGAGAATCACTTAATCTTCCTGGGCCTCTTTTTTCAAATGAGATTAATCCTTGCCTGCCTGATCTTACAGGATGTGTGAGGGCGTCGTAGTAAGCTGCATCTGCGCTGGGAGAGTTCTGTGACTGGGGCTGGGATCTCCTCTGTGCATTTTACCTTTCTCTCCAAGGGGCCTCAATCCCCTCTGCTGAGTGAGTTCCTGACGCTTGCTGTTCGGTGTCAATATTTCGAAGAAGGAAAGAGACCCTTCCTTCTACAGAGGTGTTACTGACTTTGTAGTGTGATAGATAAAGAGGCTTTGGTTTTCAGAGCCAGGGTCAAGAGCAGGAATTTTTTATTTGAAGGTAGCTGCTCAGAGCTGACATTGTTGGAGAGAAGGCTCAGAGGCTGACTTACTAAGAGGTGAGGTCAGTTGTTTACTTTCCACAGCCTTTAGGGCTTCTGCCAGCTGCACTTCAGGTGCACGTGGCGGTCAGTCACACAGTGGGCATGTTATTCTGGATGCCCCCATGTCTGGTTGTATGCCAGGGAAACAGTCATCCGATGAGGACAGGAAACCTGACTAACAGCAGCTCAGACAGAGAAGGGTTTATTTTTATCAAATAACAAGAAATTCCAACATCAGTGATTGCTGGCGTTAGTTCCTCTGCTCAGTGATGCTCGCGGGGACCCAGATTCTTTCAGATTCTCCTGCTCCACCATTCTTAGCTTTTAGGCTTTTCATCTTGCTCGTTGCCTCACACTGGAAGCTGCAGAAGCCATTTTGTCACCTTCGTGTCTGCATTCAGGGCAGTAAGAAGAGGAGGTGGAGGAAAAGCTTTTGCCTTCCCAGAACCTCCTGGACTTTGTGTGGCAGGGCTTTGCAGCCCGGCTCCTCCTAGCGCTGAGGAAGTCGTAAGCCGCTGTCAAAGATACAAGTGAGAAGGGGGCTGGGAATGGCCGTCAGGTTAGCCAGCAGACACTGCTGGTTGCATCAGGTCTTCCTGGGTGGAGAGAATGAAATGGTCTGACCTTAGAGAAGAATCACTAAATACCCAATAAAATAGGAAAAAGAAAGTTGTGTTCAGCCAGGAGCTCTAGGTAAGGCACCAGGCCAAGTCAACTACTTTTTTTGTTTTTTCTTTAAATGCTGGTTACTTTTTGTATCCTGTTTCTTATCCAGCTTGTTGCCACTCTGGCTTCCTTTCCGATTGGCATGATGCTGGCAACTAATCCCTATTCTTATTCTGATTAGTAAACATTGGACATTTGCTAATTTGGAAAATGATTAGGAGCAGACACATAGGTAAATGAAAATATAGAGCTAACTTTTAGTTCAGGATTTGTGGATGTTTTACCTTGTAGCCACTCATTTAATCTCGATGCTTCTTTATCCACTGATTTTAGAGGGAAAATGCATGTGTTAAACAGGTTGGAAAATGCCTGTTACTTAATCACAATGCGATACACACGCGCACACACACACACACACACACACACACACACACACACACACACACGGGCGCGCGCGCCCAGCTTTGTAACATATATATATATATAGCTAGAAGGAATAAAGTAACTGGAATGCCAGGGGAGAGGGGATGGGGTGGGGGGGACATGAAATTGAATATATGTTCTAGTGGACATACCCCTGACTTTTTTGTGTGTGTGTTCTAATAAAACTTTATTTATAAAAGTAGCCAGTAGGCTGGATTTGGTATGTAGGTCATAGTTTCCCAACCCCTGCTATAAATGAAACAAGGTTTACCATGAATAATAATTATGAAGCTCAGTTATGTCTAGACCCCTGACTTTTGAGAATTTGCTCATTCCCTGTCAGAAGTTTCTAGGCCTAGTTTTCAGAATTCAGGGAGCATAATCCGAGTGCCTTGCAGTATTTTGTGGGTATTTTGTGGGTTGTTGGTAACTGTGAGCTCTGAGAAGAGTCTAAGATTGTGCTGTTCAGTGTGGTAGCCACGTGTGGTCTTTAGATTTTAGTTCGGATTAATTAAAATTGGAAAAATTAAAAATGTGACTCCTCAGTTGGATAAGCCACTTTTCAGGTGCTTAGTAGCAGCGTGTGGCAGGTGGCCGCCATGTCAGGCAGCCCAAGTTTAGAATATTTTCATTATCAGAGAGAGTTCTGTCAGCTTATGCTGGTCTGAGAGCTTAGAATTACTTACTGTGAGTAAATTTCAAGTATTTTCTTCTGATTTGTACCTTTTCAAAATAAACTAAAACAGATTTCAGTAAAGCAAGGTTCTGGTTTTTGGTTTTACTGTAGAGTGAATTTTGTGCATGTTTCCAGTATTTTTCTTTTCAGTTGTTTTTATGTTCTGATGTGGCACCCTTACACAAGATTTGGAGTAGACTGTATTTCTGGCAGACTTTGAGGCCCTTGGTAAGGGCAGACAGGGTCAGTTTCTGGTCCTTAAAAGTCCCAGTCTTATTTACTTGCCCACTGGTCCCATAGCATAGAAAATTTTCCCTGTACCACCCCCCCTGACCCCTTAAACCTTTTAGAAGAAGTAAAACAAAGGAGGAAAGGATCTGTGAAACTGGAAATCTATGAAATGTAAGTCGTCGAAAGTGGGGTTTTAAAAACTTGTATAAGTATAAAAAGTTTTTTTTGAAGAAGAGAGAGATCTACTAAAAAGTGAACTACCATCTCCACTCGTCTTCCACCCTTTCCCTATCTCTAAAATTTCTGCTTTTCTTCCTTTGCCTTAATAGGATTTCTGCTTTCAAGGGCACCTTCTGCTCATGAATATTTTTGATGTTTTACTTGGGAAAATGAACCTGTTCCTCTGCTTGCTTTCTTATTTGCTCAAGTGATTATTCAAGAATGAAAAATGATAGGGCCAGAGTTCCCCTAGTGCTAGGCACAGAAATGTCCCTCTGCTTAGAGTTGAGAGAGAAGGGCCCCCTCCTGTGACCCAGCTTGTTCAGGAGCGAGTGCAGAATTAAAGAGCAGCTGTGGAGTGATTGAGCGGTTTGTATTTATTGTTTGTGTCTTTCTTTTGATTAGGCAAGGACAGTGAAAGGTCCACTGAATCAAAGCAAGAATGTGGGAAAGGTAATTTGTGAGAAAATGAAGTTACTGTTGCTCAGAATTAGACTTGTGGAAACCCGACACGCTGCTTTCTTTTCTCCTCCCCGTAAAGAAGTCTGCAGGTGGGGCTTCTGCCCTTTGTAGCGTCCGTGCGGTGCTCGGGGCTGTGAGGCTCTCCTGCCTTCACTCTGCCTGCTCTCTTTCCTCAGCTCAGCTCTGCGTGGTGGGAGCCCAGGCGTTGTCTTCTGTGTCAGACTGCAGTTGTGCATTCTGTGGCCCAGGTCGCCTGTTCCAAGCTGGTGGATTAAGATTGTGTGCGCAGGCACCTTTTTACCACCATCCCTTCCGTCTTGGTTGTCTCTTGTCCGGTGCCCTAAGCAAGTCAATTAAAGAACTTAGTTAGCTGCTCTCAAAGGATACTATAGGGACCTCAAATTTGGCTACCTTACAGGTTAGGAACTTCTTTCCTTTTGGTTTTTTGTTTCTTTTAGCTTTCTCAGTTCTCTTTTCTTTTCATACCTTTATAAAAGTGGTTCATTTTAAAAATGAAAATCCTCTTTCC
>NW_006783036.1:2015585-2024565 GCF_000442215.2 Lipotes vexillifer | reverse complement strand
TCTTTCCCTTAGATTCAGAATATTAAACAGACGAACAGTGCTCTCAAAGAAAAACTTGATGGTGGAATAGAACCATATCGACTTCCAGAGGTAGGATTATGTTAACATCATCTTTGAAGTCACACCTGAGTTTATGTGTTTAAGAATTTACTGTCTGTGTCTCCAGTACACATCTCTTAGAAGGAAAGGTATAGACATAACTTTATAAACCTAGTTGATGTTAGAATTATGATATGAGAAAAAGATTCATTAATCCTCATAAGGACATACTCATCTCTAAAGGTAGTATGCTAATAGGACTCATTTGGATACCCAGGTCATTCAGAAATGTAACGCACGTTGGACCACAGAGGAGCAGCTTCTCGCCGTACAAGGTAGGAGGAAGTTCTTATAAAATAAAGGTTTAGGAACAGCAGTCGCTTTCAGGAAAAAATTATACCCCATCCTGCTCCCAGCACATCATTCATGTTGAAACAAATCCTTGGAGGATTATGTCCTTCTAGTGGGCATCATTTTAGCTAAATTACTGCATTCTCTTTGGGCTTTGCTTTTTTCCTTTCCCATGTCTCACAAGATGTAAAAATTAATCCGGAAGCCTCCGTGTTTAAAGGTGTATTTCACTTTAGCAGCTCCTCGTTGGGTTCTGAGGAGTCAGGAAGTAGAGCTCGCGTGTTGGGGTTGTATGGTTGGAGGTGTTCTAGTCCTGGGGACCCTGAAGAGACTAGTGTAGGATGTCCATGGCATAGGGCAATTGCTGGGTGACTTCAGTTACCACGCGACATACGTCAGGGAGGCGCAGACCCTGCGTGACAGGGTCACACGGAGTGTCTCTGCCAGTCGTCCACACTGGACTCTATAGTACTCCTGTCCATTAGTACGCTAAGATAGTACCTGCTGTTGAAAGCCTCTATGTCTCCTTATCTGGATAAGGGGTAAGTCTCAATTGTGTGTGTGTGTTTTTTATATTTTTCTTGTGTTGAAAAAAATGCTTTCTTACATCCTTAGCCATTAGGAAATACGGCCGAGATTTTCAGGCAATCTCAGATGTGATTGGGAACAAATCAGTGGTACAAGTGAAAAACTTTTTTGTAAATTATCGACGCCGCTTCAACATAGATGAAGTTTTACAAGAATGGGAGGCAGAACACGGGAAAGAAGAAACCAATGGTCCCAGTAACCAGAAACCTGTAACGTCCCCGGATAATTCTGTCAAGATGCCTGAAGAGGAAGACGAGGTAAGTCTGAAACAGTTGATCTCTGCCAGATTCAGACTCAGTTCTCCAGTTAGTGTCTTCATTGATGACCTTTTCCAGCTGTAGAAATACTTTTAGGTTTCAGCTATGTCAGTAACTTGACTTTTACCTGTAAATGCCATAATACATGTGTTGACTTCAGTCACTTTTTGGTCACTGCGTATATTATTCACATTTTAATTTCTGGACAAATTCTTAATTCCATCCTGGTTTCCTCCGGCCACAAAATATTCCACATTACCAATATTTCCTTAAATACAATGACAGCTTTGCCCTAAAACAGTAAGTTAGAAGTGCCTTGAGTATCAGTAAAGCTCAGTTGTGTGAAATGTGCTGTCATCTCCTGTGAGGTTTATGAGCGTACCGGCGAGTCTGCAGGTTCCTGGTCTGTCTGCTTCCACATCCGCTTGCCGTGCTGCTCTTTGGGGCTGACCTGCTGGAGTACTGATGGGGACACTTGTAGGTCCTGGGTTGCATGGAGGCTGGCATCCTGGTCGTCTCCTGGGTGGTGGCACGGGTTTCATCAGCCCGGGCAGCAGAGGTCGGGGTGGGGGAGATTGTGGAGGCTGCCCCTCCCTCTGCACTTTTACCTCCCCCCCGCCCACGGACGCTGAGGCAGGGCTGGGAGCCAAGAGTTCATTGCTGCTGCCTTTAACATTTGCATTTGCTCACTGACATGGCAATTTAAGGGCTAATTTGCTTATCACTTTCTCATCAGCATCTTCCCCAAATGGGGCAGGAGTGATTTGGAGTTGCCTCTTTTGTATTGCCCCTGCCGCCCTTCCCCCCGCCCCGGGGGAGAGCCTTGTGAAGAGGACACCCAGCGGGTGGCTTTGCGAGGCCTGTCAGGAGACAAACACTAGTTCCGTTAGAATTAGACTCTTTAGAGCCTTCTACCAGAAAATCTTTGTAGTTAAGTGTACAAAACCTATAGTACTGACAATGTGAGTGGGGTCCTTGAGTCACACCCAGGCATGGCCTGCGCATGGAGCAGGATAGCATATGAGCACAACAAAGGTGTTTTTCTCTGTTGGCAGTGATTTTTGTCTGTGTGCTAATTTCCCCTTTAGCAACAAATTAATTTCCCTGAAGTCCTGGACTCAATTTAGGAAGCACTGAAAAGATGAGGATTGCTGGGGAAAGAACGTCAGAATTTGCAAGAGTGAAAGCTTTCTTCCAAGTATGTTTTCTGACTTAAGTCCCAGGAAGCAGAAATAATAGGAAACTCAGATTTCCTGCCTCTCAAATTTAATCAAAGCCACAGCTTCAGCAGGGTTAGCATAGAAATGAGATAGTAGATTTAGGGCCCAGGGTCATGATTTTCTTAGGCCTCTGGCTCTTTGACTGACTAGCTTAGGTTAAGTCAGCTACATTTTCCTCATTTCTCGTTAGTCCAGAAGTCCATCCTTCATGGTCCACTTGCGGGGCTGATGGCACATCAGAGTCCCCTCAGCCTGTCTGCCTGGCTCGTCCATAGGTGACCTCTCCCTCCCAGCAGCACGTCTTCTCTCTCTCTCTGATGGTTGATGTTCCCTGTGTCTGTTTACCCAGCCTGCTCTTCAGAAGGAATGGGATTATCTAACTCAACCCGAATATATAATCTTTATAGCTCCTTTGAAATTTTTTCACTTCTTTAGTCATTTAAAACTAACTCACTCACTCTCTCTCTCCCTCTCTCTCTCTCTCTCTCTAACTCAACCCGAATATATAATCTTTATAGCTCCTTTGAAATTTTTTCACTTCTTTAGTCATTTAAAACTAACTCACTCACTCTCTCTCTCTCTCTCTCTCTCTCTCTCTCTCTCTCTCTCTCTCTCTCTCTCTCTCTCTTTCTCTCTCTCACACACACACACACACACACACAGACGTGCACGCACGTGCATGCCTATATTTCCTTTTCTTTATCCCTTTCTTTTTATTTATTTTTTTATTTTATACATTTATTTTATTTTATTTTTATTTTTGGCTGCGTTGGGTCTTCGTCGCTGCATGTGTGCTTTCTCTAGTTGCGGCGAGCAGGGGCCCCTCTTCCTGTGGTGCATGGGCCTCTCAGTGCGGCAGCTTCTCTTGCTGCGGAGCACGGGCTCTAGGCACGCAGGCTTCAGTAGTTGTAGCTCGCAGGCTCAGTAGTTGTGGCTCACGGGCTCCAGAGCACAGACTCGGTAGTTGTTGCGCACGGGCTTCGTTGCTCCGCAGCATGTGAGATCTTCCTGGACCAGGGATCGAACCCATGTTCCCTGCACAGGCAGGCGGATTCTCAACCGCTGACCCACCAGGGAAGTCCCTCCCTTTCTTTTTATGTTTCTTATGGTACCAGCCCTCCTGCTTCACCACCCTGGTTTTCTGTTCTCCATATGTTAGTTTGCAGAAGGAAATTAATCTGTAAGGACCAGCTGCTTCTCTGTGTCCACCAAGGGCCTAAGGGAACTGGTTAATTGTCTGTCTAATCAGTGCTCAGAACTTAGTGTCCTTGTAATTTCCCATTCTTGTTTATCCTTTGGAATCCAGCTGCTGAGAAAGATGTCTGCTGGTGTCCTGCCTGCCCTCGGGTTTTATATATTTATGCAGCACAGACAGGGAGGAGGCCATCAGATTTGAGAAGTTCTGGAAACATAGCGGTCTGTCAGCTGCGGGCTTTTTTTTCCTTCAGAGCTAAGGAGGGAGAGCAGCCCAAGAGGGTTGAGCTTTTGAGACTCAAGAGTTCTCTGGGGGGGGGCTTCCCTGGTGGCGCAGTGGTTGAGAGTCCGCCTGCCGATGCAGGGGACATGAGTTCGTGCCCCGGTCCGGGAGGATCCCGCGTGCCGCGGAGCGGCTGGGCCCGTGAGCCATGGCCGCTGGGCTTGCGCGTCCGGAGCCTGTGCTCCGCAATGGGAGAGGCCGCAACAGTGAGAGGCCCGCGTACCTTAAAAAACAAACAAAAAAAAAAGAGTTCTCTGGGGTGGCCAAGGATAGAGTACGGGGAGGTGTCAGAAAAGCACAGAGGGATGCTAAAAGTAACTGAATTGGAGATAGACATTCTCGCTTAAAATTATAGAATGATTGAGTGTATTACTAGTGAGGAGAAATCTGATTTGACTAACAACCATTCTCATAAATTGGGATTTCACCTGAAGGCGCAGCTGTTTTCAGATTTTGGACTCTTAGCTCAGCTGTTTCCTTAGAAGTAAGGCACCACGGGGGTAGCAGTGAGCTCTGTGACTTGTAGGCTTGGGTCTGGAAGTCAGTCTTAAAAAATGAGAGTAGAGAGTTAAGAAATGCCTTTGAAGCTTCTAAGAAGATCCTGCGATCTTTGGTATCGTCTGTACCCCAGCATGTTCTGGTGGCTGTTTGCTGAACGGGGTAGGCACCATGGTGTACCCTCCGGCTGGTCCTAGGACACCTGAGTGTTGCTGTTTGCCAGGCACTGTGCTGATATGCCCTTTGCAGGGATTCTTATTTAATCCTGTGAAGTAGACATCGTTATTATGTATATTCTGCTGATGAGAAAACTGAAGCTCAAAGAGAAATGATACCTCGTCCAAGGACACACAGCTAGAAAGGACAGAGCCAGGATTTGAACCCAAGACACGTGGCCGCAGGGGCCACACTCTCGCCCTCCGTCCGCCCGCCTGGCCTCAGCACAGGCATTGCCTCGGGGCCCTGTGTTTGCGGGGCAGGGTGGGTTGGGCTGCACCAGACTGGAGTTAGCAGTTTATATTGTTTGCCTGTCTTTTTTTAAAAATAAATTTATTTATTTTATTTTCATTTATTTTTGGCTGCATTGGGTCTTTGTTGCAGTGCACGGTCTTTCTCTAGCTGCAGCCAGCGGGGGCTACTCTTCGTTGCGGTGTACAGGCTTTTCATTGCGGTGGCTTCTCTTGTTGCAGAGAACGGGCTCTAGGCGCACGCACGGGCTTGGTAGTTGTGGCTCACGGGCTTAGTTGCTCCGCAGCATGTGGGATCCTCCCAGACCAGGGATCGAACCCATGTCCCTGCATTGGCAGGCGGATTCTTAACCACTGGCCACCGGGGAAGCCCCCTGTATTGTTTACCTGTCTTTGATTCTGCTTTTTCTCCTCTGCTCAGGCTGCTTCTGTTCTTGACGTCAGATACGCATCTGCCTCATGAGAAACTCTGGTGGCTTTGAGCACTTGGTATGGACGACTGTGTTATCCAGGATTCAGGTATCACAAGACATCACCTAGCCATCTGCATCACATCTCTGTGGACAAGCAGCTATTACCAAAAAGGCATACACTTCCAGTCCTGTGCTACATCTGCCTTAATTCTCTGCTCGTTCCTCCGTGTTGGCGCCACTTCCCGGAGAGCTCTTTGCGTCTCTCGCTCTGCCTAAGTGAGGGGGGTCCCGTGGCCTGCCCGCCTCCTGCGACCCTGGGGACCACCGCCTCAGTCGGAGCCCCGGCCCACCAACAGCAGCTCTTCCCCGTCGGCGGCTTCAGAACAGGTAGTCGACTCGGAAGGCGTGACTCTGTTCCTGCATGGCCTGCAAGCTCTACTTTGTGCATAATGTAATTTTCAGAGTAACTGTGACCCCATTGGCCTTCTGGGAAGTTTCCTTTGTTCTTTTCTGAGGCATCCACCTAAGTGATATCATGCTTCTTTGGAAATCACAATATATTGGCAGACTGCATTATAACCCTTATCGTGCCAAACAGCCTGACACAACTCACATTTCCCTAAATGTCGGTATAATTATGGTTTATAAATTTAGTTGGCTTCAATCTCTCCCTTCTCCCTTCCCGCGAGATAGAAAGCTCATTCATAGCAACTGTCCTTGGACACTATAGCTCAGAGGGAACGTGGACTCAACACTTCGTGCCGTCAACTTTCAGATCGTCACCCCAGGATGGGCGTCACCCTGTCTGTTCCT
Organism: Lipotes vexillifer; assembly: GCF_000442215.2. NCBI lineage: Eukaryota > Metazoa > Chordata > Mammalia > Artiodactyla > Lipotidae > Lipotes > Lipotes vexillifer. Next base: position 2,018,442 of record NW_006783036.1, on the reverse strand, counting down.
GACCCCCCACCCGTACCACCGCCCAACTCCAAGAGATTTGGTCTATACCACTGTACCTGGTGCTTGTACATTTGGAATTGGTGCCTTCTCCTTTTGGCAACCATGTTTTCAACCCTTTTTCTGTTTCGGTGTCTTATTTCTTCTTTAAAGTTTATTGCTTGCCAAAGATGACATCACTGAGATTAGGAGACAGGGGAGAACTTGCTGCAGGTTCTTGACAGTGTGCAGATTTTAAATGTCAGGTTAGGGCAATAATAAAGGGTATTGGAGTAGCTGGTGATGGTTTTATAAAAGCTACGTGCTGTTTGTTCCCCGTCCTGTTGGTATGCCTGGCCTTTCACATGTCACTCCACATAGCCTCTGTGTCCGTCATGTACTGATGTGACCACGTGAGCACCATCCTCTCTCAATATTATATCAATAGTACAGGACAGAGACGTGATCAGTTAGTTATTGGCTCTAGTGAGACCAAGATGGAAAGAAACAGTCTGCGAAGTGGTATGTAATGCCTTTGGTTGGACTGGGAACAATTACAAATGTTTAATAAATGTTTAAAACTTCCATAATCACTTTTATTCTCTTGCCAGACCGTGGGCTCTTGAGGGGTTGAGGGTAGACTGCGAGGTGTGCTCTAATGTGACCCATTCCCCATCCCCCGGTTGGTTCAGCCTGCACTAAATGTGTTGAAGGAGCTTTTTTTTGTTGTTGGTTTTTGCATCATTTAAATATTTTTCGTGCTTTCAATACCAAAAAGAAAAAAAATTGCAGATGCTTTAAGGCATAAACAGAATTCTTAAGAATTTGAAATATGCAATTAAAATTTGATGTGTTTTGCCTCCCAAGCACCTTGGCTTTTTTTTTTTTTTTTTTTTTTTTTTTTAAGTCAGCTGGTTTTCTCTTTAGGAAGAGGGTCAGCAAGAAACCTAGATTGTTTGGAATTGTACTTCTTTTTTTGAAATCTGGAGAAAGGTCATTCGAAAGGGGAGTGAAATGGGACTTTGCCGGTTTTCAACACTTGTCCCTGCGAGAGGTGTCTGTTGACGAGGAGCTGGTGAAGGAGAGCGTGAGAGGGGCTGGGGGCATCACAGCTCGCCGCTCCCACCTACACGGGGCGGCACAGTAACACTAGTCACAGCCTAGGGCTCATTTTGTTTTTATCATGAGCCTGCTGTGTGATTGGAAAATGGCAGGAAAAACGTGGGTAAGAGGCGGCATAAGTTTTGCACGTCGCTCAAAGGGGACGCTAGGCCTGAAAGATTTCGCTTCTCCTTGCTTCTTCTCGAGACCTCCTTCCTCTTAACGGAAGCAGTAGGCAATTTGCTGCAGTGGTTTCCCTGCCAGTAGAGCTGCTGTTCCTCTCTTCACCCCCAGGCTATTTTCCTTAAGAATCGATCCCCTTTGGCAGTGCTTGAAGGTTTTGGTGCTGGGTCCTGTGTGGCGCGGCAGGCATCCCGGCAGTGCCAGGCCTCTGTCTGTGCTCAGACATCCCCTTACCTGGTTCCTGGCACCAAGTGGTCCCCAGTCCTGAAGAGTCACGTGCTGGAGTACTTGCTATCACAGCAGCTGAATTTCGGCTTTCTCTCCGAGGGGGAGGGGCATGTCGTTTTCATTTGCCAGAAGGAAAACAGGCAGTTGTCTTTGCCTTCATTGTAGTCTCATGCGTAAGATAGCACTGTGTTTTAAACTGTTTCATTACACTGTCTTTGCAGTGATGTTGTAAATGCAAGAAATCACTTAGCTTTGGAAGCCAAGTGATTTGATCTTATTTTATGGGAAGACCCTTTTTAACATATCAAGACTTCGGTGCATCAGCAGGCTGTGTTTGGATATGTAAGGGGTGCACAGTGACAACTGCTTTGGATGCAATGTTCACTTAAGCTTTGTCTTCTTAAAAATTATCAATGTGAATGTCATAATTATATATTTTTTTTGTGGAAAATTTCTCCTAAGTATAAGTTATTGTGCAAAATATAGTACCATTGAAGCAAATGATAGTTTAACTTTTAGTTTAGAAATCCTAAAAGATATAAGTTGTATTGCATATGCATTAAAAGTTTGTTTTATTTAATTTTATGTAGATGTGTAAAGTGTTAGGTAAAATTTTTTTTCACATATTCATTTAAACACCTTGTTACTTGAATATTGTGTTGACTGGTCATAAGCAGTGATGGATTCTGTAATATAGGTCTTTTAACCAGGAAGCAACCCTGCCTCAGTTGTGCTGATCAGGTGAGCAGTGGTGCAGGTCGGTGCTGGTGTCAGCAGGAGCCTGAGGTTAGTGTGACCCCCTCCGCGCCCCGCTTCCCCCGTGTCGTCTTGGTACATTCGTGCCTACCAGACACCAGGTCCTCAAGGTGGCTTTTGATAGTCATAAACCTCTAATCAAAAAATGAAAAAGGAAAAATAGTTGAGTTTTAAAAGCTTACTGTGGTGGACTAATTAAGCAGTAGTTTTCTGTGTGTATAACATTTTCTCAACCATCACACACCACTCTTAAGTGTGCTCGTTGTCACTTTAAATTTCAACTATGCCCTATTTTTGTCTTTCTGAATATCAGATGTACTATTGGTATAATTACAGACCAAAAATAAGCCAAATAGTGCATTACACTAACTGGATCCCTTCTTATATGAGCAAAGGACGGATGGAGCCAGCCCACACGAGAGCCTCATGTCTGTTGTCTAGCCTGATCTAAATCAAGTGACCCAGGATTCAAGCTTTTAATACCAAGTGAAACTTTGCCTCAAGTTGACTCAAGGTGGTTAGCTAATTTGAATCTAGTGATCTTGTGCAATGCTCAAAAACAAATACTCGTTCTGCCACTCCCTGGATCTCTGCAGCTTTCCCTGCTTACAGT
>NW_006783036.1:1993421-2015533 GCF_000442215.2 Lipotes vexillifer | reverse complement strand
TTCCCTACTTACAGTAAAGCACAAGCGCAGTAACGTCGCAGTGCAGCAGAAGGAAGGTCAGTATAGCCTATGCATGCTGTGTGGTACTGAGTGTTTACAGCCCTCTCCTAAGCTCACGTTGATACTGGAGCGGATAGTATTCCATTACGTAGACTTACCAACTTTGCTAAGTGCTTTTTAGACTGCTTAAGAATTTTTCAAGATTTTAAAAGATGTATAAGGTTAAGTTTGCAAATATAATGGAAATGCTGTATATCTTTTGAAGTGATAAAAATCCATGTTGGAATTTTAAAGAAAATATGTTGTAATAATGCTGTTGTAAGTAATTTTAATGTCTCTTTTTGCCTGTTTTCTATTTCAGCACATTCATTGTGGTGAATGTTCATAGCATTATAATTGCTTAGCCATCGAATGATAACATTTGTTAGTAGAGATTGAAAATTTTATTTGTGAAATTCTGCAGAATTCATTTTTCTATTTCCAATATTTGCTGAAGTTAAATAAAAATTTTCAAGCCATTGATGTAATAAAATAGGAAACAAAAGAATTTTCTGACCCTCCATCCTCCATCAAAGCAATACCCCACCCTGATACAAAGTGGGTTTTTCCCTGCCTTTTTGCACTGGGCCTTGGGATTTCTGAAAGTGTAAATTCCCCAGAGCTGTGCCCTGTGGGAGCACACAACCAGGGGTGCTTTTGTTTTTAGCCTTTATCTCTACCTGAACTACATTTTTATTTTATAATATATGATAAGCTTATGGTTGGGATCAAATCAAGGTACGTAAGTTTGTAACGTTTGTGGTAGTTGAGGGCTTAAATTTATAGGTTGGATGAGAGGAATTTTTTTCCCCGTTGGTGATTTTTCTCTTTTCTGGCCCACCAGGCTTGGGCCCGTGGATGCTGGCCTCAGCACAGCCTCAGGACTGGCAGAGAAGAGGCGAGACCACCACCTTTGTTGCCTCTGCTCAGCCCAGTGGACACGGCCCAAATCTCAGCACGTCTCTGAGTAACGTGAAGGACGCCCTGGGCATCCGTTGGGTCTCCGGGGCCTTTTTTAGCTGAAATGTAGGATTTGGTTAGATAACTACCGTGTAAAAACCTGACTTCCAGGTCCAGCCTTGCCCAGTACAGCATTTAGTATGCAGATCGGCCGCTCCGTGTGTGTGACTTCGCGTAGCATAGGCGGGCTTTACGGGGCGCTCCTCGGAGTCCCTCGCCTGGCAGACTTGGTCATGGCGCTCCGTGTCCCAGGAGAGTGTGTCCAGTGCTGCCGCAGGGTCTGCATGGAAGGGAGGGTGGGACCTGAGGGTGGCCCCTGGGAGAAGAGGTCAAAGGCTCAGAGACCTCAGAATGTGCCTTGTGGAGGTGACTCCTGGTACGGAACAAGCGGGAGCAAGTGCCAAGGCCAGAACCCTGGGCTTTGCTCCAGGAGATGGAAGAAGGGAAGCCGAAGGGGCCCAGGAGGAGGGGTGGGGCTCGGGAGGTGGCCACCATCTGCTACTGGACGTCCGCTAGGATGTGCCCCAGGGTTGGGGGCTGTCTGGGCTTGGTCTTTCTTGACTTAGAAGAACAGTGAGCTCAGGGTAAAATGAGGGGTTACGGAGGAGCTGTGGGGAAGGCTCCCAGAGAGCAGCGTGGACCGCCCCGCGTGTATGAGCGGAGAGTAGGACCGGCGGGAGTCGACTCGTGGGTCCTGAATCGAGGGTGCATGAGGAGTGGGGGTCCAGGCCCCCTTCCGACGAGTAGGAGGGAAAGGACTCCCACGTACAGGTGCATCCAGGTCGCCTGCTGTGCCACATCTCTCGTCATCCCCAGCCTGAGCACAGGCGCACGTCCCAACCTGCGCGGCAGGAGAGGGGCGGTAGCCCCGGGTGGGGACTCCGGATCTTCCCTGGCGCCTCCCTCTGCCTCCACCCGGCGAGTGCACGTACTGAAAATGCTGCACTTCCTGTTCTTCGTGCTTCCGTGTTCCCAGGGCCATGCTAGGTGCTGACTCTTGGAAGTGAGAGATGCATGAAGCATTCCAGGTGATCGAATTCCTTTCCTTCTTGGCAGATTGAAGACCGTGCTTGTTCCTCTCTTGCAGCTGCTTCGTGCTTGGGGCATCATTAGAGTCTAGACAAGCTCATGGGAGATCCTGAGTTACTCTTTGGCCCCGGGCTGGATGGAGCCAGTCTCCCAGGGCAGCCTGCCAAGTCTGCTTTCCTGCAGTTGCAGGCCTTAAAGCAACCCCTGGCCTTCCCCCTCTTTCAGCTCTCCCCCCCCCGGACCATCTCATCCCCCACTGGGGCCTCTGCTTCACCTGTGGCCTGATAGCTGTCACACTGTGAGCCCCCGCCCCTCGGAGCTCACTCCTGTGTATGTCAGTACCTCTAGATGACAGGTCTGAGACTAAGTTCCCTCCCCCACTCCTGTTTCTGAGTTCTCTTCCCTGCTGTGTGGCACTGCTATACCTTAGCTCATCAAACTAGAAACACGGGTGTCCCCTGCCTCTGAGAGCCCCCTCGAGCCTCCTCCTCCATTACGACGTCCAGTGACCGCTCAGGCCCCTCCCAGTCTCCTGGGCTGATGGGCGAGCTCTGAATTCATCTTGTCCCCGACATTCCATTTTCCTTCTCTCACCCACCCCTCAGGTCCCCACCATAATTCGGACCCTTTCCTGCTTAAAACGCTCCATTTGCTTTCTACAAAAACACACAACCCTTCATTCTGTCTTGAGCCATATGACATTCCTACTGCAGGGCTGTTCTCCGGGCTTCTCTCGGCCGCTACGCCTTCCCCCTTACGCGTGGCCCTGCCCCCTGCGGCTCAGCCACAGCTGCTTCTCTGAAGTCCTGACCTCACGCCTCCACCTTCAGCAGAGGGAATGGGTCTCAAGGCTTCTGCCACCTACACCTCTATGCACTTCCCTCTTCATACTATACTATAAAGAAACGATTTAAGTTTTCTATCCTTTTAAATAGGTAACCGGTGTACTTGGTAGAAAAGGCAAACAGTGAGAGACCTAAGTTCCCCATCCGTGTCCTCCAGCCACCCGGCTCCCTCCACAGGCAGTTGCTGCTCTGGTGCATCCTTCGAGAGAGGGTCAATACATGTACAAGCATGCACGCTCACTTGCACGGGTGCAGATACTCATTTTTCCATACAAATAATATACAGCCGCCCCTCGCCCCTCGGTATCTGTGGGGGGTTGGTTCTAGGACCCCTACAGATAACCAGAATCCAAGGATGCTCAAGGCACTTACATGAAATGGAACAGTCAGCCCTCTGTATCCTTGCGTTCCAAGTCTACAGGTATGGGGGCTGACTGTACTATGTATGCCCTTCTTACCTTACCATTCTTACCTTGTTTTCTTACTTCACATGCCAGTATCTTAGTCTTTCTGCATCAGCACATGGATACGAAGTTGCTTCATTCCTTTGCGTTGGTTCCATGGCATCCTAGTTATGGTGTCTAGTTATGACTAGATACAGTTTACTTAAACCATCCTTGATTGATAGTCACTGAAGTACCATTTGTAATATGAGCAGAGACTGTGTCATTTTGCCTACATGCAAGTGTAACCGTAGAATAAATATAGAGGATTAGAATTTGGGTCCAAAAGTCTGTTCGCTCTTACACTTGACACATACTGTTCTCTGTCTTCCAGAGGGGTTGTACCAATCTCTCCTTTCATCCGCCATGAATGAGGCAACTTGTTGCCCTGTGCCCTTCGCAGTACTGTGATAACTAAACGTTTTGATCTGAGGTGTTTTTTAAGCTTTTTACGAGGTCAGGACTGTCATAGTCATCTCGGTCCCCACGACTGGCGATAATAGCCACATAGAATAAAGAAATGGGGAGGTCTGGTGCATTGAGGAAGAGAAATGAATGCCTGCTGGCCCTTGTGCTTGAGGATGAAAGGCCCCATGATGGCTTATGATGGACGCCTGGGGGAGGGGGTTGTGGGAGGGATTTGCAGCTGCCGATTCCTGGGCATCCAGAGATGGATGCGCTGAGGTTTGGGGTTTTCTGGGCTCTTGGCTTATTTCTTGAACTATTTGCTATTTTTTATTGCCTAAGTACTGGGGGGAAAATGAATTCAAATTAAAGATCTGGTGCTTGTACGTTTGAAATGAGGTTGAAGAGTGCTCTGCGGATTCTGGTTTTCTGGTCCTCCGTTTCTCCCCGCTCCTCACAAGCCCCTGCCCCATCATGTGAGCTGGGTGACTGAGGTGTGAGCAGACAGACGTTCAGGGTCCTGGCCTGGAGGCGCTGCACAGACACCTTGCAGCTCAGACGCCCTATGCTGAGCAGTGCTTCTCAGCTGTGAATGATCTGGGGGCAGAGATCATCTTGCCTGGGGCGCTCTTGGGGAAGGTGTCCCCAAGGAGGTGACAGTTGAAGAGGGAGTGACAGCTAGTCCAGGTACCACAGCAGACGCTGTGGTTTACGTGGGACGGGCCAGGCCCCCTTCAGTCAAGTTGAGGCTCTGTTTTTCCCTCACCATCCACCAGAGGGTGTTGGAATTTCATGTGGTTCCATGGTGATCCTTGCATCAACCTGGTTTCCCACCCATGGCCAAGGCCTGGTGAATGTTCACTGCTGCTCAGAAACTTACAGAAGCCAAGTTCCCCGCCCGGGAGGCACTGCAGACAGGGGCTGCTCCAAAGGCTCCCTTCTCTAGGCCACCCCTGTTTGCAGTCAGGGACAGAGGGTTTGGGTGGGAGTCCAAGGCCAGGAGGCGGGCTGAACACGCCCAGGTGACTCTTCAGCTGGGGTGTATGTTAGGAACCCCCGGCCTCAGGTCAGGGCCGTCGCTGGTATCCGCAGACCTGTGGCCGGCGCTCGGCCTGAGGAAAAGCTTTGCTGGCGGACCACCTAGTCCCCCTTCAGAGACTCTTGGTGTAACAAAGTTATTTTGCACATGGTGGCCCATGGCACTTAATTGATTGAAAAGTAAATTCAGCAAGAATTAAGTCTTTTTTTTTTTTTTTTCTTTTTTGGTTGCGTTGGGTCGTCATTGCTGCGCGCAGGCTTTCTCTAGTTGTGGCGAGCGGGCTTCTCATTGCAGTGGCTTCTCTTGTTGCAGAGCACGGGCTCTAGGCACGCAGCCTTCAGTAGTTGTGGCACGTAGGCTCAGTAGTTGTGGCTCACAGGCTCTCGGGTGCAGGCTCAGTAGTTGTAGCGCGTGGGCTTAGTTGCTCTGCGGCATGTGGGATCTTCCTGGGCCAGGGCTCGAACCTGTGTCCCCTGCATTGGCAGGTGGATCCTTAACCCCTGTGCCACCAGGGAAGCCCAACAATTAAGTCTTTTTTTAAGTTTGTTTATTTATTTGTTTGTTTGTTTGTTTATTTTTGGCTGTGTTGGGTCTTCGTTTCTGTGCGAGGGCTTTTCTCCGGTTGCGGCGAGCGGGGGCCACTCTTCATCGTGGTGTGCGGGCCTCTCACTGTTGCGGCCTTTCGTTGCGGAGCACAGGCTCCAGATGCGCAGACTCAGTAGTTGTGGCTCACGGGCCCAGCCACTCCGCAGCATGTGGGATCTCCCAGGCCAGGGCTCGAACCCATGTCCCCTGCGTTGGCAGGCGGACTCTCAACCACTGCGCCACCAGGGAAGCTCAACAATTAAGTCTTATACTCCAGATAATTGTGTATAGCAAATTATTTGTGGGTTTTAGTATTAATTGCTTAATTTGTTGAAGACTGCCTTGGCCCCTTAGGACCAAACATACCTTATTTGATGTAATGCTCATAGCAGCCTTACGAGTAGGGACTGTCATCCAGTTTTAATACAAGAGGAAACCAAGACTAAGAGAAGAACGTCTTACCCAAGTGTGACAAGGAGAAAGTGCCTGAGTCAGGGCTGGATGTGCCGAAGGCTCCGCTCCACTGTGCGGCCTCCCCACTTAAGCCCCGGGACACGGACTCAGGCCTCGTTCGGTGATGAAAGCTGCTAGGATCTTGGTAGCTCCCTTAGCCCCCTTTGGCCTGCTTCCTCATCTGTAAAGCAAGGATGGTAGCAATTTAGCTGAACAGAGGTAGTGCCTGGAAATGCCTCCGTCCAGCCCAGGTGCTGTGTGGAGAAGAGATGCTCGACAAGTGGCTCATCCTTTCCTTCGACAAAGATCAGAGTGTGTGTCGCCGCATCTCCTGTGGGCAGGGGAAGAGCCAAGCTGTTCACAGCTCGTGGGCCTTCAAGCAGAATCCTCACTTCTCTTGCAGAATCCCTGCCTCCAGTCTCACCCCCAGACCAATGATACTCAAGTGGTCTTGGCGGCACACTCTATCCGGAAGGAATTTACTGACCAGGCACCTCAGTGTTCGTGTAGTCATTTATAATGCCGGATACAGGCAGTACCTGTGATTAGTATGTTCAAAATTAGAAAAATCCAAGAAGCCGTTTTCTTCCTATTCCCACTCTTGTAGACGACTAACACTGACAGTCCCTTGCCGTTACTGCTCTGAGGCTTGGGAATTCTGCTCTGTGAAATAGGGGGTCCCCCACTCGTCCGAGGCAGCTGAGGCCGGAGCGCCGAAGTGACTCGTTGAAGGTCAGTCAGCTGGTGGGTGGTGGGTTGGGCTGGAGGCCCCAGTCAGCTGGCCTTGAGACAGCTCCTCTCCGGGCCTCCTGCCGTGGCTGCTGTCAAATGGCTGAGCGGCCGTGGGGAGGACGAGGTGGGGCCTCTTCGGTTTGGCTGTGGCCCACGGCCGGGCCCCTCCCGAGCTCCCCATCACCAGCTGCAGCAAGCATGGCCCGGGTCCCCGTCTCGGATCCAGGCCCCGGGGCCCCTGCTGGGGTGTCCTTCCCTGCCTGCAGCCTCCGCCGGGCACCGGCTGGGAGCGTGCCCTCTTCCTGCAAGGGAACTCGCATCTCCAGGGCCTGCACAGTCCTTCGTACAGGCCTCGGTTTCCTCACTGCACCCGTCACAACAGATGGGGTTCAGTTGCCCTGCCGGAGGCAGAACACCTGCCCAGAAACCTGGATGGTGCCCCGGGCTGGCTCGACCTGGCATCAGCCCTCCTCATCAGCTAAGGCCCGGTCACTTCTCCCCCACATCCCCGACCTCTCCACCCCTGGCGCCGAGCTGTCCAGAGAGGACTCTGGAGTTTTCCCACCATGTCCCTTTTTGGGCCTGTGTTGAAATGCCACCCAGCCACTGACGTCAGTCCCACTGGCCCCTTCCTCCCCAGAGGGTAATCTCCAGCTCCTCTGCTGCCCCGGGACACTGAGCCCAGTACTTGGCGGTGCCCAGTGAATCCTGTCCATCAGCACCGTGAGGCCCGAGCCTCCATCCGGCCTCTGTGCCTTCACAGCAGGGCTAGGACATAATTCTGCCCCCGTCTGGCCCTGACCGCAGAGGTAGCCCTGCTGACCTCCTCTCTCTGACACCTCCGGTAGGACAGGCTGTGAGAGAGCGGCCCAGTGAGGGACGCCTCTGGGTGTGCCTGTCATGTGCTGTCACTTGCCCTGACTCTGGGCTTGCTCATGGACTTGGCTTTGCCCTGTGGAACCTTAGCAAGCGTGGCATGAGCATCCGGGCTGGCTTTCTCTGGTTGCTGAGAACTCTGCCACCTGATGGAGAAGCTTGGGACCAGCTTCTGGAGACGGGTGGTCCAGGTGACAGCCAGCACAGACCACCAGACCTGTGCGTGAAGCCATATACCCCTGGTGGGGCCGCCCAGAGGACAGCGGGAGAACTACTCAGATGGACCCAGTTCACATTGCTGACCCACGGGATTGTGAGCAAAGAAAAGGATGGCTTTGTTCCCGGCACTGAGGTTTGGAGTGATTTTCCACGCAGGAGCTGATAACAGACACCTGGAGAGGAGTGCGACCAGGGGTACTCGTGAAGGCTCAGGCTGCAGCGCTCGGGCTCTGGTGCCTGGTGTCTGCTTGTGTCCACGGCTCTCAGAGGCAAGGCTGCGTGTCCCTGCTTGGAGGAAGTTGCAGGCTCCCTGCCTGCCTGGGAGGCCACCTTTTCTGGCTCAGGGGGGCTGGTGGTATGCGGTCCCTGTGGGACACTCACTGCAGAGAAGCACTTGCAGCCCCTTGGGCCTGTTCCCCTGAGACAGGCCCCAGGACTTCAGCACAGAATGGATTGGGCACATTTTGTGGGGGGTTGCTGCTGGGGCTTTCTTGGCACCTGCTCTAAACAGCCTTCTAAGCTAGTTTACTCTGGGTCCTATTGGCTGGCTGCTTTTTTCATGATGGAGATACAGAATTGAAATGCTTTCCCTTCTTTTCCCTCTCCTCATTCCCTCATCCCACATTCTCCTTGCCTTCCTGCTCCAGCCTACGTTTGGCTGGAGCATTTCCCAGCTCTGTGAAGCCAAATCATGCCTAGCTAGGAATCGGGGGCTTGGATTTTGTCCCTGAGTCACTGTGATCTCAAGTGAGCTTCTTTATCCCTCAGCATTCTGGAGTCTGTTGAAGCCTTGCAACTTCCAGGGCAAGTCTTGGACAATAAGTTGTAATTGCAGGTGACCCTTGAACAGCATGGGGGTTAGGGGCACCGACCTCCTGTGAAGTCGGAAATTCGCATGTAACTTTACAATTGGCCCTCCATACCCACGGTTCTGCATCTGCGGATTCAACCAACTGCAGATCGTGTAGTAATGTAGTACACATTTATTGAAAAAGATGTGGATATAAGTGACTCGTGCAGTGAAATCCATGTTGTTCAAGGGTCAACTGTACTCTCCATCAATTTCAGCTGATAACATAATAGCAGTTACCAAGTCCCGTGGCAGGCGGCCAGATGCCTGTTCCTAGAGCAGCTTGCACACAGCTTGTGGGAACAAGGATCCTATTTTCTGAATACTGGGATCTGTGTTCTGAACCCTGGTTACTGCTTCTGATCGTGGAGGTGCAGAATAACATAATAGCAGTTACCAAGTCCCGTGGCAGGTGGCCAGGTGCCTGTTCCTAGAGCAGCTTGCACACAGCTTGTGGGAACAAGGATCCTATTTTCTGAATACTGGGATCTGTGTTCTGAACCCTGGTTACTGCTTCTGATCGTGGAGGTGCAGACAGAGGCACACAGTCATGATCACACACGCCCACCATCATTGCAAGCCCTTTCCCCTCAACGGAAGCAACACTGGGGGATTTAAAGGGCCAACGATATTTTTTTTTGATCCACCCTCCCCACCCCCTCATTTTCCTTTTCCCCTTTTGGGAGCCAGACATTGAAGACAAGGGCATTCAAGAGCAACTGCAGAGAAAATTAGCCCGGGGAAGGCACAGACTTGGAAAATGTCTGAGAAAACCTTAAATGTACACCTCACGTTGATCCATCACACACAGATAGCCTGTAACAATCAGACAGCAAACGCTGGGGAAGGGGGAGAATCTGATTTTCAGAATTACCACATTATTAGACTCAAATGTTGGTTTCAACAACAACAAAAATCACAAGGCATACAAAGAAATGGCCTATTCAAAGGGAAAAAAACCAACAGAAACTTTCCCTGAGAAAGACCAGATGGCAGACCTACTAGACAAAGTTTAAAAACAACTGTTATAAAGATGCTCAAAGAACTAAAGGAAGATGAGGGAAAAGTCAAGAAAACGATATGTGAATCAAGTGGAAATAGCAATGTAGAGCTAGAAAACCTAAAAGGAAACTCAAAACAATTCTAAAGGTGAAAACAATAATGATGGAAATGAATAATTCACCAAAGAGATTCAACAGCAGATTTGAGCAGGCAGAAGAATGCTCAAATCTTGAAGGCAGAATACTTGAAATTATCGAGTCTGAGGAACAGAAAGAAAAGAGATTGATGAAAAGTGAACAGAGCCCAAGGGACCAGTGGGACCATCAAGCAGATCAATGTACACATTGTGAGACTCCCAGACGAAAAAGAGAGAAAGGGGCAGAGAGAATATTTGAAGAAATAATGGCCAAAAACTTCCCAAGTTTTATGAAAGACATAAACATCCAAGAAGCTCAACAAACTCCATGTAAGATGAAAACTCCAAACTCCATGTAAGATGAACTCAGACCCACACAAAGACACGTGATAATGAAACCATCAAAAGCTTAAGAAAATCTGGAAAGCAGCAAGAGAGAAGCAACTCAGCACACGTAAGGGGTCCTCAATAAGATAATGAGCAGACTTCTCGTCAGAAACATTGGCATCCAGAAGGCAGTGGATTGATAAGCTAAAAAAACCCACAATCAAGAATCCCATATCTGGGGCTTCCCTGGTGGCGCAGTGGTTAAGAATCCACTTGCCAGTGCAGGACACAGGTTCGTGCCCTGGTCCGGGAAGATCCCACATGCCGCAGAGCAACTAAGCCCGTGCGCCACAACAATTGAGCCTGCACTCTAGAGCCCACAAGCCACAACTACTGAAGCCTGCGCACCTAGAGCCCGTGCTCCGCAACAAGAGAAGCCACTGCAATGAAGACCGCACACTGCAATGAAGAGTAGCCCCTGCTTGCTGAAACTAGAGAAAGACCGCGCAGCTACGAAGACCCAGCACAGCCAAAAATAAATAAATAAATAAATAAAATTTAAAAAAAAGAATCCCATATCTGGTAAAACTGCCCTTCAGAAGTGAGGGAGAAGTTAAGAGACGATAAACAAAAGCTGAGGGAGTTTGTTACCACCAGACCCATTCTGCAAGAAATGCTCAAGAGAGTCCTGCAGAGTGATTTGGAAGGACATTAGACAGTAACCTGAAGTCCTATGGAGAAATAAAGACCTCAGTAAAGGTAAACATGGGGCAACTGTAAAAGCTACTATTATTGTAACAATGGTTTATAACTCCACTTTTATTTTCTGAGAGTAGTATATTTAAAGCAAATTACAGTTGACCCTCCAGCGACTTGGTTTTTGAACTGTGTGGCTCCACTGATATGCAAATTCTGTTCAATAAATATGTACTACAGTACTACACAATCCGCAGTTGGTTTAATCCACAGATGCAGAACCTTGGATTCAGAGGGCCAACTGTAAAGTTATACACGGATTTTTGACCTGTTGTTCAAGTGTCAGTTGTAATCTAAAAGATAATAATATTTTGGCCTTGATTTATAACTACATATTTTGTTTTCTACATAATTTCAAAGACTAATGCATTAACAGAAAAACCATTGTTAGTTTAAGCTTCTGGACACAAAACATAAAGTTGTAATTTTGTGACATCAAGAACTATAAGATATGGAGATGGAGCTGTAAAGGAGCAGAGTTTTTGTATGTTATTGGTTAGACTGGTGTAAATTCAAATTAGAGTGATACAACTTCAGAATGTTAAATATAATCCCCATGGTAACCACAAAGAAAATAGTGGTAGAATATATGCTAAAGGAAACAAGAAGGGGATGCATTTCACTATGAAAAATCAACTAAACACAAAAGAAGACAGTAATGTGGGAAATGAGAGATAACGATACCAATAAGGAGTATAGAAAACAGATAGAAAGACGACATAAATAAGCCCCTCCTTATCAGTATTTAAGCATAAAAGGATTAAACTCTACAATCAAAAGACAGAGATTGGCAGAATGAATTTCTTTTTAAAAAAATGGTCCAACTGTATGCTGTCTACAAGAGAATCACTTTAGATCCAAGGACATAAATAGGTTGGACGTGAAAGGATGGAAACATATTTCATGCAAATAGTAGTCAAAGGAGAGCAGGGGTGGCTATACTAATATCAGATAAGATAGACTTTAAAAACAAGTTACGAAAGACAAAAAAGGTCATACAGTAACAAAACATTCAAATACAGCAAGGAGATAAAACAATTATAAGCATTTATACACCTGACAACAGACCATTAATATATATGAAGCAAAAATAGATAGTTCTGTGATAATAGTTGGAGACTTCATTCCCCAATCTTAATGGATAGATCAACCATGCAAAAGATAAGAATATAGAGGACTTGAACAACACAATAAACTATGTCTGTCAGACATATTCAAACACTCTACCCAATAACAGCATACACATTCTTCTCAAGTGCACATGGGGCATTTTCCAGGATAGACTATATGTTAGGCCATAAATTAAGTCTTGGTAGATTTAAGAAGATAGCTATCATACAAAGTATCTTCTCCAACCACAACAGGATAAAGGTGGGAATCAATAACACAAGGAAAACTGGAAAATTCACAAATTTGTGGAAGTTAACACATTCTTAACCAATGGCTCAAAGAAGAAATCACAAAGGAAATCAGAAAATACTTAGAGGTGAATGAAAGTACAAACACAACATACCAAAATTAGGCATTGTGGGCTTCCCTGGTGGCACAGTGGTTGAGAGACCGCCTGCCAATGCAGGGGACACGGGTTCGTGCCCCGGTCCAAGAAGATCCCACATGCCACGGGGCGGCTGGGCCCGTGAGCCATGGCCGCTGGGCCTGTGCGTCCGGAGCCTGTGCTCTGCAACGGGAGAGGCCACAACAGTGAGAGGCCCACGTACCAGGAAAAAAAAAAAAAAAAATTAGGCATTACCTCAAGAACAGTGCAGTGGGGAAAATTTATATCAATAAATGCTTTACTTTAAAAAGCAAAGATCTCAAATCAACAAGTGAACTTCACAAATTAAGGAACTAGAAAAAGAACAAACCAAACCTAAAGGTAGCAGAAAGAAGGAAATAGTAAAGATGAGAGCAGAGGTAAATGAAATAGAGAATGGAAAATCAATGACCCAAAAGTTGGTTTGTCAGAAAGGTCAACAGAGTTGACGAGCCTTTAGTTAGATGAACTAAGAGGAAAAGAAGACCCAAATTGCTAAAGTTAGACATGAAAGTAAGGTCATTACTACTGACTTCAGAAATAAAAAGGATTGTGAGAGGACTATGAATAATTGTACACCAACAATTTGGATGAAATGGACAAATTGCTACAGCCATAAAGCCTACCAAGACTAAATCATGAAGAAATAGAAAATCTAACTAGAACTGTAACTAGTAAGGAGATTCAGTAATAAAAAAATCTTCCAACAGAGAAAAATCCTGGACCTGATGGCTTCTCTAGTGAATTCTATCAAATATTTAAAGAGTTAACATCAGTATTTCTCAAACTTTTCCAAAAAAATTGAGGAGGGAACACTTCCTGATTCACTTTATGAGACCACGGTAACCCTGATACCAAAGCTAGAGAAAGACACTATGAGAAAAGAAAACTATGAACCAATATCTTTTATGAGCGTAATGCAAAAGTCCTTAACAAAATATTAGCAAACAATTCAGCAGCATATTAAAAGGATTATACACATGACCAAGGAGAATTAATTCCTGAAGTGCAAGGGTGGTTCAACATATAAAAACCAATCAACATATCACATTAACAGAATGAAGGAAAAAAACACACGATCATCTTCAGTGATGCAGAAGATGCATTTGACAAAATTCAACATCCTTTCATGATAAAACACTCAACAAACTAGGAATAGAAGGAATCTAAATGAACATAATAAAAACCATTTATGAAAAACCCACAGTGAACATCATATTCAGTGGTGAAAGAATGAAAGCCTTTCCTTTAAGATCAGGAAGAAGGCAAGGATGCCTGCTTTCACTACTTCTATCAGTGTAGTACTGGATGCCCTAGCCAGAGCAATTAGGCAAGAAAAAGAAATAAAAGGTATCCAGATTGGAAAGGAAGAAGTAAAATTATCTCTGTTCATGGATGATATGATCTTATATATAGGAAATCCTAAAGATTCCACAAAGAAACTTAAAGCTAGTAAGTTCAGTAAAGTAGCAGGATACAAAGTCAGCACACAAAAATGAGTTTAATTCTTACATACTAACAATGAACAATCTGAAAAGTTGAAATTAAGAAAACAATTCCAGGGCTTCCCTGGTGGCGCAGTGCTTGAGAGTCCGCCTGCCGATGCAGGAGACGCGGGTTCGTGCCCCGTTTCGGGAAGATCCCACATGCCGTGGAGCGGCTGGGCCCGTGAGCCATGGCCACTGAGCCTGCGCGTCCGGAGCCTGTGCTCCGCAAATGGGAGAGGCCACAACAGTGAGAGGCCCGCATAACGCAAGGAAAAAAAAAAAAAACAATTCCATTAACATTGGCATCAAAAAGAATAAAATACTTAGAAATAAAATTAACCAAGGAAGGAATAGGTTTGTACACCAGCAACTACAGAAGATTGCTGCAAGAAATTAAAGAAGACAAATAAATGGAAAGATATCCCATGTTCATGGATTGGAAGGCTTAATATTGTTAAGATGTGTGGTGAGAACATTTAAGATCTACTCTCAACAAATTTCAAGTATGCAATACAGAATTGTTACAGTACAGTCACCATGCTGTACATTAAATCCTCAGAATTGATTAATCTTATAACTGAATATTTGTACCCTTTCACCATCTCCCCACTTCCTCCTCCCCCATACTACATTCACTTCACACGTCACCCTAGACCTGCCCACATGCCCTGCTTTCTGGTCCTTGCATCCTTGCATTGGCTTGTTTGTTACCATGATCGTGGATCCAGGTGTGCTGCAGCAGCAACTGCTCCTGAACTACTGCTGCTCAAGGCACACTCCATCAGTGCTTCACCTCACACCCAGACTCTGTACCCCTTGCCTCCAGACCTGGGACTTCCCTGCCTCTGCTGAAGTACAAGACACAGCAGGATCTTCTCAGTACCCACAGATGTGCCACATGGCACTGCAGCAGGTGTTGCTGCCCTCCATGGACTCCAGCCATAGGAGGTGGGACTCAGCCTATTAATTCTTCTCTCTCACACCCTGGACTCTGCAGAGAGATGTAGTAGCTTCATACAGCCTCTCTGAAAGTTTACCATGAGATTGAACAAATTGGTTTGTCCAGAAGCTATAGCTGGTTCAGTAATGCACCCTCTTTTATTTGCTCTTGCTGCTTCCTTTATTCCTCACTTCTTCCTTGCATTGCACTTGCTGATAAAGAGCTTTTTCCTCTGGCTCTGTTTTCCAGGGAGGCTGGCAGTCCGCAGTCCTCTGACTTGCCGTTCTAGTGAGCACACTACAATCTGGTGGTGAGGATGCACATCGGCAGGACTCAGTTTGCCAGTGACAGAAACAAACTTTGGCCAATTTAAGCAAAAGAAGGGACTTCTTAGAAAGGCATTAGTTTCCTCAAAAAGTTAAAAATAGAATTATCGTATGACCCAGTAATTCTACTTCTGGGTGTATATCAAAAGAATTGAAAGCAAGGTCTTGAAGAAATATTTGTACACCCATGTTTATAATAGCATTATTCACAGTAGCCAAAACGTGGAAACAACCCAAGTGTCCACTGACAGACGAATGGATAAACAAAATGTGGCATATGTGTATAATGAATATTATTCAGTCTCAAAAGAAAGGGAATCTGATATATACTACAACATGGTTGTATCTTGAGAGCTGTCTTAGTCCGTTCAGGCTGCTATAGCAAATTACCATAAACTGGGTAGCTTATAAACAAAAGAAATTTATTTCTCACGTCTCTGGAAGCTGAGAAGTCCAACATCCAGGCATCAACAGTTTTGGTGTTTGATGAAGGCCTGTTTCCTGGTTTCCACATGGCTGTCTTTGCTGTGTCCTCACAAAAGGGGCAAGGGACCTCTCTGAAATGTCTTTTTTTTTTTTTTTAATAAATTTATTTATTTTTGGCTGCATCGGGTCTTCGTTGCTGCGCGCAGGCTTTCTCTAGTTGTGGTAAGCGAGGGCTACTCTTCCTTGTGGTGCGCGGGCTTCTTACTGCAGTGGCTTCTCTTGTTGCAGAGCGCGGGCTCTAGGCACACGGGCTTTAGTAGCTGTGGCATGTGGGCTCAGTAGTTGTGACTCGCAGGCTCAGTAGTTGTGGCTCACGGGCTTAGTTGCTCCATGGCATATGGGATCTTCCTGGACCACGGCTCAAACCCGTGTCCCCTGCATTGGCAGGCAGATTCTTAACCACTGCGCCACAGGAAGTCCTGAAATGTCTTTTGTAAGAGCACTAATCTCATTCATGAGGGTTCTACCCTCACGACGTAATTACCTCCCAAAGGCCCCACCTCCAAATACCATCACACTGGGTGGGGTTTAAGTTTCGAAATATGAGTTTACAGGGACACAAACATTCAGTCTATAGCAAGGACACTACGCTAAGTGAAATAAGCCACAAAGTGACAAATACTGTAGGATTCCACTTACATGAGGTGTCGAGAGTAGGCAAATTCCGAAACAGAAGGTAGAATGGTGGCTGCCAGGGGCTTGGGGAGGGGTAGTTATTGTTTCATGGGTACAATGTTTCAGTTTTGCAAGATGAAAAGAGTTCTGGAGATGGTTGGTGGTGATGGTTAATGTGAATATACTTAATACCACTGAACTGTATACTTCAAAGCAATTAAGATGGTAAATTTTATGTCATATGTATTTTGCCACTGGAGGTACTAAATGAACACTTCCAGTACTGATGGTGGAATAAAGTGGTCAGGCCGCCCCATCGGCAGATAACAATGATAAAATTTGAGCAAAATACTGAAACAAATGCATCCCAACTATTTAAAAGAACTGGAAAGCACCCCCAAGCAGAGAGAAACTAGAAAAGTATTCTTCTTGAAAAACTGCAACTACAAGGGATAAGAATTGTGAGTTTGTGTTTTCCCCTCAATGATGCTGCCCAGTGATGCCCTTTGCCATAGTGGAGGAAAACAGCAGCAGGGCACCACATCCCTATCATCTTGAAGTAGCAGAGAACAGAGTTCAGAGCTGGAAAAAAAACCCGGGCAGGGGCTTCCCTGGTGGCGCAGTGGTTAAGAATCCACCTGCCAACACAGGGGACACGGGTTTGAGCCCTGGTCCAGGAAGATCCCATATGCCATGGAGCAACTAAGCCCGTGAGCCACAACTACTGAGCCCGCGCACCTAGAGCCCATGCTCCACAATGAGAAGCCCACGCACCACAACAAAGAGTAGTCCCCACTCTGCAACTAGAGAAAGCCCGTGTGCAGCACCGAAGACCCAACACAGCCAAAAATAAATAAATTAAAAAAAAAAAAAAACCCGGGCAAACCTCTGGAAGTGAGAGAACCACAGAAGGGATGACACTCAAAATCTGAGTCAACCTTTTGCTCGGATCCCTGCCTGACCACAGATCTATGCATGTGCTGCAGACTCAGTGAAGAACAGACAGGGATCTACTCTGGAGAGGCAGCTACACGGTGAGATTTATGAGTTTACTGCTTTGTATCTTAGTGCATTCCCCAACTGTGTACAGCATGGGTGGTAGAAAGCTGTAGCCTTACTGGCTTGAGGTATCAGAGGATATAACTTGATGATGGTGGAGAAGCTGTGAATTTAGGAGGGAATCCTCAGAAACAAGGAAACCACAGAGAGGATGAGCTGCTGAGTATAAAGTTTACTGAGATCCCTGACTGACTGCCAAACTATGCAGGCAGAGGGGAATATCCCCAGCGGAACAGAGGAACAAAAGCTGGGGCTACAAGCTAAAGGTAGCAGCTGCTGCACCCAGCCGTGGGAGACAGAATTCGTAGTTTGAATACAGGCAAGTTAACTTCCCTCTAAAACAATAACAACAACAAAACAATCATCGTAAGAACACAACAGAATCCAGAGACACTACAATATGTTGTCTGAAATACTCAATTTTCAACCAAAAATTAGGACATGCAAAGAATTGGGAAGATATGATTCATGGTCAGGAAAAAACAGTCAATAGAAATTGACTCCACGTGGATCCAGATGTTCAATTTAGCAAAGACTTCAAAACACCTGTTATAAATATGTATCAAGGGACTTCCCTGGTGGTGCAGTGGTTAAGAATCCTCCTGCCAATGCAAGGGACGCAGGTTCGAGCCCTGGTCCGGGAAGATCCCACATGCCGTGGAAAAATGAAGGCTGTGCGCCACAACTGTTGAGCCTGTGCTCTAGAGCCCGCGAGCCACAACTACTGAAGCCCGTGCACCTAGAGTCCACGCTCCGCAACAAGAGAAGCCACTGCAATGAGAAGCCCACGCGCCACAACGAAGAGCAGCCCCTGCTCACCGCAACTAGAGAGAGCCCGCACGCAGCAACGAAGACCCAACGCAGCCATAAATAAATTAATAAAATTTAAAATAAATATGTATCGATAATTAAAGTATAATTATCTTAATTAGTGAACAGACAGGGAAACTCAAAAGTTAAAAACTGTTAAAAATGAATTTCTAGAGCTGAACAGTATGAAAACTAAAATGAAAAATTTGTGGGGGTTTTTTTAGATGGTTTGAATAGCAGATTAGAGATGGCAGAAGAATTAGTGAACTTCAAGATAGATCAATAGAAATTAACCCCAAAAATGGAGAGAAAAAAGATTGAAGAAAAACGAACAGAGCCTCAGATATGGGGGACAATGTAAAGGAGCTGACATATATGTAATTGTCTCAGCAGGAGAGGAAATGGAGAAAGGAACAGGTGACATTTTTGAAGAAATAAAGCCAAAACCACCCCAATTTTGTGGAAAACATTAAATTAAAAATCCAAGAATCTTGGTGAACCTAAAGCAGGATAGAAACAATGGAAACCACTCCCCAGAACATTATAGTCCAACTGCTGAAAGCCAAAGATAAGGAGAAAGCCGTGAAAGCAGTGAGAGAAAAACAACAGGTTATATGGTCGGGGACCAATTCTACGACTGACAGCTGACTTCTCAACAGAAACAATAGAAGTCAAAAAATTTTGGAATGTCATTCAAAGTGCCAAAGTTAAAAATTATCAAACAAGAACTCTATATCCAGCCAAATCTTCTAAGTGAAGGCAAAATAAGGACATTTTCTGTAAACAAAAATTGAGAAAATATGTCGCAAGCAGATCTGCACCATAAGAAATGCTGAAGCAAGTTGTTTAGGGTAAAGGGAAATGAACTCAGATGACACCTCTGATCTATGGGTAGGAATGGATGGCAGTGGAAGTGGTAAACATGTGGGTTAAAGACTAGATGTATCACTCAATGTCCAGCCAGAAGACAGGAACCACTCATAATGTGAACAGGGAAATGTTAACAATTATAAATTGGTAAGAGATGGTTAACTACTAAAGTGGGTAAAAGAGAACTTTAAGGATTACAGGAATACCAAATGCAGAAAACAGATGCTTTGTCTAGTGCTCAGGGGGATAAAGTGAGAAGGTGGAATGTCTCCTCCCACAAGGCTGAAATTCAGACACCACCCCCCATGGAATATGCAGCCTAGCAGTGGTGAAGAAACAGGACAGGACAGTGCTGGCTGAAGCTGGTTCGTAGGAAGTGACCCACTGGTTACCCAGGAAACTCCTGGGAGAGTGAGCACTGGCGGGCCTCCTGCCAGCTGCTGGCTGCTGTGCCCGCACAGGTGTATGAAAAGCACCTGGGAACCAGGAAGGGAAGCTGTGGCTGCTTGACTATGGCCTTGCAGTGGCCCTCTAGTGCCCTCTACTGACGACGCTGGAGCATCGTCCAGCAGGCAAAAGATATTTCCATGGTCCAGCTCCGGTTCCACAAAGCAGGACAAAGAAGGGTAGATTTGGAGCTGAGAGGCAATAAACGAACTCGCACGCTGTATTACTTCTGCTTTCTTAATTCCTTTAAAAGACATTACTATTTAAAGCAAAAGTACTAACACTGTATTGTGTTTATAACAAAGATGTAACATAGGTGGCAGAGTGAATGGAGATGTACGTGGCTGTTATTTTACCCGAAGGAATCCAATACTAATTCCATGTAGACTGGGATACGTTAAAATGCATACTTTAATCTCTAGAGAAACCACTGAAAAATAATATATGCAAAGACATATAGCTGGAAATCCAATGGGAAAATTATGGGATTCTAAGAAATACTGTATTAACACAAAAGGAGGAAGGGAAAGAGGAACCAAAAGAGATGAGACAAAACAAACAGCAAAATGGCAGATCTAAATCTAACCTAATTGCAACCGAAATTCTATGTAGATGGAATAAAAACTCCAATTACAAGGTGAATGTTATCGTACTAGATGAAAAAGCAAGATCCAACTCTATGCCATCTACAAGAGACGCACTTTATACACAAAGGCACAGAGAGTTTGTAAGTAAAAGTGTGGAAAAAGAGATACAGACCAACCTCGGAGATACTGCAGGTTCAGTTCCAGACCAACTGCAATAAAACTAAGATTGCAATAAAGCAAGTCACAGGAGTTTTTTGGTTTTCCAGTGCATATAAAAGTTATATTCACATTATACTACAGTCTATTAAGTGTGCAATAGCATTGTCTAGAAAACAATGCACATAACCTTAATTTTAAAATGCCTTATTGCCAAAAGAACGCTAACCATCATCTGACAGCACTGGGTTGCCACAAACCTTCAATTTGTAAAAATTCCAAATATCTGAGAAGCACAATTATGTGGGTATTCCTTGCAAACAGCCTAGGAAAGCTGGAGAGATTATATTAATATCACACAAAATAAACTTTAAGGCAAAGCATATTATTAGGGGCAAAGAAGGACAATTCATAATGATAAAAGGGTCAGTTCATCAGGAAGACATAAAGTTATACGTGGGTATGCACCTAATAACTGCTTCGAAACACATGACGCAGTCTGACAGCTAGATGGAGGACACAAATCCATAACTGCAGTTGGAGATTTTAACCCACCTCTCACAATACCGATGGATCAGCTAGATAACTATAAATGATGTAGGACTCCGGAAAGAAGACGGGGAAGCCCACAGAATCTCTGAGGAGGGATGAGAAGCAGGCCCAGAGGCCCCGCTGCTGGGAACAGCCCCCCACATTGCAACCTAGACGCACTTCCACGAGAACCCTGCTGCCTTGGCTCCTGGCCACAGACGCCGCAGGCTGCACCCACCCCTGCCACTGAGGCTGGACACTGGAGCTGGAGCCACGGCCACCTGGGCCCTGACACCTCAACAGCACGACTGCACGGCCCGGCTCTTCCTGCCACCCGCTTCTGGTCCATCTCCTGAGCCCATCCTCTGAGCCTGCGCGGTGACTGGTAAGTCATCTCACGTGGCTTCCTCTTCCCAACAGCGGTCATTTCTCCCATTTGTTGATGAGATGGGGGTTTGGAGAATCCTGCAGCAGGAAGTGCCGCGGCAGGATTTCAGCCCAGCCCCGGGTCACTCCAGGGCCTGTGATCTGGAGGCTCTCCCACCAGGCCTCCCTCCCTGCCAACACCCATCAGGACGGGTGCCTCTCCGGGCCTCTGAGGTCCCCCATCCCTGGAACCGTCAGTGCCGTGGGGCAGGGTAGATGCAGCATGGATGGGGCAGAAGCCTGCTGGGTCTCCAAGGCGAGCCCGGGTTGGAGCGGAGGGCGTCTGTGGGACAGAGGAACGATGGCCTGGCCAAGGGCTTGGACGGTAGCGGCAGGCATGGCCCCGGCACTCAGGTCCCGTCCACGTGGCCAGAGCCACCTGGGCCACCGCAGGCCTAGCTGGGACTCCCGGTCTGGGGGAAAGAGTTGCCAGGATGAGGGGCCGTCAGGCTTCTCTTCCACGGGTGGGGAGGCCAGCTGTGGAAGGGCCCTCCATGTTGGCCCAGGCAGCGGAGGGGCAGCTCAGGCCCCTCAGTCAAGCATGGTTTCAGCAGAGATGCCTGCCCCAGCCTGTTCCCTGGGGAGGTGAAGTGAGGCCCACACAGTGAACACGGCCTTCCAGGGAGCTGCCTGGCTGGAGGGTGAACTCATTGAGGCCCTGGGCTCCAGGGACTTCCAGAAGCAACCTTGGAGGTATCTGGGGCCTGCGTGCATGTAGGGGGAGTGGGAAGGGGGCACAGTGCCTTTGGGGACATTGCCATTCCCAGGACTCCCTAGCAGGCTTGGGGTACGAAGTCCCCAAGAAGCCATTGTGGCGGCTCTCGGGGCCGGGCACAGGGATTTCAGGAGAATTCTGGGGCAGATCCCTGTCCTGGCCCTCAGTCCACTCTCGAGGGACATCAGGTGCAGGTGGCAGCTCCGGAAGCCGAGGAGAAGCGCCACTGGCGAAACCCAGGCGGCCCCTCCCGCCCTGTGCCCCCCTCCGGCGGGCCGCCGTGTCCTTGGTGACCCCGAGGACCCTCCACCCCGCTTGGACCGCCAGCGTTTGCAGCCTAGATCCTGGGCCTGCAGGCAGTGACTCACTAGTGGGGCCTGGTCCCCGGGGCAGGGGAGGCTTCCGCGGAAGAGGCTGCGCAGCACGC
>NW_006783036.1:1983606-1992956 GCF_000442215.2 Lipotes vexillifer | reverse complement strand
GAAGAGCGTGCGCAGCACGCGGGCGCTGCTCCGCACGCTGTCCTGCCATTGGGACCTGTCCTGGGAAGCAGGCTCCCTGGGAGAGCCAGTGGGGAGTAAACCCACCCCGGGAGCGAGGGGAGTTTGTGTTTCCCACAAAGGGAGGATGACCCTAGGGGGGAGCAAGCTCTTCAGATGGGTCTGAGGTGGGGAAGCCCCGGAGGCTGGCCCCTGCCGTGACGCAGAGCTGGGTAGCCGAGGACCGAGCCGGGCAGGAGGTGGGGAGAGGGCAGCCGTCCCAGCAGGCTGGCTGGACCACCGCAGGGAGCATGCTCAGTCACCAGCAAGGCAGGGCCACTGCCTCTTAGGGCGTCCTGTGCACCAGGCGAGGAGGTGAGCGGTGACAGCAGTCTTGCGCCAAGAGCCCCGAGAGTAGGGGCGCCTGCCCATCCCTGGGCCCTTTACCCCAGACTGATGCTTCATGACAGCAGCCGAGCATACATGCCGCGCCTGGAGGGCAGAGCCGGCCCCGGTCTGCTCAGAAGGCCTTCGCTGGGACAGGGAAGGCAGGCGGGGCTGTTTGCTTGGCCGGTTTGGGGCTGCGGGGCGACAGTTTGCCCAGGACCAAGGTGAGCCAGCTCTATCCCCTGTCCTGCCCAGCTGGCAGGATGCCATCAGTGAGGGGATAGGGCCTTCAGGGAGGCTCCGTGGGCAGGGGAATGCTGGCTCTCCCGCCCCTTCCCCTGCCCTCCCCTCCAGCCTGTCCGTCCCTCCACGCCCAGCCAGGTGCCCACCCTTGCTGGCTGCAGCCTGGGGCTTGTGCTCCCACCTGCAGGCAGCTGTGCGGGGCAGGGAGCTTCCTGTGTGACAGGTGGCATGCTGCGGCCCCGGCAGGGGACCTGACGAGGGGGGTGCCCGTGGTGGGTGCTCAGTGGATTCTCCACCCTGGAGGGAGAGCAGCAGTCTTGTCAGGGACAGGGTTGGGCTGTGGTCACTCTCTCCAACACCAGATTAGCCTTGCAAGTCACCGGCTTCTTGAGGGGGCATGGGGACAGCACCTGCACCCTGCTCCCAGGTGCCCGGCGCTGCAGCGCCCCGAGCCCAGCCTGGGAGCCGGCTGCTCACACTTACTAACAAAAAGGAAGCCAACCGCAAACTCTGTACCCTCTGGCCACGCCAGGAATAGTCCACGAGATGCGATATTTTGAAGACATGAGCTGGACAGTAAAGACTGTAGGCCAGCCTTCTACCCCGGACGTCTGGCGCCCCGGCTGCTGTATTTTGGTGACCGAACCATTTTAGCCTGCAGAACATGTTGCTGCTTAGAAATTTTGGATTGAAATACCATCCGGCGGCAGCTTATTCTTATCAGCCGTGCGGGAACACAGGACGGGCCTGGCGGCCCGGGGCTGGGGGCCCGGCCTCTGTCCCCTCTGTGCGGGGGACTGAGATGCTCATGCCCAGCTCGCCCATCCGCTGGCCCAGCTCCCGTCCACCTTCCCCGCCCTGGCCCCGGAAATGTAGCCCACAGGGAACTGGGTCCTCCCTGGCCCCCCTGAGCCGCCCGCTCCCTGTGCCCCCCCATTCCTGTCCCCCTGTGAGGGCAGACTCACGGTCCCTGAGTGCAGGAGAGGACACTGCACCCCAAGAGTTAAGGGATACCGCGGTCACACAGGGACCAGGACCCCAGCTCTGGCTCTGAAGTCCAGGGCGTTGCCTTGGGGCTGCAGGGACTGTGGTTGGCCCTCAAGCTGGGGTGGCCTGTCCCTTCATTATATGGGGCCTGCTTCCCAGGCCCTGCAGGACAAGGGTCCCTGAGGGTGGCGGATCCCCCCTCCCTCGTTCCCCCTGCAGCTCAGCTCCAGGACCTAGGGTCCCACCGCCGGGCTCATCCTTGACTGCAGTTGGAGGGTGAGCCCCCCGTGAGGTGGAGGCTCCCCACGCCCGCCATGCTGGGGGCCTATTCCCAACTCCCCACCTGCCGCGCGGCCAGGTGGAGTGGGTTCAGGGGCAAGGCCCCAGCTATTTTTAGTGCCTTCGGCTCCAAGGCTGCTGTACGACACTGTGTCCCAGCCTCTCTGGGCCCCAGAGACCTCCCCTCCCTGGTGGCATGGCCAGGACTGCAGGTCCCTGCAGGGCCTGGAGGAAAGCCTGTGAGGTTTCCCGCAGAGCTCTCCTTCTTGCAGACTCGGGCCTGCCTCCCTCCGCTGAGTCAGCGACTTGTCCCCAGAGCTGGGCGTCAGGGCCGGGCCGACATCTGGACCAGGCCGCACCGCGGGGCTGCAGGTGCCACAGGCCTTCCTAACCTGGAGTCGCCATGAGCAAAGCAGGGCCCTGTGCACCAGCCGCCCGCGTCCCCGAGCTGCCACCGTTGCCACAGCCCCACCCCCGCATCGTGCCCAGCGTAAGCAGACACGACGGGCCTGCGTCCAGGGGAGTTCCCCTCCCTGGAGTCTGTAGGGCCCGAAGCCCTGCGGTCACAGCCCAGGCCACGCTGGGGTCAGTTCCCAAACCTCCTGAGGTGGCCATGAGGTCTCTTATGCCCCCCTGACCTGACGAGGGGGGTGCCCGTGGTGGGTGCTCAGTGGATTCTCCACCCTGGAGGGAGAGCAGCAGTCTTGTCAGGGACAGGGTTGGGCTGTGGTCACTCTCTCCAACACCAGATTAGCCTTGCAAGTCACCGGCTTCTTGAGGGGGCATGGGGACAGCACCTGCACCCTGCTCCCAGGTGCCCGGCGCTGCAGCGCCCCGAGCCCAGCCTGGGAGCCGGCTGCTCACACTTACTAACAAAAAGGAAGCCAACCGCAAACTCTGTACCCTCTGGCCACGCCAGGAATAGTCCACGAGATGCGATATTTTGAAGACATGAGCTGGACAGTAAAGACTGTAGGCCAGCCTTCTACCCCGGACGTCTGGCGCCCCGGCTGCTGTATTTTGGTGACCGAACCATTTTAGCCTGCAGAACATGTTGCTGCTTAGAAATTTTGGATTGAAATACCATCCGGCGGCAGCTTATTCTTATCAGCCGTGCGGGAACACAGGACGGGCCTGGCGGCCCGGGGCTGGGGGCCCGGCCTCTGTCCCCTCTGTGCGGGGGACTGAGATGCTCATGCCCAGCTCGCCCATCCGCTGGCCCAGCTCCCGTCCACCTTCCCCGCCCTGGCCCCGGAAATGTAGCCCACAGGGAACTGGGTCCTCCCTGGCCCCCCTGAGCCGCCCGCTCCCTGTGCCCCCCCATTCCTGTCCCCCTGTGAGGGCAGACTCACGGTCCCTGAGTGCAGGAGAGGACACTGCACCCCAAGAGTTAAGGGATACCGCGGTCACACAGGGACCAGGACCCCAGCTCTGGCTCTGAAGTCCAGGGCGTTGCCTTGGGGCTGCAGGGACTGTGGTTGGCCCTCAAGCTGGGGTGGCCTGTCCCTTCATTATATGGGGCCTGCTTCCCAGGCCCTGCAGGACAAGGGTCCCTGAGGGTGGCGGATCCCCCCTCCCTCGTTCCCCCTGCAGCTCAGCTCCAGGACCTAGGGTCCCACCGCCGGGCTCATCCTTGACTGCAGTTGGAGGGTGAGCCCCCCGTGAGGTGGAGGCTCCCCACGCCCGCCATGCTGGGGGCCTATTCCCAACTCCCCACCTGCCGCGCGGCCAGGTGGAGTGGGTTCAGGGGCAAGGCCCCAGCTATTTTTAGTGCCTTCGGCTCCAAGGCTGCTGTACGACACTGTGTCCCAGCCTCTCTGGGCCCCAGAGACCTCCCCTCCCTGGTGGCATGGCCAGGACTGCAGGTCCCTGCAGGGCCTGGAGGAAAGCCTGTGAGGTTTCCCGCAGAGCTCTCCTTCTTGCAGACTCGGGCCTGCCTCCCTCCGCTGAGTCAGCGACTTGTCCCCAGAGCTGGGCGTCAGGGCCGGGCCGACATCTGGACCAGGCCGCACCGCGGGGCTGCAGGTGCCACAGGCCTTCCTAACCTGGAGTCGCCATGAGCAAAGCAGGGCCCTGTGCACCAGCCGCCCGCGTCCCCGAGCTGCCACCGTTGCCACAGCCCCACCCCCGCATCGTGCCCAGCGTAAGCAGACACGACGGGCCTGCGTCCAGGGGAGTTCCCCTCCCTGGAGTCTGTAGGGCCCGAAGCCCTGCGGTCACAGCCCAGGCCACGCTGGGGTCAGTTCCCAAACCTCCTGAGGTGGCCATGAGGTCTCTTATGCCCCCCTGCGGGTGAGGAAGTTGGGGCTCTGAGAGGTCCCACGGCCCGGAAAGTGCCCGGAAAGCAGAGGGTGAATAAGAACTTGGGTCCAAGCAGTTCATCTGAGCAGATCCCGGGAGGCAAGGAGGAGCCTGGATGCAGCCGGCACAGGCAGAGTGATGGAGCTGGTCACCCTTGCAGGCTCCAGGGCTCAGTCTGCTGGGGACGCTGAGAAATCGTGTATCACACACCTTGGGATGGCCGATCAGAGGAGGGGAAGCTGGTACTTATCCAGTGGCGTCTGAGCCAGTTGTGGGGGGGGGGGGGGGGTTTTTTTCCCGGGGGCGCTGGGGCCGTTGGGGGGGGGGGGGGGTTGCCCCCGGGGCTGATGATAACGCTCTGGCACTTTCCACTGGGAGGGGCTGGGTGGCCTTCCTGGCTTCAGAGAAACCCGTGGTCCCTGGGGCCAGAGAGACTGCTCAGCTGGGGCGGGCCTGACACAGGACCCGGCCTCGTCCAGCACTGTTCAGCACGGCTGCGCAGAAATTGGGGTTCGGGACAGGGCCACCCAGAGAGCGCATCAGATCTGGGCCTTGCGGCCCGGCCAGGTGCAAGCTTCAGCCGCGCGGCCTGGAGAAGGTGGTGATGCTGACGAAGCGCCCAGAGACTTGAAGATCCACGAAAGCCTTTGCGTTTCAGCCGCAGCAATCCGGTCCAGGACCCCACAGAACGGACTCTGCAGGGAGCCACCCGCCCAGGGCTCAGAGACCCCGAGACCAGGTCTCCCGTGATGAGGAACAAGGAAGTGGTCACAGGGCGACCTCCGTGGAGGAGGACACACATCCCAGTGCAGCTCCATCAGGGCCTGGATCGGGGAGAGGAGTCCAGGGCTCATGGTGGAGCTCCTAAGTGCCATCCCTGAGGCCCCAGGAGCTGTCACAGGGTTGTCAGGGGCCAAGAATGCAGACAAGCCCATCTGAAAGTGCCTGCTTTGGCGCCATGTGTACTTGCTAAGTCGTGAGCCTGTCCTAGAACTGGGCTCACTGGTGGAGCTGCTATGATGTGAGAGCGGGAGGCCCAGGCTCCCACAGCTGCGCTCAGATCTCAGCTCCACCGCTCAGGGGCTGTGTGACCCTGGGTGGGTTACTTCCCGTCTCTGGGCCTCACTGGTCTCATCTCTGAAACAGAGATGATGGAACCTCCCACGGGGCCGTAGTGAGGATCAAGTGAGATGATTATGAGGTACACTCAGAGAGCTGAGCAGAGTGAGCTGGGGGAGGGGCTACCACCGTCATCATCATCATCATCATTATTATTATTAGCAGTGTCGCGTGGACAGATGCTCTTCCTTTTCAGATGCACTCTATGGCTTCTCTTATGACCCACACTCGGGCTCCTGTGTCCCCTCACTACCTCCCCCCCTCTATCCCTACAAGGGTCTGAATCGGGAAAGGCCAGCTGGGCCGAGGCAGGGGCCACAACCGAGGGCCACGCCTTCCTTGTCCAGAGGTTGGGGACAGGTCTGGAGGGCGGGGTACAGGCTGAGGTGGGAGGGGAGTTGGGGTGCCCCAAGCGGTCGCAGGGGTTGGGGGCAGGGGTGAGCATCCAGTGCACACCCAGGGCTCAGGGAGTGTTCTTTTCACGCAGAGACAACACAGGAAAAATGAGTGTTCATGGTTTTTCTCCCAATTCAAAATGAAGGTAACTTTATCGAGACTCATAGACAAAAATTATACAGGTAGACCTCAGAGATACTGCGGGTTCCTTTCCAGACCACCACCGTGACGCAAATACCGCAATAAAGTGAGTCGCATGAATTTCTTGGTTCCCCACTGCATCTAAAAGTTATGTTTACACTATACTATAGTCTACTGATACTGTGCAATAAATAGCATTTGTCTAAAAGAAGTACATACCTTAATTTAAAAATACTTTATTGCTAAAAAAACGCTAGCCATCATCTGAGCCTTTAGGGAGTGATGGCAGTCACATCAGAGATCACTGATCACAGGTCACCATAACAAATAATAATGAAAAAATGTGATCTATTGTGAGAATTAGCAAAATGTGACGCAGACATGAAGTGAGCAAATGTTGTTGGAAAAGTGGTGCCTGTAGACTTGACTGATGCAGGGTCGCCACAAACCTTCAACTTGTAAAAAAGAGCGCAGTATCTGCAAAGGGCGATAAAACGAGGTGTGCCTGTACCCTCACAGTCAGTAGTACTCTAGATTATTTCCCAGAAAAACTGGCCTGCCTGCTTCGCGTCACTGGAACGTTCTCATAACTGAGAGTTGGGTGGGCCCTAAGCTGTTCCCTGGGGCTGAGGGCCGTCCATGTGGCCTGCTTCCCGGGTCACGTGTGGGCTGGGGGTCAAGGCCACCTGGGGACCTTCTGGAGCCGACACCTAGTCCCACACCCAGACGTTCACCCCCCCTTGGACCCCTCGCTCTCGGCAGAGCCGTCTTCTCCGTGTTCTCCCTGCCAACCCGGGCCCAGGCCCACGGCCTCCGTGCCCCAGACAGACCCCCATGCTGCCGAGGCCTCTGCCCGTCCTGGGTCCTCCAGCCCCGCCCCGCCTCCCCACTTCCCAGGAGCTGGCTGCCTGCCTTGCAGGTTCTGGACCCCGCACTCCAGAGAACTGGTTTTGTCCAAGGTCTTCTGGACTCTCCCATTTGGCAAGTGCGGCTGTGGTTGTGCTGCCCCCCGGTGACCCCTAGACATGATTTGGAAAGGGGCCCCCCTTCCTCTAGACCCTTCGCTCCATCTAATGGAAAGGGCCGTAATTCTGCTTAGTTAGAACGCGTCCCTTTGCTGTACCCAGGGCTAAGATGTCTGCATTGAGAACAGTACCTTCTTAGATGTCTGACGTCGTGTGGCGCATAGCCTGTCAGAAGCATCTAACGTAGGTGCTCTCTTCACAGTGCAAAATTTGGATCCCGTCGGTGCCCTGATGGGGTGCCTTCTGGGGCTCCCCATTACCCTTGGATAACCTCCAGGTTCCTCCCCACAGTCTTCAGGCGCCGTCCCCTCCTCCAGGACGCCCCCTCCTCCTGGCTCAGCCACGGCTCACCTCAGCAAAGCCCTGCCAGGCCCCTGGACTTCCCTGGAGGGCCCTGACCCTGTCCCATTCGTGGTTTTATGTTCGCTCGTGGGATACTTTAGTGAAGGTCTCCTGTCTGGATGCGCTACAGGGACACGTGGGTGCTGATGGCCCACGTGGACCCCCCTGCACACAGCCTGACCCCTGGAGGCCCTGAGAGGGAAACGGTTGAATGACTAAGCACGCGGTCCTGGAAACTCGCTTTTCTGCTGTTTCCTGGCACCTGCCCCCGCCTGGCCCTTCTCCCACAGTCCTCGACTTCTCCTGGGCCCATCTCAGCAGGCCCCAGCCCTGAGCACCACCTGGCTCGCCAGCCCCTCGTCCATCGGCCCAGAGTCTATTTTTCCTCCATCACCTCCCCAGGCCCGAGCCTTCTGCCTGCCTTCATGTGCAGTCTCCCCGGGGCAGGTCCTCAGACGCCTCCCCCAAAGCTGCTCCCGCCCTCTGCTCGCTTCCCACCAGTGCATCCTCCATACCGGCCACCAAGGGACCTTCTCCAGGATGCACAGCAGTGTCCGTCTGCCCAGGTGCCTCCCGTTCTGTGGCTCCCCCGGGCCCTCAGGATCAACCCCAGCTTCCACGCCTTTGCTCGCTGACATTCACCAGCGCCCCCTCCAGCCCTTTGCTCCTGCCACGCCCTCCCCTCTGCCTGGACATCCCCGGCCGGCTGATTGCACTCAGGCATCCCCCCACTGGGGAGCCCCTGTGATGGCCCCAGGCCCCCAGCACCGGGTCCCTACCTGTACTGACCACACTGTGGGTGTTGGCTGTTTCCCCACTAAAGTGAAGCCCTTTAAGGGTAGCGACCTTGTCTTATTCACCCTCAGACGTCCCTCCGGCAGACACAGCCCCCCGGCACTCTTTAGTTACCTCCTCAGGCGTTTGGACCCGCTCTGCGTGTTCTGTGGCAGAGTGACACGCGGGCAGCGGGTTCTCGGAAGGACTGAGTTGTGCAGCCGTCGAGGTGCTGGGAGGGTCCCAGGCCGGCAGGCTGCGCACAGAAGCGGCTGCCCCTGCTTTACCAGAACGCGACTCGGCCGGGCATTGCTTGCCCCAGGGGTTAGGGTCTGGGTTCTCCAAGCTCTTGGCTTTTGGAGGTGATGAGCTCACCGTCAACCAGTGAGGCTGAATTCCACCTCCTAAGTACAGACAGAATCGCATTCTCAGCATATGTATAAATCCTTATTTTAGGACTGGACAATTGGTGTCAACATCTGATGTCGGCATGATTTTTTTGGGCCTGTCTGTGTATATTCAGGACGGTGGTATGTTGGGAAGGTCAGTAACTTGGCCAGTGTCATCGTGAACAGCACTGGCCTGAGAGAAGGGTAAAATGGATTTACAAAGCCCAGGACTTTAAGCCAATTCCTCTGGGGACAGAGTGCACAGAAGAGGGCTGGCGGCCCGAGAAGTCACTTGAGGACACCCCAGAGCCAAACACGCCTTTTCATTTATTTTGATAGGTGGAATTTAGTTTTAATTACTTAAGAGAATACTTCATGAGATATTTTCAAAGAGAAATGAGATCTTAATAATCTAAGCTCTCGTTACACCCCTCAGCTATTAAATCTTTATAAGTCTCTGCTGGAAGCTTGGAGAGGAGGCCGGGTTTTGGAGGCAGGAGTGAGAGGAAAGCGGGGGGCTTGAAAGTGGCCAAGGCTCATTTTCCCACCTGGGGTCTCAAGGTCAAAGGTGAGGGCTGCTC
This sequence comes from Lipotes vexillifer, assembly GCF_000442215.2. Lineage (NCBI taxonomy): Eukaryota > Metazoa > Chordata > Mammalia > Artiodactyla > Lipotidae > Lipotes > Lipotes vexillifer. The sequence continues at coordinate 1,983,995 of NW_006783036.1, read as the reverse complement.
CCTGGGTGACACTGTGGGAGGGAGCAGTTCTGACAATAGCAGTCGATAATGGGAAAGCTGAGGCCAGGGTAGACCAGCTGCCAGAATCCGGGAGGCCGCCTGAGGGCACCTGGATGCCCCCCAGCGAGGGGGCTTCACCTCACTCTTGCTGAAGTTAGCCCACTCTGAAATTGGGGAGTTTCAGCACCCAGGGAAGACACTGAGCCTGAGTTATTTTTACTGCCCCAAGTGAAAGGATGCATGTCCACTGGCTGTGTGCATCACCGGGACCTATTTCTGCTCCCCTGATTCTCTCCTCCCTCCTCTGAGGTGTTCAGCCTCATGGAAACTGACGGAGGCTCAGGGCCCCGAGGACTCACCAGGCCTCCAGCCACAACGCTGCTTCCTGC
>NW_006783036.1:1967829-1983485 GCF_000442215.2 Lipotes vexillifer | reverse complement strand
TGCTGAGAAGGAATGCCTGGCCAGGGCCCCGTGGGTGCATTTCCTTCTCTTTGGGTCCCCTGTCCTCACTTCAAAGGCTCCCAGCCCTGAGCTCCATCACCCGTGCATCCCCGCAGCTCCCGCAGGTCTCCGCGGACGTGGGACAGGAGCCTCAAACTGCACACGTCCAAGCCTGTGACAGCTCATCCTCCCCAGACCCACCCTCCCCGCACCTCCCACCCCAGGCGCCTGGGCTGGAGCCCTTGGAGCCTCGGCATCCACCGCGACTTCTCCCTCCAATGGCCAGCTGGTCACCAAATCCTGTTGATGACAGAGACTAGTCCACCTCAGATCAATCCCAGCCTCCCACCTGCCAGCTGCAGACCCTCAGCACTGCTGTCCCCAGGCCTGGTTGGTCACAGCAGCCAGCCACTCTGCCCGTGGCTGTCTCGGTCCACATTGTGTCCAGGGTTCCCTTCCTAAAAGGGATGTGAGCATCCCGTCACTCACTCCTCTCTCAGCCATCTTTGCCAGGAGCCCGCAGACAGGATTCAGACCCGCTCCCAATCTTCCCAGCACAGCTAGCGACGACCCCAGGGGGTCCCTGCTGCTCCTCTGTGTCCTGAATGCGCGACACCCTGGTGTCCCTCTGCCCCAGCCCGTCTCCGGTTCACGGCCCCCTCAGTCTGGATGGCCCCAGCTGGTCCTGAGGAGCAGTTTAACCACTGCTGCCTTTGTGGAGCCTAAGAAACCCAGCTAATGTCATAGAATAAATGAAGGAATGAACGAATGGATTCTTCTCCAGAAGGAGGAGGAGTGGCCCTTTGTTCCTTACCTGCCACCGCACCTGGAATCACAGCACACCTGTGATAGGAGGGAGGTGCAAATCCTCTGGGCCTCTTCGTAAACAAGGAAACCCTGAGGCAGAGGTAGAGCTGGCCCCAGCCTCCTGACTGCCAGGACAGACCAGGGTCTGCAAGACCACAGTCTCCTAAACGGGACCACCCTGAGCTGCAGGCCAGAGCAAACATCTCTCGAAGGCCTCATCGGAGCCCTCTCCCTGGCAGCTCCTCCCTGAGGGACCAGCCAGGGAGACCTCTCGGGTGCCTCTGAGAAGAGTCCAAGGTCACAGTGTCACTGGATTGACATGCTCTCTTGTTCGGTGTCGAGGATCAGGTACACAAAAAAAAACTTCGAGTGAATATGGCAAAGTTCCCACATAAGCAAGGCGTCTTTTTTCTTTTCTAGCAACTAGTCCTGGAGCCCAGCACAGGTATTAATCACAGAAGGAGAAGACATATACTCTCTGCAGCCACGCCCTGGAAAGAAAAGCATGTGTCTCCAGGAGAAAACAACTCATTGGCTTAGTTAGAAACCTATTTGGAAAATATGCCTACCTGCCATCCCTCTGCTGACATCAGACACCGTATATCAGTGAAACCCCCCCTCATCATTACAGACTGGGATCCTCTGCACCTCATCCACTGTCAGCTAGGACACTTTACCGCAAGTAACAGATCCAACTGGATTAAACGATAAGGAAAGCCATGTGTCCTTTCCCAGGAAGGGCAGTTCTGGGCCGAGCAGTTCGCCCCTCAGTGGCATCTTGAAGGGCCATTCTCTGACCCTTTTGTCCTGCCGTGCTCAGGTGAGTTCCCAAATGGTTGCGATGCAGCTGACACGATTCTGGGTGTCACGTGCAGACCCAACCAACAGAAGAAAAAAAAGTCATCTTTGCTCTCTGTCTTCTGTCAGCCAAGAAATCTTTCCCAGCATCCCGCAGAAGCCAGCCCCCCACATCTCATTGGCTAGGATTGGGTCACATGCCCTATGCTAAGCCAGTCATTGGCTAGGAGAACCATTGGCTTAGCCAATCAGAGTTTACATCTGAGGCACACGGGGCAGGGCCTGGTACCCAGAACAAAAGTGGGCTCTGTCAGCATGGACGGCACCCTCTGCGTGTCACTCAGGTCCCCATGCTTGTTCTGCCAAAGGCTGTCATAAAAGCCATTTGTACTTGTGGCAAAACCCTCAGGTGGCGCTGTGCTCTGCCTGGATCTGGGTCAGTCTGAGGTCCCTGTGGGAGGAGAAGGCTCTTTCTAGAACTTTCTGGAAACTGGAAGGACCTCCATTGCATGTTGCCTGAGGCCCCCTCGCCTGGAAGCTGTGTGCGACCCAAACGCAGCTCCCAGAGTCGCTCACTTAATCCCCACGGCAGCTCCGGAGCTGGGGAGACAGGAGGGCAGAGGCCGAGGCCAGTCACCCGAAGCTCCACATCTGGTAAGTGGGGGAGCTGGGATCGGACCCAGAGCTCATACTGTCACCCACACCCAGCCAGCGAAAGCCTTTTTAAAAAATTGAATGTAATTTGCATACCATACAATCTACTCTTTTGAAGTGTACGATTCAGTGGTTGTTGGTATATTCACAAGGTTGTGCAACCATCACCACAATCAATTTTAGAACAAGTTCATTACAACCAAAAGAAACCACTTAACCCTTAGTGGTCACCCCCTGTTTCCCTCCCTCCCACCCCAGGCAACCACTGGTTTACTTTCCGTCTCGTAGATTTGCTGATTCTGGACATTTTATATACTGGAATCCTACAGTACGTAGACCTTTGTGTCTGGCATCTTCCACTTAACATCGTGATTTCGAGGTCCATCCATGTGTAGCAAGCATCAGTGCTTTGTTCCTTTTACTGCCAAACAATACCCCGTGGTGCGGGCACACCACATTGTGTTTATCCAGTCCTCAGCTGCTGGGTGTTGGGCTGCCTCCAGCTTTTGGCTGCTGTGACTAATACCGCAGGGAGCAGTCATACACAGGTTTTTGCGCGGACGGAAGTTTTCATTCCTCTGGAGTAGATACCCAGGAGCGGCATCGCTGGGCGAAAGTCCTTTTTACGAGGTGAAAGCAAGGGTTAACAGGGGGAGGGGGTCAGAGTGTTCCGAGCCCTGGAGTGGGGGGTAGGAGGTCGTGGTTCTGGCCGTGCTGTCTAGAGGCTCTGGGACCTTGGGTAGATCACGGGCGACAAGGGTCCTGGAGTAGGTGCTCCCAGCCCTGCCCTGGGAGGGTACCTGCAGGCCCACTTCCTCCCTGCCACCGTGCTGGGGAGAGATAATGGTGCCCACCCACAGAGGGCATAGAAGGCACTGTGTGTGGGCATCTGCTCTGGCTTTGGCTCCCTGACCAGGCCCTTTTCTCCCAGAGGTGGGAAGACACTGCGCTCCTGCTGTGCTCAGCACCGGTTTTCATTTGCACTTGAACGTCTACACTGCTTTACTCTGTGGTATCCACTTAGACTTGCCAGTAAGCCTTAGCTAATTCTAATAAAATAGCCGTGCAAAGCTCTGCCAGAAATTTAATTGTATTTACCAAACAGCTAATAAATATTTACTTCAAATCTCATTGCTCCATAAAATTGCAGACTGCACCTTCTGCCTGCTTTTTTGGCTGAGAGGCAGGGCCTGGGAGAGCGGGAGACAGGGCTGGGAAGGGGTGGGGGAGGGTTTGACCTGTCTACTTGTTATAGCCTAAGCGTGGTCCTTTGTTTGGGTTCTCTGTAATGAGATCTGATCACTCACCAGAGCCTTTGATCTGAGGTTGGTCATTTTATTCAGAAAGCAAGCTCTTACAGGGGTTCATTTCCGTTGCAATTCCAAACCAGATCTCCTTGATTATGCATGGAAAGCTTACAAAATTTTCCACTGAGATGATTTTTGAATTAACTGAAAACTTAGCAGTTTCATAATTTTTGAAGTGTAGATTTTTGCGTCTCCTTCTTAGTCTCATAAGTCCATCACTGGGTCTTTTTAGACCTGAACTTTGCCATAGGCTGAGTCTTCGAAGAAAGATAGATACCCCCTTTCTGCCTGGCACCCGCTGAGGCCTCCCTGTCCGTGTCTCGCAGCCTTGAGGGCATCATCCTCTGTGACCGGTTCAAGAGCTTCCAGAGGAGAAACACGATCGAGCCTCGGGAGCGAGCCAAGTTCAAGCGCAAGTAAAAGTGAAGCTGGTGGAGAAGCGGGCGTCCCGCGAGATCCAGTGGTAGCTGCCGCGAGATGTTGGAGCCCCCGCCCTTCAATAAAGCACCTTCTGACCAACAACAACAAAAAAGATAGATACCCTTGACATTTAAAAAAAATTAATGGAAAATCACTAAATCCCGTCCAGTGCTACACTGAAATGTAGCTACAGCTCTTTCCTTGTGCCCACTGAGAATCTAATCATAGCAAAATCTTAACGTTTAATATTGAGATCTTTATCCAAGAAACCCAAAACATATTTTACAAGGGGCAGCTTGGCATTTTCCAAACCTGCTGACATAGCTCCCTGGATCTAATTTGAAGCTGTGGCAGCTGGAAAGATGACCCAGTGACCCTGACTTTTACCCATATCTGAAGTTTGGGGCCCCAGAGGTCAGAGACCTAAAGGCAAAAAGTATGGGCTTGGAGGCATTGCTCTGGGAATTCCTCAAGGGCTGGTTCCTATTTGCCTCCAGGACCCTCAGGAGCTCCAGAGTCTCTAACTGGGCCACAGGCCTCATTTATGGAGTGGGGGGCTCTGACTCTTTGGGGAACAGTCCTGGTTGATGTCTCTGCAGGTCAGTGTGAGTCACATGCTGGAGGGTCAGAGGGTCAGAAGGCCAAGGACGAGACCTAGGAGAAAATCCCTCTTTTTCTCCATCCCTGCAGTTATAGGGGATTAGCGGGCCTTTAGGGCAGCTAGATTTCTGTAGTGGACACTATGTTTCTTTTTTTTTTTTAATTTTTAAAATGTTTTGGTGTGCCATGCAGCATGTGGGATATTAGATCCCCAGCCGGGGATCAAACCCATGCCCCCAGCAATGGAAGCACAGAGTCTGAACCACTAGACCGCCAGGGAAGTCTCTGTTCCTTATGTTTCTTTTTCTTTTTAAAATTTTTTTGTTGTAGTGGACACTATTGGTGCCTGTATTAGTTAGCTTTGATGTGTAACAAACAACCCAGAAACTTAGTGACTTAAAATAACAAGCACTTATTGGCCTTTGATTACGTGTGTTGGCAATTTGGGCTGGGCTCAGCTGGGTGGTTCTACTGGTCTTGCCTGGGCTCACTCATGTGGCTCAGCTGAGGTTGGATGATTCAGGATGGCCTGACACGCATTTCTGGCAGGCGAAGGCAGGTGAAAGCTATTGGCCAGAATGCCTTGGTTCCCTTCCATGTGGCCCTTTGGGAGTTAGCTTGCTTTTGTTCCCATAGCCTCAGGGTTCCAAGTGCCACAGGAGAGCATAAACCCATACACAAGCACTTTTCAAGCCTCTGCGTGCATCATGTTTGCTCATGTCCCATTGGCCAAAGAAAGTCACATGGCCAAGCCCAGAACTGAGTGGGGAATAGACTCCTCTTGATGGAAAAGAGTAACGAAGTCAAGTGCAAAAGGGCATGGATGCAGGGATGGGTGGGATTTGTGCCTGTTCTGCAATCGACCACAGAGTCCCCCCAGACCACCTTTACAGGGCTGGTGTATCCATCCCCAGCTGCTGTGCGTGCTGGCCACTAACGAAGCTGCCTTCTCCTCCAGAGGATGGCCTCAGTTCATGAGAGCCACGCACCCCAGTTTATATTCTTCCGCTCTGCCTGGGGGGCGGGGCTCGCAGCCAATGCGTACGTGTTTCTCCACAGTGTGCCCTGGACACTCTTCCTGTTGAGAGGTGGGGTCTCTGTCCCCTCCCCTTGAATCTGGGTGGGCTGGTGACTAGCTTGTAACCACCAGGGAATGGCGAAAGGGACACTACGTGACTTCCAGTGGAAGGTTGTCAAAGGCGATACAGGTCCTGCCGTGCTGACTGGAAGCCTGCTCTTGAAGCCCTCAGCCTGCCCGTCGACCCTGAGGCTGCCGAGTCATGAGGGAGCCCAGGCGCCCCGCCTGGAGTGATGCCCAGACAGCCCCGCACTGTTCACGCTTTGCCATCGTCTGACTGCGCCCGACAGAGATCCTACCCAGCTAAACCTTTCCCGAATTCCTACCCACAGAAACAGTGAGAGATAATAAAATGATTGTTGCTGTCTAAGCCCCTAAGTTTTTATCTAATTTTTTGTGCACTGATCTTAGACCGTGTCCATCTTCCTATTATCACGAGGAACACAGTTAAGACGGGGTTTCCCCGGGACTTGGGCTACTGTGTCCAAACTGCTGGTCCTCCATTCTCACTCCTGCACAGGTCACCGTGTGTGTGTGTGTGTGTGTGTGTGTGTGTGTGTGGCCTTTTAGTCTCGTTTGTCTTTCCACCCCCAGAGCCTCTCAAAGTGTTTGGCTCACAGCAGTGTCCATGAATGTTCATGAAAGTTCCTACACCTCAGGGCCAGACAGATCTTCCATGTCTCCGGCAAGCCATTCTGCCCCTCTAACCTCCTTTCCACTAGAGGATGCAGGAGAGAAACTTCCAGAACAGTAGGTGCCTCTGTGGTTGCCCAGCGGAAGGGACGGTGCTGGGGTCGGTTAAAGGTCTTCTCTGTTGGAAACTCTGGAAGCACGCCCATTTCCAAAGGACCCGAAATTTGTCTGGACTTGCTCTCCGCCTGCTGTGTGCCCCTCCAGCCTGTTGGAGCAGATCCGTAATCCTGGGAGTGCAACTCTGCAAGACAAGAGGACCTAGAGTTTTCAAGGACTGGGAGAGCGGGGAAGGGCCAGGAAAGAGCTGGTTCCTGGGGTCAGAGCCTTCAGGGTTAGGATGCGGTTTAGAGGCGTTGGCATCGGTTCCCAGCCACAAAGGCCGCCCACTAATTAGCCTTTGCTTAACAGCTGGGTCTGGGGGATGAGTGACACCCTTCATCACCCAGGAGGCTGGAAGTGGTGGGTGGAGGAATGGTACGGGGAGAGTGGCTGGCAGAGGAGTGATGGGGGAGGAATGATGAGTGGCAGACGTGGGAGGGACGGGGTGCGGGGAGGAACAGGGGAGGGTTGTGGGGATGGTGAGGGGCAGGCGGACGGTAGGAAGGTGTGGTGAGGGGTCGTGAGTGGCAGGAAATGGCTTGGAGGAAATCCCAGCATTTTTGAAAGATCCTAACTTCTATGTGTGTAGCTGAACGATGCTACTGGATTTGGCCTAATTACAAAAGGTATTAGGAGTTGTACGTTTAGGATGTCTTGTTTTCTGGGCAAATGTCAGAGATTCTACTGCATTATTAGGGTTTCAGGTCTTCTGACAATATGGTGACAGCTGGACCCTTGTCCAGGGGCAAAAACCTCACAATACACAATTCTGAAATCACATTCAGCGAGTTCATGGCTGCCTCGTTTCCAAGTCCATCCCAGGGGTTATGAAGCTCGAAGCTCGCACAGAGCGAGGTAAAAGAGGGGTTCGGGGGCAAAAAAAAAAAAAAAAAAAAAAGAGGGGTTCGGGGAGATGCCTTCAAAGGCAGTTACTAGCAGCATTAGTTGGGCTCACAGAGTGGGGTGCTGCAATCCCCCACCCCCTGCAGGGCTGGGCAGCTTTTGGGGGTTTACATGTGGAACAGACTCGGGGTAGATCCCATTCCTCAAGTGTCCAGTAAACATCTTAAGTGTATGAATGAATGACTATTTCAGAGATACGTAAGTGGATGTTATTTTTTTACTGATCCTGGGGCAAAATCCATCTTATTTATCCTTAAAAATGGTGGGAGAAGAAGTGGAATCAAGGCTCTGGACAAACTGGGGAACTTTTCCTTAATCCTTTTCTAACTTTTTGTTTTCTTTGGGGAATCAAGAGACGCCACATTTACCCGAGTCCCATTTCCTAACGACCCAGGTGACTTCGGACAGACGCAGCCCTATTCAAATTGTTTCCCGGAGAGGACAGGGTCAAAGGGAAGCCCAGGGTCCAACGGTACCCTTTCCGGGGAGCGACCTGGAAGCCGCTGCCCAGAAAAGCCTTGATTCTGGGGCCCTGGCTGCGCAGTTTCTGCATTTGGAGTTGCAGAATGAAGTGCTCTGTCAGAAGAATAAAATCCCCAAACCAAAGTTAGAGCGTCCGATTTTGGTTCCTTAACCATCTGTGGGGAAATTTTTTAGTTTGCCTCATACTCAAAAAGAAACAGCAAGGGAGGAAAGGCCCTTTCCTGTCAACACAGCCATTGGGGCAGCCGCCCTGCCTCATGGCCCAAGCGCCTGAGTGTCCCCTACCCCCGCGGGCCTCACCTCCGTGGGGCAACTTCACAGGGAGGTCTCACGTGCGCTCTGGCCCACTGACTTAAACTGACTGCTGGCTATTATTAGCCCCCAGAACACCACCGAAGAGGTGCAGGGATGGGCCCAAGACGCCTGGGCCCTGGGCCAGAGGGTCAGGAGAGAGCCCAGGTGGACACCTGCACCAGTCCTGTCCCTTTAGTCATGTCCTCAAGGCTCCTAACGCCGGCTCTGCCTCCCTCCCCAGCTTTAGGAAGAACCATAGAGCTGGTGTTTAGCAAGCTCCTGTTAGGCTGATAAAGCAGGTTATTGAGGTAGCCTGCTAATTACAAAGAAAATAATTATTTACTTAAAGAAGCCTCAAGACTGTCATTTTAGGTATCAGCACATAGCAATGTTAGCTTCCCCCCTGTGAAATGAGCTTATTTGGGTCCATGTTGAAAAACAGTAGAGGGAAATTCAAACTTGGTAGTTTGAAAAATCACCTACGTTGCAAATCATCCACGGAAATTAACGTCTTAGAGCAATAGATGAGCCAGAGCTGTAAGGAGAGCCTGAATTTATAAATCTGCTGATGTTTTATCCTTGTCACCCAGGACAGAGGAGGTATGGCCATTGCAGGGCTAATTAGATCCCTTTTGGCCTCCAGATTGGAAACTCCATCCCAACTGTGGAAGGATGGGCTGGATTGTATTCCTTCACACCGGCTCACCCACCAGCGGCCTCAGCTTATGCTCGAGGCCTTAAAATGCTCCCAAGTTTGGTGGCAGCTGGCTTTCTAATCACATGTTTCAAGTGAATCACAAGACAAAAGTACAACTGGGCTGCCCCAGACACAACCTGGGAAGAAAGAACAAAGAGCTGCTTGGGTGGCAGCTCCCCCAAACGTGAAATCCGCAGGGCTCTAGAGCGGCTTCCTGATTGGCCTGGGGCGGGCACATGCCAGGCCCCAGGTTTCCTCTGAATCCGCCCTCAGTGGTGAGCCCAAGGGGTGGCCAAAGACCCCCAACCTTCAACGACCCCAGATCTGCCCCAAATCCACACGTTAAACAGAGGACTTGCGCTTGCGCTGGCAATGAGGATTCAAGATAAGCCCTCGGACACTCTTCTAGACAGACAACCGCACGGTAAACCTCTCCTGTGCGGAGGCTTGGAGGTGGCCCCAGCCCTGAACCCACCCGCAGGCCAGAGTCCTGAGTGGGGGGCCGCTTGATGAAGCAAATCTGGAGGTACCTGAAGTGGACGGGGAAGATCTGGCCTCTGGGGCGCATGGTCCACTCATTCCTCCCTGCCTCCCTCCCTGCTGCCTGCCTTCATTCACTGAGCCACATGTTTTAAGGGCTGCTCAGGGCTTTCCACCAAGGAGAGAGTGAGGGAACTGGCCAAGCGGACCAGAGCCTCTGGCAGTGAAGTGGACAGAGAAGCGGGCCCAGGGCCCTCCGCTCAGGACTCTCCAGGAGGATGCATGCAAGTTGAACCGCACCATCGTTTACTTTTTGAATATAACAAACCTCATTAACCCAGATGCTACTAATTTTGAGTATTTCACCCCAGAGTGGGTGGAAATTCCAACGGGCAGGGCACACAAGACAGATGTGTCCGCACACGTGAGGAAAATAACTTTTAAACTACATACACTTGATTCATGTTTCCATTAGCATAGTGGCTTTTCGAACATCTGCACCAGAACCTACAAGAAATGCATCTTACCTCAGGACAGACAAGCTTAGTTGTGTATACCCAAGCAGAACTAAAACAAAAGTTTCACAAAACTACACCGACCTAGTAAGTAAGGAGCATTTTGCTATTTCCTATTTTATTTTATTTCATTTCATTTTTAAAAAAGATGCCGGTCATACCCACTGAACTGAGTTTTCAACCAATTCGTAGATTACAAACTGCAGTTTGAAAAACACCACATCCCAGGTAAAGGGGCTGGCACAATTCTGACAGCTTGTGGTATCCACAGTGTAGGTCTGAGGACCAATCCCTCAGAAAATACTTTTCAGGGAATTGATAGGCAAGTTTGTCGTCAATTTAACATCCCTGACAGTGTGATGAGAAAGCATTAGGTAATGTCCCTGAAAAACAGTGGGGCAGATGTGACTTTTACTCATGGCAGTTGATCACGGACACCTGAAATTAAAACAATCCCTCCCTCCCCGGAGATCTGGGTGAATCCTTTTTATGTAATAAAGGCAACAGCATCAGAAATACAGCCCTGTGCCTGCCTTCTGGGTATCATGACACCTCTCAGGGACACACTGGCTGCATGGTCCCCACTGGCCTCAGCCGCCTTCTCAAAGCCCCCTTGGGGTAGGGCAGGCAGTCATATTTCCGTTCTGCAAAAGGGGAAACCCGGGGCCAGGGAGGTAAAGTGCCTTCCTAAGATCATACAGCTAGTTAGTCATGAGTTGAGTTCTGCTTTTTTGATTCCTGCTCTAGAATTCTCCTGCTCGAGTGAATTCCTCCTGTTCACCTTTCCAAGGGAACTCATCACTGGGATATTTTGGGGAGCTTGTCCCTGGCACCGTGTCAGGCCAGGGGCCCATTTGGAGGTGCACTGTGGTGAGTCCTGGGAAAGAATCTTTGATCTGGAATCCCCTCAACTGTCTATGACCCAAAGGAAGAGAGAGTAAATCATGTAAGTAGCTGGGGGGAAGAGCATTCTGGGCTGAGGGAACAGCGTGGGCAAAGGCCCTGAGGGTGAGTCAGCCTGGGTCCACGGAGGCTCCCTGGAGACCAGTGTGGGTGGAACAGGTGAGCAAGGGGCAGCCATGGGGTCTGAGGTGACAACCGCGGCCCCTCGGTTCCTCCTAGGGCCTCGGCCACTGAGAGCAGCTCCACAAAGGCCACTCTGTGGGGACAGCAGTGCTGTGGCCAGAGCCCTGGCCTATGGGACAGCGGGGCTTGGCCTACAGGCACTGTGCTCTGGGTTCTCGCCCCCATCCGATAGCAAACGCGGCACTCTGAGCGTTGGCTGGGTTTAGAACACCACCCTGGTGGCCACCAGACAAAGGGTGATACCCACTCCCTTTCTCTGGCTTTGAAGGTGGGAGGTTGCTGGCTCACACCTGTGTGTGTGCCCATTTGCCAGAGCCGGGCGTCCTTGGCTGTGATCACATCCACCACACGGCAAAGTCACGCCCCGCCCTTTGGATTTGCCCAGTGCCCTGCACATATTTATTGGCTGAAGGGCAATGAAGTATGATCAAACGCAGGGTTAGTTTGGGTAGAACGCAAGCTATCAATCAACTTTACAATGGCCCCTACCTCGGAGCAAAATCAAAGTCCTGGTGATGACCCACAAGGCCCTGCGTCTCCACCCCTCCCCAAAGCCCCACATCACCTCCATCCTCTGTGACTCTCCCCTGCTCACTGGCTCTGGCCACACCAGCCTCCCCAATGCTCACTGACCTCAGGGTGTCTCCCCATGCTGTTCCCGCTGCCCGGACGCTCCGCCCACGGATGTCCGCATGGCACCCTCCTTGCCTCCTTCGGACCTACACTCAGATGTGGCACCTGATCCACCAGCCCTCGGCCACTTGCTCCAGGCGTCCCTCCTTCCCCTCCTCTTCTCTAGCTCTGGTCGCAGCTCGTGTTATAGATTCGCTTGTGATTTGTTTATTTGGTCTACACCTGCTAGAAGGTAAACTCCCAAAGGACAAGCGGTTCATTGGTTTCATGGTAGAAGAGAGCTGGGCAGGGCTCATGCTCAGCAAGAAGGTCTTGACCAAATGAACTGAGGGACCAGGGGAAGGGGGAATAAGCTGTTTTGATCCAGCAGCATGTGCCATTTCAGGCTTGTCCTCACCAGCCTGGAGAGAGGAGGAAGGGCACCACAGTTGCCCATATTCGTAGTGAGATGGCATATTGCAATTCTGACGATTTAGAACTCTTGTACTTTTCAAACAGCTTGTCTCGTTAATCCAAGACTTGATTTGGACCTGATAACCTTCTCCCTCATTTCCAATGTGTTGGGAGGAGCAGAGCTCACTTTGGATGCTGCCGGGGTGGGATGAGCCGGGTCTCCCGAGGGCACTGCTCCACCAGCCACTGGCTTTTGTTTGCTGAGCAGGGTCTGCCAGCTAAGGCCGGAGCTGAGTTGTGGGGGGACAAAGAGGCTATGAGGAGCCCACCTGGGGGAGAGGACGGTGACCGCAAAGGCAGGTGGAGCCTCTGAATGCGATTGTAAGGCAGGCGCTCGGCTTCTCACGGGTTTCGTGAGTTTGCTGTGTGAGCTTTGCTGCAAACCCTCTCCCCTGTCTCCCATGAGGCCTGCAGTAAAATATCCCCCTTTCTTGGTGGAGTTGAATTTATTTTTCGGAAGCGAAGTGTGGGTGTGGGGTTCTAGTCCAGGCTGCCTGTGGGAAGCTGGCCTTTACCTGGGGCTCATGTACTCCTGAAGGACTGGGGGAAAGTGCCAGTGCTGCTGGTGGTGGTGGTGGTGGCGGTGGGGTGTGTGTGTGTGTGTGTGTGTGTGTGTGTGTGTGTGTGTGTGAGCATGCACACAAATCCCAAACCAGGTTTCCCTAAAATGAGGATACCTTCATCTTCCCAAGAGGCCCACAGAAATGAGAGAAAATTAAAACTTCCTGTGGTCAGTTATACAAACCTCCCACCTTGCCTTCCCTTCTCTCATCACTTGCACGAAACCCGTGGCTGTGTTTGCATACCCACACTTAGGCCTCCTGGGCCTCTCCAGGCCCCATTTCCTCTGCATTTGTTTTTGGCCATCCCTGTCCGGAGAAGGGGCGCCTCTGCTGTTAGCCAGGGTCTGCTTGAAGGACTGGGCTGGGCAGGGGATGGGGGCTGGAGTCCTTGGCTTTGCAGCCCAGCACCACAGTGCACACTCATGACGGAGCAGAAGGGAGAGGGGTGCTTTCCCACGATGAGCACCCCCAAACACCGGGCCACTTCCACCATCTTCAGCAGCTGTTTTAGTTTATGATAGTGTTCTCAAACTTCAGGTCATGAACCAACAGTGAGTTGAGAGAGTCACAAGCAGCATTTAAAAAATAAATGGAATGGAATAGAAAATAACAGAGTACATCACATGTTTGAGATTAAGCATTGTTATATATGTGTGTATATAAATGCACATGTGTTATACACAAGGGGTTTGTAATGTAAAGTGTATTCAAAAAGTTTGGAAGCCACCTGTCTGAACAATTAGTGGAACTCTTTTTAATTTTGCCAGGTGCCAAGGCCCACCTGAGGTGGTATTTCATAGGTTTCAGTGGGAGAAGTTGCCAGCACTTTTCAGCCCAAGACAGACCCACGGGAGCTGATGGTCTCAGAGTGGGGAGGTGTCACTTGTGTGTCTGATCATCACACTCGGGGAGAGGTCTAGATGAAACCCCTCTCGTAGGCCTGGAGACCCCTTACACTAAACAGTGGATACTTTCTCCTCCTCTCTGGAAGACAGACAGGAATGGCTTCTGAGCCATTGTACTTGAGTCACTCTAATATCTGTGTGCCCTTCTCCCAGAAATGCAGCAAACAGAACACGTAATGCTACATAAATTCCTGCGAGAAACTTCTTTGTCCAGAAATGGTGTCAGCTTGTTGTTACACGTTGCCATAGGGAACAGAGAGCTCTGCCTTTGAAATGCAGCGAGGAGAGCTGTGATTGGCTCTCCTCGCTGCTCATCACGGCTGCCCAGCGACCGAAACTGCGGAGGACAGAACGCCCGCCCCCGAAGCCTTTGCCCTGTTTGGGGTAAACTTCTTTGTGCTGCTCCCCCTCCAATTCCCCAAAGCAGGGGATCCAGAACTGCTCAGACGGTTGGAGGAAAGAAAGAAGGGGGAGGAAGGGGAAGAAGAGAAGGAGCAGGTCCTCGCTCCCCAGCAGAGGGCTCAACCACGGCTTGTACCTGAATCTGTCCATTCTGGATGCTGCTTGATACTCTGCTTTGTCGAGGATAGAGCGAGCTGTAGAAAACCCCTCTGACGGGTCTTTGAAACCTCTACCTTGTTGCTCATTTTAAAAGAACCAAGAATAGTCCAGCCTAGAGAATCTTTGGCAAACTCTGATTTTGGCAAAGTCTTAAAAAGATCCCAATATAGTGTGAGGCAGGAGGTGGGAGTGTGACCTGGCTGCCAGCGTCCCAGGACTGTGGCCTGAGCAGGCCTGGGGACCTGGGAGGAGATGGGCGGATACACAGAGGCCTGGGAGCCGGGGGTGTGGGAAGCATTGTGGACCCTGCCCTTTGAGGGCAGGGTCTTTACGGCTTCTGACAGGCAGGAAAGGACACCCAAAGCTCTGGAGAGGAAGCCACGGAGAGGGAAGGAAGGAGGCGCTCATCTGGTGACCTAGGTTCGGGTCGGAGCCCAGGGGTCTGTGTGAGAGGGTTGGCTGGGGCTGGCCTGTCACCCTGACGTGGGTGCTGGGGGAACAACAGCCATCTTGGGTTCTCTGTCTGAACTCAGCTGTGCCCTTTCAGTGGCCCAAGCAGGGGCACTGCTGTAGCCTGGCCGAGTCCCCACCTCTGTGGCTGAAGAACAAGTACCAGTCGGGCTGATGGGGCCAGAGCCGTGGACTGTCGAGGGTTCTGGAATGTTCCACAGAGGAAGTCTCCAGAGGAGATGCTGGACTTCCTGCCTCTATTCAACAAGTCACTGGAGAAATATAAGAAGGGAGCCTGGCTTAAGCTGGTCACACAGGTCTCAGCGCTAGTCTAGGGATCTTTATGAGCCTTCCTGAGCAGAGGAAAAAGGAAACATCCATTCCATCTCCTCAGTGTTAACTTGTAAACTCGTGCAGAGGTGGCTTTGCTCTTTGGTTGGCCTGGAGCCTCGCAGAGACAGGCCGTCCATTGTGCCCCATCTTGCCAGGCCCAGCCGGACTGGACACCATCTTAGAGGACCATGGGGAAATCTTCATGATTTGGGGGCAGAGGGCCGAGGCCCCTGGAGAAGTAAGCGTCCTGGCTCTGGAGGCTGCACACGCCCCTGAAGGCGTGGGGTCCAGGGAGGACAGGGGTGCACGGGGCAGCAGGATCTCTGTCCTGGGGCCCCAGGCCAGCTTATGGCAAACTGGCCACACTCTTCGCACTTGACCAAGACACGACTTCCTGGGTGTGGGAGGACCCCAGGGAGCAAGGAAATGCCAACCAAACCAACGTTGAGACAGCTCCCCGCTCAGTGAAGGAGATCAGGGCCCAGATGTCGCAAGTCTCCTTCAGCTCCACCACCTGCTCGTGCGGACGAGAGGGAACGAGTGTAGGAGCGAGTGTGTGTGTGAGTGTGCCGTGTGCATGGGTGTGAGGGAGCATGGGTGTGTGAATGCGTGTACAAGTGAGAGCACGTGATCGTGTGTGACCAGGTGTGTCTCCGAGAGCGTGTGAACATGTGTCTGTTTGAGTATGCATGTCTTGTGAGTATGTGTGTCTGAGTGTGAGGGACAGTGTGTAAGAACGCATGTTGGCTGAGTGTGTCTGAGCCTGTGTCTGTGAGTAGTTGTGTGAGACTGTGTGTTGAATGTGTGTCCGTGTGCGTGTGACCGAGAGTGGCTGCCCTGCTGA
>NW_006783036.1:1952715-1967037 GCF_000442215.2 Lipotes vexillifer | reverse complement strand
GCCCGGTACGGCGCCGCCTCGCTCCAGCTCCAGCCCGGGCCCGCCTGCCCCCCGGACGCCTCAACTTCGGGAAACTTTGTCCTCCGGCCCGGCCCGGCCGGGGCCCGCGGGCCGGAGCTCCCGCAGCTTTTCAGGAAACGGGGCGCCGAGGCCTCTTGGAAACGTGCCCCCCCCCCCCCTCGAGGTGGCGAGAAATCAGCATCTCCTGCGAGGCTGTGTGTTGCGGGGTGAGGAGCGGACCGATTCTGGGGTCTACATAGCCGAGCGTGTTCACCCTGGGCTGGCTTAGGTGTTTTTTTTTTTTTTTAAGCCATTATTTAAAAGTTTATACTGAGTCATTCCTCTGCAGATGAACCTCTGATTCATAATCGGAGAGCTGCAGTGGCCTCGGTGGCAGGCGGGTACTGGGATCCAGTTTGGGGCGAAATGCACACATTCCGCCTTTGGTTAATTGCTCCTGCACACTTTGCCACGTTTTCACTGTCTCCCCGTTGGGGACATCTATTTAATATTTAGGCCTTTAGAAAGAATTCCGTGTGGAAAAAAATTCTTTACCCTTCACTTGAAAACATAGCAGCAAAATGGAAATGAATGGTGTGTTGTGGACGTGCTTTGAAATTTAAGAAGCCTTCATATAATTGTCCATTTGAAGGAAGCAGTTTTTTTTAGCATCTGTATTGGAGTATAATTGCTTTACATTGTTGTGTTTCTGCTTTATAACAAAGTGAATCAGCTATACGTATACATATATCTCCATATCCCCTCCCTCTTGCGTCTCCCTCCCTCCCACCCTCCCTATCCCACCCCTGTAGGTGGTCACAAAGCACCGAGCTGCTCTCCCTGTGCTATGCGGCTGCTTCCCACTAGCTATTTTACATTTGGTAGTGTGTATATGTCCATGCCACTCTGTCACTTCGTCCCAGCTTACCCTTCCCCCTCCCCGTGTCCTCAAGTCCATTCTCTACGTCTGCGTCTTTATTCCTGTCTGAAGGAAGCAATTTCATTTCATGTTTTTCGTATTAAGCCATGAATCAGTTTTCAGAATGAGATGGGGAGTGTGTGTGTGTGTGTGTGTGTGTGTGTGTGATTTATTCATTTATTTTTGTGGAGTCATAAAGGCTGTATTGAGTAGCGTTGTCGCCGCTTCTTAATTTACATTCACAGCATACAACTGAGGAGGAGCCATAATTTTTTTTTTTCCCCTAGCGTTTGCTGGTGAAGCTTTTGGAAATGTTGTGTTCTGTAATCTTGTATATGTCTATAAATTCCTTATCTAAAGAAACAACCAGGTGGACCATCAGTTGGTGCTAAAATCTTCTCCTTTCATATCTTTGAAAATGGCCTGTTTAAAAGGCTGCATCATATGTAGGATGTCTGGCAAAATAGTGTACGTTCGTTTTTCAAATGAAAGGAAACACTTGTGTTTTCACCATGTGGTGACAGTATGTATACTGAGAATTAGTCCAAGGTGAAAAATGCTTTGGCCAAGACAAAAATAAGCCTTATCAATGTGAAAACTGTAAAATACACGAGATTGGAAATCTGATGAGGAGGTGCTCAGGACAGAAACCCTGACAGACCTGGGATTCCCACATCACTAGTTAAAATCAGACCTTATCAGGGATGAGGTTTAAGATGTAAGGTGTCTCACCCAGACGCCATCTGTTCCAGCTGTCACAATGCAGAAGCCAGGAAAGCAGAGGGCTGGCAGGGAGAATTCCAGCTTTTTTTTTTTTTTTTAAGACGTTCATGTGAATTTTTCTGTGAGGGGAAGAAGACCAATTATTTTCCTTGGATGCTATCCATTAATTTTGGAATTAATAAGATGGCCTCACTCCTTGTAAAGAAGGGTATAAAGACATTCCACTGGAAACAGGCAATAGCAGTGGCCATTTGTTCCTGTTAATACCATCAAAATATTCCTACTCTTGTTCGTGCCTTGAAGAGAGTCCTTCGTTTAACTGAAACATCTGAGCTGCTTCTTGCTGTTCTCCCTTGTGTTTGGGATTTTGATTCTGTAAACAGCCCTGCTAGAATCCCTTTAATTGTTCACTGTACAGAGCAAGAAGGGCCTTGAGGGGGGTGGGGGGTGGGCGGTGTCAGGATAGATGTGCTAGTAAGCTGAAGGATGAGAATGATTTATCACTCTCTTAAAGTCCTTTATTATGATGTTAAAGCTGTACTTCAAGAAAAACTGTCACTGTGGTGTTGCAAGTCTAGGCTAGCGCAAGCAAACAAAGGAAATTGCGTTAAATTTGCCCATCTCTATTTTCTCATCTTTGTAGAGCAAGACTCTCCAAACAGCAAGTGATCTAACCTATCATATGTTATGCAATAGCTGAGTTTCCTTGTAATGGTCAATTTAAGAACTGTTAACTTAGCAGAGGAGACCTCTTATGGCCAAGGCCTCTGCATCAGTTCCATGGAATCAGGACCACCCCCCCACATGCTTCTTTAAAAGTGTTTATAGAGGAAGAAAAATTATTATTATTATTATTTTTTGCTGGGGAAGGAGAGTCATAATATTGACTTCAGATACAGAGAGAAACTAGGAAGAGAGCTACAAAGTGAGAAAGAAGGAGGTGAGGCCAGTCGATTTGGAAGACGACCAGGGAGAGGCAGCCGAGGCCTAAATGTGGAGATGATGCTTAGACTAGTTCTGGGCAGAAGGAACGAAGCTAGTGTGAGAGAGGGCCGGATGCCTGTGGGCAGGAGGGCAGTAGAGAGAGGTGAATGGGGATGGGGTGTCTTGTGCCATAGCAGCAGACTTTGGGTCCAAAGGAGCTCATGGAGGTAGAAGACGATGCAATTTTAAACAGAAAACATTGTATGTGCTTGTGTAATATCTGTTATTCATAAAAAATCTAAAAAATACAAAATGGCTTTCCCATTTTGGAGGGCCTTTACTAACTGTGGTCTGCACAGCACTATTCTACACATAGTGAGGGGTGGGGGACTGACCAGTCTAGGAAGGAGAAGGTGGGATTTTTTATCGTTAAGCATGAAAACCTCTTGGGGGCCAGAATTGCTTGTCTCCCTATGCAGGCACTTTGGGGTGAGGCTGGCAGGTGGTGAGATGTCATAAATGCAGGTGACTGTGTTGGTTTCTGTCAACTCCGGAAATCAGGTGGGAATCTCTTGCTGAATTCTGTATTCTTCGAGATAAGTAGATCGTTAACTGGGATTTGGGAGTCTTTTTCTCATTTAATTTGATGTTCAATGAATGTGCCTTGAGTTCCCATAATGTTCTAGTTATCGTGATAAGTTGAGGGAGATACTGCACCTGCCTTTGAGGGCATGGTCTGCAGAAGTCCGGGGCATCTTGGCCGCTGTGCATGGTGAAGGAGATGCCAGAAACCAGTGGGTATTTGACTGAGGTAGCACCGGGACTGAAGCCTGTGCCAGGGAGGGTGAGGAAAAATGAAGATTTCACCACCCTGCCCTCAGGGAGCTGGCTGCTCAGCTAGAGAGTGAAGACCCACTAGGAAGAAGCTAGAAAAGTCATACAGTATAGGCTAAAGTGAATTAGTGGATTGTGCAGAGGACCTGAAGTATGGTGGAAGTTCAGAAAAGGGAAGGACAGCTCCTGGCTGGCGGGGGTAGCCAGGGAAGGCTTCTGGGAAGTGGGTGTTGAGACCCAGTGTCGGGAAGGCAGGTGCCGTGGGCCCATCCGGGGCCTCTTGCAGGGCCCTGAGAATGGCAAGAAGAGGATTTCTCCCCTCCTGGCTTTGTTTTGGTAGCATGGCATCTGACACGTGCAGTCCTGTCGCTTCTTGCCAGTAGATACAGTCCTGGTGATGCTACTGGTCAGTGGGTTTCCGGCTGTGATGTTTCCCGTGCTGTCCTCTGGCTCCTGCCAGGCCCTTTGTGACCAGGAGCTCAAGCGGGTCGGGAGGTCTGCCCCACGATGGGCCTGGTCTATGGTGGGGAACAGAGCAGTGGGCCCCAGCCTGGGCGGCAGCACTTTGCTCTCCCTGATGTTTCTCGTTGTAGGTAGAAAGTATCAAAAGGTGGTGGCGAGGGGAGGGGTGTAAATGTTAGAAAGCCCCTTCCCCCCAAATCCACTGCTGTGTCATCCATGCTGAAATGACCTAAATCTCTTTAATTCGCAAGAAATAAAAAAGTGCCCTGTAATTTCATTTCATGGTTTACTTTTTCCTAGCGTTTGCTCCATGCTGGGTTTTGACTCCATTTTTTTTTTTTTGGCCTCGACGCGAGGCTTGTGGGATCTTAGTTCCCTGACCAGGGATTGAACCCTGGGCCCTAGGCAGTGAAAGCGCAGAGCCCTAACCACTGGACCGCCAGGGAATTCCCGACTCCATGTTTGTTTGTTTGTTTTCCTCCATGTTTTTTTTGTTTGTTTGTTTGTTTTGCCGTACGCGGGCCTCTCACTGTTGTGGCCTCTCCTGTTGCGGAGCAACAGGCTCCAGACGCACAGGATCAGCGGCCATGGCTCACGGGCCCAGCCGCTCCGCGGCATGTGGGATCTTCCCAGACCGGGGCACGAACCCGTGTCCCCTGCATCGGCAGGCAGACTCTCAACCACTGCGCCACCAGGGAAGCCCTCCTCCATGTTTTTTTAATGCAGGTTATTTGGTAACTTTTATGAGGCCATTCTACCAAGAAAGATATCATGCCTGCTGTTCTGATATCCTGATTTCCTTTCCAATTAAAACACTGATTCTATGGCAAAACCCAAAGGCATATTTGTTGGAAACTTCATTTCTTTAAGTGGAGAGAAAAGCTAAATTGACTAACTGATTGGGATAATGTCATCTTTAGGACAACAGTAGCATCAAAATACTAAAACATTAGTTTCCGGGAGTCATAATTATAGTGAAGGTTTTCAGAAACTAACTTTGTACCCTGGAAGGTTAATGTCCAATAGGAGCCCTGCATACACTTGAGGTGATGAGGTGCTGGTCAGTCTCCCACTCCCCCGCAGGACCTGGCACATGGTGGACTGACCCTCCATCAGTGTTTGTGTTCAGAATCTGCAAGTTTGGGAAGGAAGAGGGGTGTGACAGATGCCCACACAGTGGCTCCATGTGGTTTGGCATACGTGTCTGCAGGAGGGTGTGCCCTGGAGCTGGCCTCCCTTGACTGTGCTTCCGCTCCCCCCACCTCCCATCCCCTGTTCTGATGGTGCTTAGCTCCCTGGTTTGTTGCGTTAGGGGGCTTGTAAGATGGGAGGCTTCATTTGACATTTTAACTTTCCTGGGTGCATAGCCTGATGTTTGAAATGTTATTATAGGGTAAATTAAGTGTCTTGGTTTCAGAAGGCTTTTCTGTGTGAGAAAGGACATGGCATGGTTTTAGTACAGTATGTCTCAAACCCTTGATAGGAGTCTAAGCCCATTAAAGTTTTATCTTAAAATTGAATAGGACTTTTACATTGTACTCAGTAATATGTCCCCCCCAGGTTTTGAGTACTTTCGATTCTCCAAAATATGCATTGTGTTCATCCTTGGCTTCCCTAGGATCTGTGAGGGGTCCCCTGGCATTCCTACCATGTGTCCTTGGGGCTGTCCACCCCCTCACTTGAGAAGTGTGGGCATGGTGGAAGGCACCAGCTTTAAAGATCTGAATCCCAGTCCTGCCCGCTGTACACACCAGCAGAACAACCCTGGGCAAGGCTGCTGGGCCTCTCTGAGTTGGTTTATCCATCTGTAAAATGGGATGAATAGCACCATGTACAGACTTGCTTCTTATGAATGAAATGGACAAGAAAGCCTTCTACTGATGTCAATTTTCATAGTAATAGAGGGTTGAGATGTAATGGAGTTAAGAGCGTTAAGATCTTAGAATATAAACGTAATGTGTCAGATCTCGGTGGGGACTGTAGAGATTTTCTATTTGAGTTCCCTCTTTTTATATGGGAGGCAGCTGAGAATCAGAGTCTTTGTGTAAGTAACTCTCCCAAGTCAGATCGTTATCTGGCAAAGCAGGGACTATTCACCCAGAGTAGTGGTTTTTTTGTTTTTGTTTTTTTTTCCCCTTGCAGTCTTCATTTTTCCAAGATTGGCCCCAGGGAAGCTGCTTGGCCTCTAATTCCAACTTGGGATAATTGAAAATTATTTAATCAACACACATTTTTTTGAGAACTTACCCAGGAGCTATGCTAGTTTCCAAAGCTAAAAATTAGTAAAGTAAGATGCTGTATGATCACTACCCTCAAGGAGCTTCTGTGAGATGAGTAAGCCAGAAGAACCATTTGGTTACAGCACAGTGTGGTGGGCGCCATGATGGTAGGACAGAGGTGCTGTGGGAGCACGGAGGTGTTTTCCAAGGGAGGGTGAGCGTGTGCAGAAGGAAGGAGCGTGTCAGGGGACCTGTGAGCCTGCGGAGGCTCCCTGTGGCTGCCGTTCAGGGGACAGGGCTCCGGAGAAGGGAACTGGCTGCCTTGGGGTGCCACCTTGGTGCCAGCCTAACTTTTGAGGGAAGAATCATCCCCATTTTACAGATGAGGAAAAGGAAGAGCATCGGGCCTGTTGGACTCTATTATAGAGTTCGTGTTTTCATCACTGTGCTCTGTGGTCAGTTTAAGCTGAATTACAATCCGGTTTTAGATTTTGTTCTTATTCTAGACTTTTTAGTTTTACTTTCAGATTCTAGATGTTTTAGTTTTGCTGCTATATAGTGCTTTTTAAAAGACACTGTGTATTTTTCCAGCATATATATATATTTTGTGTGTGTGTGTGTGTGTGTGTGTGTGTGTGCGTGTGTGTGTGTGTGTGGTACGCGGGCCTCTCACTGCTGCGGCCCCTCCTGCCGCGGAGCACAGGCTCCAGACGCGCAGGCTCAGCGGCCACGGCTCACGGGCCCAGCCGCTCTGCGGCACGTGGGACCCTCCCGGACTGGGGCACGAACCCGCGTCCCCTGCATCGGCAGGCGGACTCCCAACCACTGCGCCACCAGGGAAGCCCCAGCATATATTTTTCATGCAGCCTTTCCTTTCCTCCAACATCTGTTTTGCCTGTATCGACTTACTTTTCCAGGTGGTACTCCATTTCTTCTCTCTGTTTTGAGTTATTTTCTTAGAGCAGCAACACTGCATTCCACATCCTTTAATAAGTTCAGTTAAGGTGTTCTTTACCCTGTGGTTCTTACCGAGGAAAGGTCCCAAACTTGATTTACTAATGTGTTTTCTTTCTCCTTTCTCTCTCTTAATTTACATTTAAACCGGTAGTCTAGTAACAATGATAGAATTTAGTCATTATATTTTTACAGGGTTTTACAAATATTAGCTCGTTAGTGGTGAACAAGTCCTGGAGGCCTGGTCACTCTGTAGAGAGCTGGTGACAGCCAGCATAGGCAGCTTTCCACCCATTCATCTGGAATTTAATTATAACTGCGGATTGCTTATGGGAATACGAGTTAAAGGCAATGAAGCCTTCTCCACAATTAGCAGGGAAATTATGTCATTGGCTATTTTGGAGAAGATTTTAACATGGCTCTTCTGCTAGAACCACTGTAAAGTTTTGAACACGGAACCAGGAAGGGTCGTGATGGCTGGACTGAGGTGAGGGGGCTTGTTTCATAGCCATCTGTACCTGCTCCAGGGAGGGCTGTGAGTAAGGGGACACAGCTGGACACTGAGGCCTAGATGACGAGCTTCTTAAGGACAGGGTCACTTCATCGTATTTTCACAGTCTGGCTTAAGATGTACTTAGGCCATCTTAGACGAATTTATGTATGAAAAGAGTATGGGTCTGAAGTCAGACCCAATTTGAATTCTGGTCCTTCCTTTAGCTAACTATGATAGTAAGTTCTTTATCCTTTCCGAACCTCAGTTTTCTCATCTATGAAAAGGTAGTTGTGAGGACCAAAAGTGAGAATGTGAGTGAATGTGAGAACGTAGCATAGCGTGAGTGGTAATTCCTTTCCCTCTTTCCTTTCCTGAGCGATTCCCTAAAGGGAGAACATGCCTTGTTAGCAAAGTGAATGATGGGCTCTCTTGGGAGTATGGCCTGGCCCTGGATGACAAGTAGGGGTAGAAGAAGCACATTATTGGACTGACAAGAAATTATTTGTAACAAAGCATAAAATATCTGGAAATTAAAAATCACTGTATATTTGCAAAAAAAAAGGAATAAATGTCTATAGATAGGCCCTCACTTTTTTAGAAAAACAAATTTTACATATGATTTTTGATAAGTTAAAAATTACATTTTAGGGCTTCCCTGGTGGCGCAGTGGTTGAGAGTGCGCCTGCCAATGCAGGGGACGCGGGTTCGTGCCCCGCTCCGGGAAGATCCCACGTGCCGCGGAGCGGCTGGGCCCGTGAGCCATGGCCGCTGAGCCTGCACGTCTGGAGCCTGTGCTCCGCAATGGGAGAGGCCACAGCAGTGAGAGGCCTGCGTACCGCAAAAAAAAAAAATTACGTTTTAGTACTTTTTTTCCATTATTTAGCAGAATAATATTCTTAAATTCATTCCAATCTCTGTTCAAATATCACCTCTTCTATGAGGTTTTCCCTGAACACCCTAGTTAAAATAGCCCATGCTGTCACTCTCTAGTCTCTTAACCTTGCTTTCTTAATTCATAGCAGAAAATTTTTTTTCAACACCTTAACCCAGTTACCAGGAGAGTGCCTGGAGTATGTTAGATACTCAAGTATTTGTATGAATCAATCAATCAATAAACTACAGTCCAACCAGATTTTCTTTTATTGAGGCAAAATTCACATAATGTTCAGTTAACTATTTTGAAGTGTATAGTTCAGTGGTATGTAGTGTATTCATAATTTTGTGCAACCACCAGCTCGCTCTAGTTTCAAAACTATTTCATCACCCTGTAAAAGAACTGTACCCATTAAGTAATCATTCCCCATCCCCCCTTTCTTCTAATCTGATAATCTCTAATCTGCATTCTGTTGCTATAGATTTGCTTGTTCTGAGTATATCATATAAAAGGGACCATACAGTCCGTGACCTTTTGTGTCTAGTTTCTTTCACTTAGCATAATATTTTTGAGGTACATCCAAGGTGTAGCATGTATCAGTAGTTTGTTCCTTTTTGTGGCCGAATAATATTCCACTGTTTGTATATATCACTATTTATCCATTCATCCACTGTTGGACATTTGGATCGTTTTTACCTTTTGGCTATTGTGAATAATGTTTACAAGTTTGTATGTAGACACAGTGTTTTCATTTCTCTTGGGTGATATACCTAGGAGTGAATTGCTGGGTCATATGGTCATTCTGTGTCTAACTTGTTCCCACCTGCAATGTACAAGGGTTCCAATTTCTGCACATCTTTGCCAACATTTATTTTGTTTTGTTTTGTCTTGATTAAAGCTATTTTAGTGGATATAAAATGGTATCTCATTGTCGTATTTCCTTAGTGACCGACCAATGATATTGAACATCTTTTCCTTGTACATCTTTTTTGGAACAATGTCCCTTCAAGTCCTTTGCCCATGTTTTAGTTGGGTTGTTTGTCTTTTTTTTGACATGTTTGTTGAGTTGTAAGAGTTCTCTATATATTTTGGGTATTAAACCCTTAATAGATACATGACTGACAAATATTTTTTCCCATTCTGTAGGTTGTTTTTTCACATTCTTGATAGTGTCCTTTGATGCACAAAAGTTTTTAATTTTGTTGTTTTTGTTCCTTGTGCTTTTGGTATCAAACCTGAGAATCCATTGCCAAATCCAAGGTCATGAAGATTTACCCCTATATTTTATAGTTTCACCTCTTACATTTAGATCTTTGGTCCATTTTGAGTTAATTTTTGTGTTTGGAATGAGGTAGGAGTCCCACTTCATTCCTTTGCATTTGATTATTCATTTGTCCCAGCACCATTTGTTGAAGAGACTATTCTTTCCCCGTTGGATGGTATTGGCACCTTTGTTGGAAATAAATTAGCTGTGGGTGTTTGAATTTATTTCTGGACTCTCAGTTCTATTCCATTGGTCTATATGCCTGTCTTTCTGCCAGTAGCACACTGTTTTGATTATCGTAGCTTTGTAGAAAGTTTTGACGTGGTAAGTTTGAGAAGTGTGAGTCTTCCAACTTTATTTGTCTTTTTCAGTATTGCTTTGGCTACTTGGCACCTCTTGTAGCTCCATATTAATTTGAGGATCAGTTTTTCTCTTTCTGTAAAAAGGTCATTGGAATTTTGACAGGGATTGCATTGAATCTGCTTTGGGGAATTGCCATGTAGTACTAAGTCTTCCAATTCGTGACTATGAGATGGCTTTCTATTTATTTACACCTTAAATTTCTTTATTTTAAATAAATAACTAAATTTTTGGCTGCGTTGGGTCTTCATTGCTGCGCGTGGGCTTTCTCTAGTTGCAGCGAGTGGGGGCTGCTCTTCGTTGTGGTGGGCGGGCTTCTCATTGTGGTGGCTTCTCTTGTGGAGCATGGGCTTTAGGCATGTGGGCTTCAGTAGTTTTGGTTCACAGGCTCAGTAGTTGTGGCTCACGGGCTCTAGAGCGCAGGCTCAGTAGTTGTGGCACATGGGTTTAGTTGCTCTGCGGCATGTGGGATCTTCCCGGACCTGGGCTCGAACCCGTGTCCCCTGCATTGGCAGGTGGATTCTTAACCGCTGTGCCGCCAGGGAAGTCCAACACCTTTAGTTTCTTTCAGCAAGATTTTTTAGGTTCAGTATATAAATTTTTTACCTCCTTGGTTAAATTTATACCTGGGTATTTTATTCTTTTGGATGCTATTATAAATGGAATTGTTTCCTTAATTTTCTTTTTGAATTGTTTATTGCTGGTGTATAAAAACACAACTGATTTTTGTGTGTTGATCATATACCCTGCGATCTTGCTGAATTTAGTTATTACCTCTATTAGTTTTCCATGGGATTTTCTATATATAGAACCATGTCATTGGCAAATAGTGATAGTATGTTTCTTTCTTTGCAGTGTTGGTGCCTTTTATTTCTTTTTCTTGCTTAATTGCTCTGGCTAGGACTTCTACTGCAGTGTTGAATAGCAGTGGTGAAAGCAGACATCTTTGTCTTGTTCCTAATCTTAGGGAAAACTTTTCAGTGTGATTATGAAGTTATGTGTGGCTTTAAAAAAATAAATGACCTTTGTCATGTTAAGGAAGTTCCCTTAAATTCCTAGTTTACTGATTGTTTTGTGAGGAAAGGTTGTTGAATTTTGTCAGATGCTTTCTGTGTGTCTATTGATATGATCATGTGTTTTTTTCCTCCTTCTTCTGTTAATGTGGTGTGTTTCATTGATTGATTTTTGTATGTTGAACCTCCCTTGCTTTCCTGGGATATATCTCACTTCATCGTGGCGCAGTCCTTTTAATGTGTTGTTGGATTTGGTTTGCTGTTTTGTTGAGAATTTTTGCATCTGTGTTCATATGGGATATTGGTCTTTAGTTTTCCTTTCTTGTATCTTTGTCTGGCTTTGGTACCAACTGTATTTTGACTATACATTTTGTTTCTTCAGAATTTTGAAACCTGTCCTCAGTAGTGTATAGAGAATTCTAGGAGGGTTTTGAAGCAGACAGGACAACTCTTCAGTGATGATCATACCACATACCTCCTTGCTTTCTTAAATGAGGCTGCCCCAATGGCTAATACCTAGGAAAATCCTGGCTGACATCACCACCATAACTCTGTGTCCACCAGTGGTGAATGGAGGGAGGGGTTCTATTCCTGATGCCAGTGCTGGAGCTTCTGGCATTTCCTGAAAAAGCCACAGATTGTTCCAGATAATGAGTGCTGAGTAACAAACCATCCTAAGCATCTGTGACCTAAAACAGTAATTTGTTATTAGATAGTATGGTTCTGTGGGTTGTCCAGGCAGGGCTCAGCTGGATGATTCTTCTGCTGTATGTGGCATTAACTGAGGGCTCTCACTGGTATTTATCTGGCCTCTGGTCTGGTCTGGAGGGTCCAGAATGGCTATACTCACATGCTTGGATGGTTGGAAGACCAGGCTTAGTGGTTCCTCACTTTCCACATAGTGTCAGGACCTCTGACAGTGTGTGGCCTCTCTGCTCAGGTGGTTGGACTTCTTACATGTCAGCTGAAGACTCCTAGGGTGATTGCTCTAGGAGAGTAAGTGAGGATGACAAATGGGTGTAGCATTACTCTTTCTTTTTCTTGAATATTTATTTATTTGGTGTGCTGGGTCTTAGTTGCGTCAGGCAGGCTCCTTAGTTGTGGCATGCATGTGGGATCTAGTTCCCGACCAGGGATCGAACCCGGGCCCCCTGCATTGGGAGCGCGGAGTCTTATCCACTGCACCACCAAGGGAAGTCCCAGTGTAGCATTACTCTTGCTGTGTTGTTAGTCGAAGAACCCACAGAGTACTCCCAGATTAAGCAGAGGGGACATAGAGCCTACCTCTTGATAAGAGGAGTGTCAAGGAATCTGTGACTGTCTTTAATTCACTACATGTCTGGTGGTTAGATTCCACAGTGCTGTCAGCAATATGCATATTGTATATACTTTTTAAGAGAGGCTGTTGTGGGCTAAAATGGAAACACCAACTGTTGTGTGTTACCCATTTTCTGTGAGAAAGTGCATTCTGTATTCTGAACCAAGAATTCATGAATAAACTTTTGAAATACACCCATTCATAAAATGGTAATTGTCTGTATAAAATGTGTGCTTTATTTAATCAGGCATCCTTGATCATCTATTTGCGAGGAGTTTTTCAAGCATAACTTTGAGTCCATAAATTTTCCCTTCCTATTAGTTCATTTAAAAAATTATTTGAAAACTTCACTTTCATTTTGAAGAGTACTGTAATTCTCTCTGTTCTTAAAGTTTCATTGAGAATATATTAGTAAGCTTATATATCCTAAATTTCCTTTTTTCACCCTAGATCATTCTAGTAAATCCCCTAGAGATGTAATAGAATAAAGTTGGAGCTGTTTGTGTATAAAAGGGTGGGATAATTTGACAGCATGTGCAAGACGTGTGTATGCACTGGTTCAACAGGAAATCTCATTTTCTGTAAATCTGCCTTCTCCGCCTATCTCAGCGGATTGTTGCAACACTATTTGAGTAGGAGCAAATATGATGAGGTCAGAGGGGACTGAGGGTATGGAATTAAATAATGAACAAGGAATCTGCATCTTTGTTCCAGTGGAGCCACCAGGTATCGGGATTAATATGGTGGAGGGGGCAGAGCTATGTCCCACGTGCGCCCTTTGCTTGCGCCCTGCGCAGAAAGCCCCACTCACACAGTGCTGCCCTGAGGCCTCTGGGCCCAGAGGTGCACAGCAGGAGCTGCCCAGCTCTGTGTTTCCCAAATGTGGCTTGCTTTTGTTCCCAGATACCCATCACCCCTGGGCATGTAACCTTCTGTCCGAAGTAGATGTGAATGAAGAGAGTCAGCCACTTTACATGGTTGATGTGCTGCAGTGACTGACTGATGCATGGGATTTCAGGGAGTCCTGGGAGCTCCTGGACCCCCTGCCTTCGTGCCTGCTGTAAGAACCTCTGGTCTAGATGGTCTGAGGTCTCTTATAGTAAAGTTTTATGTGAAACTTTATGTGTATACACACACACACACACACACACACACACACACACACAATTTTTTTTTTGGTATGGGGTGCCCATTTCTTACTCTGTCCTTTCTGTGAATTCCCAAAATTTGCTGGCCTTTGCCATTTCATCAGGGAGAAAGTAATTGCTCTCTGCAGGTTTTGGGGGATGCTTCTTTTCATACTACTTACCTTTTTCATTCACTATCACCTTCAGGATTTTCTCTACCAGAATGTGATGACTGTGGCCCAGGGGTGACTAGCACAGGGGCTAAAGAAGGGTAGTGAGACTTGAGGACTAGGAAGGCTGGTAACGAAGGCAGGGACGATGGGGGTCAGGAGGGCAGTGGCATTCACAATGAAAGATAAGAGCTCTTAAAGCATTGACATTCTATTCTTCTAAGTATAACACTGCAGACATAAAAGTTTCTAAATTACATGGAGACCACTGTTGGCGGGCCAGGGGCTGGATTGGTGGGGGTGGGGGGATAGTGGCCTCCCGCCAGTAGAAGCCCTGCCGTGGCAGGACAAAATTCAAGTAGGCGTAGGGACCAGCGAACTAGACCCACCATTCTTTGTGGCCTCTGGCAACTTATTAAACCTTTGAAAGCCCTGTTTCCTTACATGGTAGACGGGAATAGTAGTGTCGTGGTTGTTGTGGAAATAAAATAGTAAGACTTAAAAAATGAATTCACCAGAAAAATGAAATATGGCATTTAAGGCTAAAGGAACAGACATTTTTCAGCCCAGGGAAGAGAAAATAGAGGATATGTCCAGCAAACATTCACCATTTCAGCACATGTTTATCTACTGGGTGCCTGGCTGAGTTTAGTGCTCATTGTGTGTGT
>NW_006783036.1:1944973-1952563 GCF_000442215.2 Lipotes vexillifer | reverse complement strand
AGCCATGGCCGCTGAGCCTGCGTGTCCGGAGCCTGTGCTCCGCAACGGGAGAGGCCACAACAGTGAGAGGCCTGCATACAGCAAAAAAAAAAAAAAATGAGCACTGACCAAATTTTGTTTAGTTCAGCAAACTTTTTTTAAAAAAATGTATTGGGGCTTCCCTGGTGGCGCAGTGCTTGAGGGTCCGCCTGCCGATGCGGGGGACGCGGGTTCGTGCCCCGTTTCGGGAAGATCCCACATGCCGCGGAGCGGCTGGGCCCGTGAGCCATGGCCGCTGAGCCTGCGCGTCCGGAGCCTGTGCTCTGCAAATGGGAGAGGCCACAACAGTGAGAGGCCCGCATAACGCAAGAAAAAAAAAAAAAATGTATTGAAGTATAGTTGATTTGCGTCATGTTAGTTTCAGGTGTATAGCACAGTGATTCAGTTATTTACATGTACATATGTATATTTTTCCCTTATAGGTTATTACAAAATATTGAGTATAGTTCCCTGTGCTATACAGTAGGTTCTTGTTGGTTTTTTTAATTCATTTTTAAAATTAATTAGTTAATTAATTTTGGGCTGCATTGGGTCTTCGTTGCTGCGCGTGGGCTTTCTCTAGTTGTGGCGAGCAGGGGCTACTCCTGTTGCGGAGCACGGGCTCTAGGTGCTCGGGCTTCAGTAGTTGCGGCACATGGGCTCAGTAGTTGTGGCTCACGGGCTCGAGAGTGCAGGCTCAGTAGTTGTGGCACACAGGCTTAGTTGCTCCGTGGCATGTGGGATCTTCCCGGACCAGGGATGGACCCTGTGTCTCCTGCATTGGCAGGCAGATTCTTAACCATTTGTGCCACCAGGGAAGTCCTATCTATTTTATATATAGTAGTGTGTATGTGTTAATCCCAGCCTCCTAATTTATCCCTCCCTCCTCCTTTCCCCTTTGGTAACCATAAGTTTGTTTTCTATGTCTGTGGGTCTGTTTCTGTTTTGTAAATAAGTTCATTTGTATCTTTTTTTTTTTTTTTAGATTCCACAGATAAACGAGATCATATGATATTTATCTTTCTCTGTCTTGCTTACTTCACTTAGTATGATAATCTCTAGGTCCATCCATGTTGCTGCAAATGGCATTATTTCATTCTTTTTTTATGGCTGTGTAGTATTCCATTGTGTGTGTGTGTGTGTGTGTGTGTGTGTGCGTACACACCACATTTTCTTTATCAGTTCGTCTGTTGATGGACATTTAGGTTGCTTCCATGTCTTGGCTATTGTAAATGGTGCTGCTATGAATATTGTGGTGCATGTATCTTTTCATTTATTTATTTATTTACTTTGGCTCTGTTGGGTCTTAGTTGTGGCACACAGGATCTCTAGTTGCAGTGGGCAGGCTCTTCGTTGCAGCACACAGGCTTCTCTCTAGTTGTGGCACGCAGGCTCAGTAGTTGCGGCACGCAGGCTTAGTTGCCCCACAGCATGTGGGATCTTAGCTCCCCAAGCAGGGATCGAACCCACCTACTCTGCATTGGAAGGCAGATTCTTAACCAGTGGACCACCAGGGAAGTCCCACATGTATCTTTTCGAATTATAGTTTTCTCTGGATATATGCCCAGGAATGGGATTGCAGGATCATATGGCAACTCTATTTTTAATTTTTTAAGGACCTTCCGTACTGTTCTCCATAGTGGCTGTACCAATTTACATTCCCATCAACAGTGCAGAAGGGTTCCTTTTACTCCACACCCTCTCCAGCATTTATTATTTGTAGACTTTTTGATCATGGCCATTTTGACTG
Organism: Lipotes vexillifer; assembly: GCF_000442215.2. Lineage (NCBI taxonomy): Eukaryota > Metazoa > Chordata > Mammalia > Artiodactyla > Lipotidae > Lipotes > Lipotes vexillifer. Next base: position 1,950,795 of record NW_006783036.1, on the reverse strand, counting down.
GTGTGAGGCGGTACCTCATTGTGGTTTTGATTTTCATTTCTCAATTAGCAATGCTGAGCATTTTTTCTCGTGCTTGTTGGCTATCTGTATGTCTTCTTTGGAGATATGTCTAGGTCATCTGCCCATTTTTTGATTGAGTTGTTTGTTGTTTTGATATTGAGCTGTATGAGCTGTTTGTATATTTTGGAAATTAATCTCTTGTCGGTCACATTGTTCGCAAATATTTTCTCCCATTCTGTAGGTTGTCTTTTCGTTTTGTTTATGGTTTCCTTTGCTGTGAAAAAGCTTTTAAGTTTAATTAGGTACCACTTTTTGTTTGTTTTATTTCTATTACTCTAGGAGACAGATCTAAAAAGATATTGCTGTGATTTATGTCAAAGAGTGTTCTACGTATGTTTTCCTGTAGGAGTTTTATAGTATCTGGTCTTACATTTAGGTTTTTAATCCGTTTTGAGTTTATTTTTGTGTGTGGTGTTAGGAAGTGTTCTAATTTCATTCTTTTACATGTAGCTGTCTAGTTTTCCCAGCACCCCTTATGAAGAGACTCTCTTTTTTCCATTGTATATCCTTGCCTCCTTTGTTGTAGATTAATTGACCATAGGTGCGTGGGTTTATTTCTGGTCTTTCTGTCCTGTTCAGTTGGTCTATAGATCTCTTTTTGTGCCAGTATCATACTGTTCTGATTACTGTAGCTTTGTAGTATAGTCTGAAGTCAGGGAGCATGGTTCCTCCAGTTCTGTTTTTCTTTCTCAAGATTCCTTTGGCTATTCGGGGTCTTTTGTGTTTCCATACAAATTATGTTCTAGTTCTGTGAAAAATGCCATTGGTAATTTGATAGGGATTGCATTGAATCCATAAATTGCCTTGGGTAGTACAGTCATTTTAACAATATTGATTCTTCCAATCCAAGAACACAATATATCTTTCCATCTGTTGTGTCATCTTCAATTTCTTTCATCAGTATCTTACAGTTTTCAGAGTAAAGGTCTTTCGCCTCCTTAGGTAGGTTTATTTCTAGGTATTTTATTCTTTTTGATGCAATGGTAAATGGGGTTGTTTCCTTACTTTCTCTTTCTGATCTTTTGTTGTTAATGTATAGAAATGCAGCAGATTTCTGTATGTTCATTTTGTACCCTGCAACTTTACTAAATTCATTCATGAGCTCCAGTAGTTTTTTGGTGGTGTCTTTAGGATTTCCTATGTATAGTTTCATGTCATCTGCAAACAGTGACAGTTTTACTTCTTCTTTTCCAATTTGGATTCCTTTTATTTCTTTTTCATCTCTGATTGCTGTGGCCAAAACTGTGTTAAATAAAAGTGGTGAGAGTGGGCATCCTTGTCTTGTTCCTGATCTTAGAGGAAATGCTTTCAACTTTTCACCGTTGTGTATAGTGGTAGCTGTGGGTTTGTCATATATGGCCTTTATTGTGTTGAGGTAGGTTCCCTCTCTGCCTGCTTTCTGGAGTCAGCAAACTTTTATAAAGCACTTCATGGATGCCAGTCATGCTATTACATGCTAGGGGTGTGTGTGTGTGTGTAAGTGTGTATATGTGTATGTGTGTGTGTATAAATACTGAGACACTCTCTGTGTTCTCAAGAAATTCAGACTGCTCATTTCAACCTGGGACGTTACGCTTTATGAAAGAGACATATATTAGCTCAGGTTGTCCTAACAAAATATCATAGATTGTGTGGCTTAAGCAACAGGAACTTATTTCTCACAGTTCTGGAGGCTGAAGGTCCAAGATTAAGGTGCCAAGCAGTTTAGTTTCCAGGTGAACGTTTTGTTCCTGGCTTGTAGCTTGTCACCTTTTCACTGTGTCCTCACATGTTAGAGGGAGTTAGAGCAGGGAGAAGCAGGCTGCAGAACCACTGATGTCCCTTTCAGTCTGAGGGTTCGTGAATGAAATTTAAAGTCCACTGTTTGACTGGTGTGTGCACTCAGTTCACGAGTTCATACCCATAGTATAGCAGCAGCCTAAGCGTGGCAGCTTCTTTTCTCATCCTTTTCTGCCAACTGTTCCTGCTGGCAGGCGGGCAGCAGTACTTCTTGATTCTGAATTGATGTGTGGTTGCCCCATAGGACTCGGCCTTTAGTGTGGTATGTCTCGGATTTCACTGGTTTCAAAGGAGGGAAGAATGCTTGTGACCCAACAGAGCCTGGCATGGTTGAGGTATTCCATCCCTGAGGAATTTAATAACATTTCCTGGTCGTTACTGGAAGCCTCTCAGACTCCTCTGATGGACTGTGGGCACTCTGAAGTGGAACTCCTGACTGAGCTGCCGGCTGCCTTCTCAGAGGCTTCTGTTGTTAGTGCTTTTTTTTCTTTTCTTTTCTCTTAATGGTTTCATGTCAGCGACTCTGAATCCCAGCTGTACATTAGAATTATTAGAAAGAAACACAAAAGCTGGGGGCCTTACTTCAGACTATTTCAGTCAGTTAAGACTCCAGAAATCAGATTTCCTGGATATCATGATGATGTGCCCTCAGCAGGGCTGAGAGCCTGTGGTTTAGTAGAAGGAGCTCACTTCTCTCTCCCCAAAGGATGATTCCTGTCCTTAGAAATGCAGGATCACAGGCCCTCCCTCACACCTGCTGAGTCCCAGGGTGCTTCTCAGCAGGGTGTTCAGGTGATGGACAGGCTTTGGTGCAGAGAGTGTGAACTTGAGCAAGTCACTTGACCTTCCTGAGCGTCGGGCCCCTGCACATACAGTGAGGACGATAATGTGGGCGCCTAGTTTCTCAGCCACAATTCTGAAGCCACAGAGCCTCTGAAAATGGAACGGTTTTGTCATAGGTTTGGTGCCAAAACCTGGCCTGAACTGTTTTGATGCTTTTCATAATCTTTATTCCACTTGGTATGAATATTCCTGTATTTCACTGCAGACTGTTAGTTAATGTGTTTTCTTATGGCCGCTGTCCCAGACTTCACTGGGAGTGTTATGTAATATATAATATATGCAATATTTCCTTTCCAAAATCCAAACAGTTCTGAACTCTGAAACACATCTAGCTTTGGTTGGGGTAAGGGATCGTGGAGCTGCAGGGACTCAGCTTACAGGTGGTTATAGGGAGTCAGTATATATCATATTAATATGTGAGTATGTATATAAAACTCCTGGCAGAGTTAGCAGGCACCCAACAGATACAGCTATTAATGCTCTTGTAATTCTACCATTTATGGATTTATACTTTCCCCCATTTGGTTCCTTTGTTTTCCCAGCACCTTTACATTTGGTATTCCAGGCTTTATTCTTCAGATAATTCAATATCTTTTACAAATCAGAAGTAAATTGAATCTGCAGCTGGGTATCCATCACTTACTCTGTGCATGTATCTGGGCTAGATATCACAGCAGAGTAAAAATCTGCCAATAACGTGGTCCCTGCTGGCAGAAAGCTTAGGAATTAGTCCTGGAAATAGAAAACATGGAAGTTTTTTTTTTTAAGCACCTATTTAATAACATTTCAAGCCAAGAGGAGAAGGTGTGTCAGAAGACAGCCTTTCTAGAGGAAGGGGATTCTTGTTGGGCACGAGAAACCTGTGCGCTTCTGACTGATGGAGTCTCCCGCAGGTGTTGTGTGCCTGAGGAGACCCCTGGGGCCAGGCCCTGTGGTGGTGAAGGGCCTGAACCCTGGAGCTGGCTGGCCTCCATCTCTCTCAGCCTGTCCTGTCATTTGGGAAGTGTCTGATGACCACTGCGTGTACCACAGAAACATGCACAAATATAATTCTTTTTTAAAAAAATTAATTTAATTAATTTATTTATTTTGGGCTGCATTGGGTCTTTGTTGCTACGCGCGGGCTTTCTCTAGTTGCGGCGAACGGGGGGCTACTCTTTGTTGCGGTACACGGGCTTCTCATCGCAGTAGCTTCTCTTGTTGTGGAGCATGGCCTCTAGGTGCACGGGCTTCAGTAGTTGTAGCATGCAGTCTCAGTAGTTGTGGCTCACGGGCTCTAGAGCGCAGGCTCAGTAGTTGTGGCGCACGGGCTTAGTTGCTCCGTAGCATGTGGGATCTTCATGGACCAGGGCTCGAACCCGTGTCTCCTGCACTGCCAGGCGGATTCTTCACCACTGCGCCACCAGGGAAGCCCCAAATACAATTCTTGGCTTGGAGGAGGTGACCTTATGAAATTGGCTAAATCAATTGGCTAAACATTCAGAGAAACAGTATGTTAACTTATGTGCCTTTATAAACAGCTCCCCCTCCCCATTTTACTGATTTTTCTCTCTGGAGATTTAGAACCTTGGGTTGTCTGGTGTGTTCGTCGGGATTCCTTTGATCCATGACTGACCCAGGCTAGGAAAACACTTGGGCCGTTTTCAGTGCACAGTGGTGGATGATGAGTATCAGCGTGTCCCAGAATCTCCACCGTGAGGCCCCTCAGTGACAGAAGAGTGGACCTGTGACATGTACCATGCGTCACAAGAGGGCCGAGGTACAGCATTCTAAAGCAGCCTATCCTCCACGTGGCGTTTTCATGGTCTCATTTATCTGAAATTCATGCGGAATTTTGCATTTTCCTGTATAATATGTGTTCTAATGTTACAAACCACTAAAAAATCCTCCTGTGTTATCAAAACTGACCCTCTGGGACAAGAAAATGTGCCAGTGTTCCCAAGGCCCCCTTACCTACCTCTGCACTTTGAGAGGCACGAGGAGAGATTTTGACCTTCCTTGGGCAGAGCAGAGTCTGTGTTGAGATTGACACATCGTTAATCCCTTAACTACTTATCTTCAGTTTTCTTTTCTTTTGGCCCTTAAGGGACTATTTGTTCTCCATGTATATTTGGTGCCTTTTTATTTAGATAATTTAGGTAATTGGCAACCACTTTTTTTTTTTTTTTTTGCAGCCCGCGGGCCTCTCCCTGCTGTGGCCTCTCCCGTTGTGGAGCACAGGCTCCGGACGCGCAGGCCCAGCGGCCACAGCTCACGGGCCCAGACGCTCCGCGGCATGTGGGATCCTCCCAGACCGGGGCACGAACCCGCGTCCCCCGCATCAGCAGGCGGACTCCCAACCACTGCGCCACCAGGGAAGCCCTCGGCAACCACTTTTGAGCTTATTAAAAACTTTGAGCTAGGTACCACTGTCACCAGTCACACCCGGGGTTCATTTGGAAGGTTGAGAGACTCACTGGGTGCTTGCTGTGTGTGTGAATCCTCTTTTAAGATGGGAGGAAAAAGTTAAAACTTCAAAACTCTGTGGTAAACTGATGTGGGAATCTGATACTACAATGTCTCCAGTGATTTAAAGTGTGTAAGACTTATTAACTTTTTTATAGAGAGCAGTGAGCTTAAAAGCAATGACAGGTAGAGAGAAAGCCCACGTGAGACTGTCACTGCCCCTGGTCCATGGATTCCGGGGTGCTGGAAGCCCCTTGAGGAGGGACTCACCCCTGGGCTGCAGACAGCCCTCCTCGGGGATGTGATGCGTGGGGGCCTGGAGCCAGTACTGCCTAGTTGTCTGCTAGCTGCTCCTGGCTGATGAGCAGGGAGGGCCGAAGAGGTGCCAGGGAGCTGCTTGCATTCAGCCACCTCCGTGCTTCCACCCAGTTGTACATCTGTGAGAACAGCTCCACAAGCCCATGTTCTCATGTGTGTCTCAGAGGGCCTTGGCTGACACAGGGGGAATCTTCATCCTGTAGAAAAAGAGAGGCTTGATGATGAGTTCCCTCACCCAGAGTGTAAGCAGCCCTTCCAAAGATTCTTGCGTTTAGATTCAGACTCTCCAAAGGAAATGTCAGCATTTCTTGGTGACATGGTTCAAAACCTCACCTGTGTGTGTGTGTGTGTGTGTGTGTGTGTGTGTGTGTGTGTGT
>NW_006783036.1:1936406-1944915 GCF_000442215.2 Lipotes vexillifer | reverse complement strand
AGCGGTTCAAACTTAATAGAATTTTATCCCTGTTTCCTTGGTTATGTCAATAATATGGAAAGACCATTTGGGCTAGGATAGTCCTTCTCAACTGGGGGAGGGGGATGGCAGTTTTGTCCCCCAGGAGACACTTGGCAGTGTCTGGAAATTTGCTGGGGGTGGTTGGGGAGTGCTACTGGTATCTAGTGAGTACAGGGTAGGGGCCCATGGACATCCTACAGTGCCTGGGATGTCTCCTGCAGCAAAGAATTATCAGGAGTGCCAGGACTGAGAAACCCTGGTGTAGAAGTTCTTCAGAGATGTTCTTTTCTTGATTTCCAGTGATGTATGACTGTTTAGATTTAATATTTTTGTAAGATGAGGTGCTTTCTACAAAAATTCAGTCTTTAGCCGTGAAATGAGATCTTAAGAATTAAAACAACCTTATTTATTTATTTCATTGAGGTATATTTGATGTACAGTATTATAGATAAGTTTCAGGTGTACAACAGTGATTTAAAAATTTTAAGGGTTATCCTCCGTTTATAGTTATTATAAAATATTGGCGATATTGGGGCCTCCCTGGTGGCGCAGTGGTTGAGAGTCGGCCTGCCGATGCAGGGGATGCGGGTTCGTGCCCCGGTGCGGGAGGATCCCGCGTGCCGTGGAGTGGCTGGGCCCGTGGGCCATGGGCGCTGAGCTTGCGCGTCCGACAACGAGAGAGGCCACGACAGTGAGAGGCCCACATATCGAAAAAAAAAAAAAAAAAAAAAAAATATTGGCTATATTGCCTGTGTTGTACAAACCTTTTTAATATAGTGAGGTTCTACTAGAAGTGTGTATTGTACTTAGCAGAGGGAACAGAAGCCCAGATGTCCATCAGGTCAGTTTGGAAACCCTTTTTAAGGTAACACAATTTGCATTGAAACTTTGGCCGGCTGAATGGGAATTTTTTCGTAGGTACCATTAGAAAAATAAAATAATTTTCCAGCTGTGGTTCCCAAGTTCCCCAAATTTGTGTCTTTAACCCACAGCTCTCTTTGAGCTTTAGATTTGGCCCCAAGTATTTAGTTAACAACTGATGACTGAGTCCTCGGTGTGTGCCAGGCACCGTCGTGAGTGCAGGCAGCACCCCGTTGTTGTGAAGCCTGTGCTGTAAGGCAGGGCTGGAGGACAGAGAGGGAAGTCCACATGCTGCCTCCAGAGGAGCGTGGCATTGGTGGCACGGGGTAGGTCAAGAGCAGGGCACTTCACGTGGCTGGTCTGGGAGGAGCTGGATGACCAGCACCTGCAGGAGGAGGAGGCATGTTGTCCTGAGCCCTGAGAGGGAGTGACCAGACACACCTGAGGCTACCTAGTGTTTTCACTTGCATGTTACTTAACTTGTCCTCAACAGAGCTCTTGAGTCCTTCCTACCCCCCACCTGCTCAAGCCAGGAGCCTAGGGAGCATTCCTTGATCCCTCTCTTTCCTTCCTTCCATTTGGTCCATGGCATTCAGTCCTACATCCTGCTTTTCTCCACCTGCCTGGTCCCTAGCCTGGTCCAGACCTCTTGCTGATGGCCCCTGATTAGTTCTGCTGGGTCATTCTGGGCCCTTCTCCGTGCAGTGGCCAGAGAGGTCATTTAGAAGCACATGTTGCCTCCTGCCCTTCACTGAAAACCCTCCAATGGCTTCCCACTGCTCTCCGGAAATTCAGTGTCCTCCTCACCAGGCCCTGTACCGTCCTTCCTGCCCGAGTCTGTACAGTCTAGCCTCCCGTGGGCCTCTTCCCAAAAGAGGCCTCTTCCCTGCCTGGCCCGAGGCCCCATCCATTCTCCTCTGGACTCTGCCTGCCTGGCCCTTGTCTTCGTTCCCCTTCCTCCAGGGGGCTTGGAGCCCACCTTCCTGCCCTGCCTCCTGGATTCCTGTTGCCCTGTGTCCTGCAGGTGCCGCTGTCAGGGCTGTGTCCTTCACGTTAGCCATATTTAGATGAGAAATCACTCACCTGGCCACGTTCTCTTGGAGGAGGAGTGGATGATGTACAGGTACCCACCCTCCTTCCCCCAGAGCTGGGGTTTTTGCATAGGGGATTTTTCTGTCAGTTTGTTTTTCCTCACCTTCTGGAGTATTAAAAGAGCTGAGGCAGTGGTGTGTGGGGTGGCAGTGCCCGCACCTCCTGGGGGTTCCCTGATCCCTGCAGCCGGCTTACCTTCCACCCTGTGTTCACACAGCACAGAAAGATAGCCATGTATTGACTCTGTTGCTAAGCTTTTGAAGTAAAGCATTGTGAGTTAGTAGGCCTTCCTTATTACAAAAAAAGGAAATGGAAAATAGTGCCACGGTTTTGGCATAATTGCTCCAGCATATGCAAATCGGTGCTGGAAGGAAGTTGACGTCGTATACGTATATGCTCTACTGGCCCTTGAGACGTGTGTGAGGTAGATGAAGCCTTGTTTTGTTAGATATGAAACAATGCACGCTGCAGGTGTCCCTAACCGAGTAATAGTGTATTTGATTGGCTCAGGTTTTTGGAAGAGCAGGATGCGGGAAGTGGGCACAGAGGGGCCAGTTGGCCTTGTCCCTTCTGTGCCACAGGCTGCTGCTGGAGAATTCCAAAGTTTCCAAATGGAAAATGAGTATGAAAGAAGGCCCATACTAGTCAGGAGTTAGAGGGATTCCCAGGTGGCCTCTGAGAAAAGGAAATGTCTGAGAAGTTACGTGAAATAATTTGTTGGTCACAGAGAAACTTCTGAATCTGTGTAGCAGGTGGATCCCAGACATGGAGCTATTTCACAAGAAGTAATAAGCTGGAAATACTGAAGGTACATTGTCCTGTTGAGGGAGAAATACATCCTCTAACAACTGATTGTTGTTTCTAGAAAAATTCGAGTCCTGGTCTCAGTTTGCATTGTTTTGACCTTGTTAATAAGATTGAGGATTATATATCTCCTGGAAACCAAATGTATAGCACGTGAGGATTATTTTTATGTTTTATGATAAAATCTTTCACAGCATAGAATTTTAAAGACCTTTGAGGACAGGAGCAGCTCTTTGAAGGTAATAAACCTCAGTTTGGCTTAGAAGTTCATCTAGTTGAAATTAAACTAAGGAGGTTCACATCAAACCCCAGGCAATCTTCATGTGTTCAAGAAGCTCGTTAGAAATCTGCTTTACCAAAAACAAGTTCTTCGGCTACTTGTGATGGAAAATGCTTAAATAAGCAGTTTAAAGTTCAGCATACTCTGTTCAAAAACGATCATTTTAAAAGATTCATGGACAGAGCACTTTATATGTATTAGTATTTTATAGTAGGTGCTGTGGGGGATAGAAATAGAGTTTTCTTGCCTTCAAAGAACATGTTAGTCTGAGGAGGGGCAGACACGCAGACGGTGTGCACAGTTAGACAAGGCAGCACAGGGCACAGGGTGTGATAGAGGGATAGTATTAGTAATCATGGTAGTGACAGAGGCAGAGGCATCATGGTGTGGGACGTCAGAGCACAGCATGGGATTGATGGTGCTTAGAACCGTGGTTGGAAAACTACACGTTTGAAAATGGTTTTTAGGTTTTTAAAAGGTTGTAAAAATAAACAAGAAGAATATGTATGTGACAGAGACCATCATTGGCCCACAAAGCCTAAAATATTTATTTATTTATTTTTAATAATTTTATTTATTTATTTTTGGCTGCGTTGGGTCTTCGTTGCTGCACGTGGGCTTTCTCTAGTTGCGGCGAGCGGGGGCTACTCTTCGTTGCGGTGTGCGGGCTTCTCATTGCAGTGGCTTCTTGTTGCGGAACACGGGCTCTAGGTGCGTGGGCTTCAGTAGCTGCGGCTCGTGGGCTCAGTAGTTGTGGCTCACGGGCTTTAGAGCGCAGGCTCAGTAGCTGTGGCGCATGGGCTTAGTTGCTCCGCGGCATGTGGGATATTCCCGGACCAGGGCTCGAACCTGTGTCCCCTGTGTTGGCAGGCGGATTCTTAACCACTGCGCCACCAGGGAAGGCCCTAAAATATTTATTTTCTGGCCCTTTACAGAAAAGAGTTTGCTGACTCTTGGTTTAAGGGTCAGGAAATGCTTTATAAAGACTAAAATTTGAGCAGGCGTTTTACAGGGTAAATAATACCTTGATTTTCAGGGCAGCAGGGATGTTGTGCTGCAAGAGGGCCAAAGGTGAGAGAAAAGACGGGGTGGGGAGCACAGGGACCGTAAATCACACACGGTGCTGTGGGCTGTGGTTGGAGCTTAGGGTGGGTGAAGAATGTCTTGGGACCTGGGCAAGGAGGGGCGGGGGCAAAGGGCATGGCTTATCTTAAATACCAACAAGCTTGAACTCAATTCTGAAGTGTGTCGTGAGCCCTCAAAAGCTTTTGAGTAAGAGAATGTCAGTGTTGTAATTAGAGTTAATTGTGAGAAATTGAAATAATAGTCCTTTTTTTTTCTGAGTCATGCTCTCCTAAACTGTAAAATAGTTCTTTAGAAGTGATTGTATTGCTTAATAGGCCACTGACTCTGTGGTAGTTGATGTGCACTTGGGTCCAGAATTCCTGGTTTAAGGCTGAAGATTGGTTGATGTGCTTTTCATACTTGTTTACATTTCCTGATCAGCAGCAGACCTTGGTGAAGTCTCAGTGATCACGTAAATTGAGGAACTTGAAAGAATCTCTAAAAGGTGGAAAAATTCTTGCTGAAGTTGATGTGTATTTCCACTGTTAAACTTCTGCATGGAGGATTTCAATTTTGTGTGCTCTGTCAGCCTGCCCAGGTGTGGTTGTATTCTCTGAGAGGTAAAAAGTAGAAAAGGTGCCCTGATGAGGGTGGACGTCTGGATTCCCAATGATGGACCTTCTCTGAAGGCAGAACCTTTACAGTCATCTGTTTCCAGAAGGGGGTCTCCCAGGAGAAAGCTGGGTAGAGGTATCCTAACTTTATAAGTGTGTGTACCCAGAGAAAATGCGTGAAGATAAAAATAAAGAAAATAAATTTTCTCATTATCCCCCACTATTAACATATAGGTGTACAGTCTTTGACTCCCTTTTCAGTATGTGTGCACTTAGATAATTTTGTGAGAATCACGTCCTGTACCTTGTACTTTGTTACCTGTGGTAGAGTGCAGTGTGGCCTAATAGTTAAGGGGGTTGCTGAATTGCCGTGTTTCTTTTTTTTTATACAGCAGGTTCTTATTAGAATTGCTGTGGTTCTCCCTGGTGCCTCCTTCATGCTTGCTCTCTGTTGGTTCTCTTTTGAGCAAAGGAGGGGTGCTCTTGATTGATTCTGAGCCCTCACCAACAGGGAAACATTGGCATGTGGAATGTTTTTTGCAGAAATCAGAACCCTGGTCTCAGAGTGAGAAGTTGACGAAGGCCTTCCTTCTAACCTCTTGATTGGATTCTTGGCTTTGTCCAGAGTTGCTCAGATGGGCTAACATGGTAAAGAATATGCTGCTCTAGCCAGATAGCAGTTGCTTTTCCGAACCAAGCCCTTCAGAAAGGTCTTGTTTGCACCAGGGTTATCCCTGAGGAGTCCTGACCAGTCCTGGGAGGTCAAGGCTCCACCCCCACCTGGGCTTGTCTACCCAGAGCCTCCCTCCACACCGTGCCCCTGAGATTTACCATGGTCTTGGGATGCAGCCACCACCCTTAGTGGGGCTGTGTGACTCAGTCTGCCCTTCCCCAGGACACCTTGCCTGGGAAATTGGCCCCCTTGGAGTTAGCAACAAATACACAGGTCCCTGTGGACTTCGCTTCAGGTGTTCATCCATGCGACCACCATCCGCTTACACCCTCTCTCTCTTGCTGAGCTTCCCAAGAGCCACACTGCCCCCATAACTGGAATGTTGGCATCCTGAAAGAGGTGTGCGTGTGCGTGTGTGTCTTTGTTTTAAGAAAAAAGCCATTGTAGTCATGGTAGAATATTTAGAAAATGTAGATATTTTCCATTGCCTCACCACTGTTAATATTTTGGTATATATCATTCATGCCTCCTTTGGGGGCATAATCTTAACGCATTTTTACAGAAATAGGAATATAGTTAAATAATTTTTAGCTTTTAAAAACACTCTTTTAAAATTAAAAAACACCCCTTTTTATTCAAAAAGCAATGCCCATTCAGTTCTAGGAAAATCATGTATTAAAACCAAAAGATGAAAAATGTAAATATCATTCTGCCCACTCAGATCACTACTGTGTATGTTTTTCTAAGCCATCTTTGTGGCATACATATATTTTCTTTTTATAAAGATAGAATTATTCTATATAACGCCATTTTATAATATGCCTTTTAAAATAATAACTTTAGGGCTTCCCTGGTGGCGCAGTGGTTGAGAGTCCGCCTGCCGATGCAGGGTACGTGGGTTCATGCCCCAGTCCGGGAAGATCCCACATGCCACGGAGCGGCTGGGCCCGTGAGCCATGGCCGCTGAGCCTGCGCATCCAGAGCCTGTGCTCCGCAACGGGAGAGACCACAGCAGTGAGAGGCCCCGCGTACCGCAAAAAAAAAAAAAAAACTTTATTGAGATGTAATTCACGTATAACATTCGCCATTTTAAAGTGTACAATTCTGTCATTTTTAGTATAGTCAGTAATTTTCAATGATCACCACTTTCTAATTTTAGAACATTTTCATCATCCCCAAAAGAAACCTTGTACCTGTTTGCTGTCACTTCTCATTCTCCACCACCCCCAACCCTAGGCAGTCATTAATCTATTTTCTGCCTCTACTGATTTGCCATTTCTGGAAATTTCATCCAAACGAGATCATACAATATGTGTTCTTTGCGTCTGATTTCGTTCGTGGAGCATGTTTTCAAGGTTCATCCATGTTGCAGCACATGACAGTAGTTCATGTTTATAGGCAAATAATATTCCACTGTATGGATAGACCACATTTTGTTTATACATTCATCAGTTGATGGACATTGGGTTGTTTCCCCTTTTGGGGTATTATAAATAACGCTGCTATGAACAATCCTGTAAAGTTTTTGTGAGAACCTAAGTTTTTGTATCTATTGTAAACAAAGCTGGATCATGTGGTAACTCTATGTTTAACATTTTGAAAGACTGCAAGACGGTTTTTCAAAGCAGCTGGGACATTTTCCATTACCATCAGCAGTGATGAAAGTTCTGGTTTCTCCACATCTTCACTAAACACTGTTATTGTTCATCTTTTTTATTTTAGACATCGTAGTGGGTGTGAAATGGTATCTCATTGTGGTTTTTGGTTTGCATTTCCCTAATGACTAATTATGTTAAGCATCCTTTTGTGTGCTTATTGACCATTTAGATATCTACCTTGGAAAAATGTTTATTCTTTGCCCATTTTTAAAGTTGGGTTGTCTTTTTGTTATTGAGTATAAGAGTTCTTTACAGGGGCCTCCCTGGTGGTGCAGTGGTTGAGAGTCCGCCTGCCGATGCAGGGGACGCAGGTTCGTGCCCCGGTCCGGGAGGATCCCACATGCCGCGGAGCGGCTGGGCCCGTGAGCCGTGGCCGCTGAGCCTGCGCGTCCGGAGCCTGTGCTCCGCAACAGGAGAGGCCACAACCCTGAGAGGCCCGCGTACCGCAAAAAAAAAAAAAAAAAAAAAAGAGTTCTTTACATATTCTGAGTACAATTCTTTTATCAGATATATGACTTATAACTGTTTTCTCCATTCTGTGAAGTGTCTTCTCACTTTCTTGATGGTGTCCTTTGATGCACAAAAGTTTTTAATTTTGATGACATCCAGTTTATCTATTTTTTCTTTGGTTGCTTGTGCCTTTGGTGTTATATCTAAGAAACCATTGCCTAATCCAAGATGAGGAAGATTTATTCCTGTTTTCTTCTAAGAGTTATATGGTTTTAGCTCTTACCTTTAGCCTAGAATCCATTTTGAGTTAGTTTTTGTGTATGGTGTGAGGTAGGGGTCTAGTTTCATTCTTTTGCATGTGGATATCCAATTGCCTATTAGTTGAAAAGACTATTCTTTCCCCCATCGAACAGTCTCAGTACCCTTGTCAAAAATTGTTTGACCACAGGGCACTTCTCTGGCAGTCCATTGGTTAAAACTCGGTGCTTCCACTTCAGGGGGCACAGGTTCGATCCCTGGTCAGGGAGCTAGGATCCCACATGCAACGCAGCGCAGCCCCCCGAAAAAATAAAGAGTAAAAATAAATAAATAAATAATTTTTAAAAGGATTTAAAAGATGAATTGACCACAAATGTAAGGGCATATTTCTGGACTCTGAATTCTATGCTCTTGATCTATATGTCTGTTAAAATTGGGTATCATGAATCCTCCAAATTTGTTCTTTTTCAAGATTGTTTTGTCTGTTCTGAGTCCCTTGCATTTCCTTATGCATTTTAGGATCAATTTCTGCAACGTATAACTTTCTTTGTTTCACTTATTATGTCATGAACATTTTCTTTTTTTTTAGTCTATAATTGTACTATAACACAGTAGCCTTGAGTCATGTGTGGCTAGTGAGCACATGAAATGTGGCCAGTCCAGATTGAGGTGTGCTGTAGGTGTAAACTGACAACAGATTTCCAAGAGTTAGTGTAGTGAAAATAGAACACAA
>NW_006783036.1:1928699-1936350 GCF_000442215.2 Lipotes vexillifer | reverse complement strand
GTAGGGAAAAAAGAACACAAAATATCTCATTAATAATTTTTTATATTGATTACATATTGAAGTTATAAAATTTTATATTGGGTTAAATAATATACATTACATAAGTTTACCTATTTCTTTTTACCTTTTTAAGTTGGCTACTAGTAGATTTTAAATTATTTGATTCTCATATTTATATTAGAAGTACTTTTTAATAGAATGGCATCCAATTTGGTTGATTATTTGGTGGTTGTATGATTGTGTCAGAGTTTCTTGATTCAGTTCTCTGTTGTTGGACACTTGGGTTGTTTCCAGTTTTCTCCATTTACAGCGTCGTGAGGGGTAACCTCGTAGCCGGGTCTTCCTGCCCGCCTGTGATGCTGCCAGGACAGGGTTCATAAGGAGGACTTGAGAGTGTGTTTGCTGTCCTTCTGAGTCAAGGGTATATGCAAACCCTTGTGTTACAGCGCTGAGTAAGTGAGTGAATGTTTCATATTAACGGGAAAATCTTTCACAGTAAGGCTGCAAACAGATTCAACAGATATTGATTGAGCCCCCTGCTTTAAGTTGGGTTCTGATCCAAGAGTTGGGAAAACAGTGATGAATGAGTCCAGATTCTAGCCCTCTCCAAGTTTATATTCTAATGGGGGAGAGGGGTAGTCAACAAAGCGATAACTGTACCAGTGGATGCCAAAGAATGATGTGAGGAGGACAAAGAAGCAGGCTTATGGGCTAGTGTGTAGTGGCGTGGTCAGGGAAGGCCTTTCTGAGCAGGCAGCATTGACGTGGGGGCTGAAACGGAAGGAAGGAAGGGAGCCATGTAAAGATGTGGGAGAAGAAGGTTTTTAGGCAGAGGGGCAGGAAGTTCAAACACCCTGAAGTGGGAATATGTGTGTTTTAGAAACAGCAAGGAGGCCACTGTGGCTGGAGCTTGGTGAGAAGTGTGGTTGGATTTGGGATATGTTTTGAAGATGGAGCTGACAGTCTTTGCTGATGACTGGGTGTGGGACATGTGAGGAAGGGGAGGCTTTTATGACCTGAGCAGTTGTATGGTGCCGTTTACGGAGCCAGGGATTGCTAGAGGTGGATCAGAGGGGAGGGGGCACCAAGAGTTCAGAAGTGCCTTTTGGGTACTCACCTGGAGATGTTGCGTTGGTAATGAGATGTACCCGCCTGGAAATCACGGGGGAGGTGGGGCTGGAGAGACATTTTTGGAGTCAGGCAAAGCTACTTGGACATCAAGCAGGTCGAGTGAGAGTTGACCATTGGATTTGGGAACCTGGAGGTCTTTGAGGACTTCGGCAAGAGTGGTGTTGGGAGGCTGCTGTAGCGTGGCGGGTACAAGTTAAGGGAGGATGGGATGTGTGTATTGACAACTCCTAGAAAGAGTTTGCTCTAGGTGAACAGAAAGATAGGGGTGGGGAGCTGGGATAGACTGCCTCTTCCTCGGGCACTGGTGGGAGTGGTCCTGGAGAGAGGCTGAGGTGGCAGGGGCTTTGGTCCACGGCCAGGGTGGAGGGTGAGGCCTTGCCCACAGGATCAGGAGAGAAGGCAAAGGAGACTGGCAGGCTTTTCACTTGGCCGTGAGAGGATGAGAAAAGATTGCCTCTGTTTCCAAAAGCTAAGAGTGACAAGGAGGGAAGGGGTGTTGTAGGATGTTGTGGGGTTAAATGTAAAATTTGTATGAATTTTTAATGTGAAACCTGAGACTTCACGTAAGTTGAGTTGCCTCAGAGTGCTTACCCTCGGGGTTCTCTCTCCTGTGCTTTTGGGTGTATTTTGGTGGAAAAGTTTGAGAAGCCACTTCATTATTGTATTCTACTGTTAACGTTGTTAAATCTCACCCAAGTGAGTATTAACCTTAAAGAGTTTGGGATTCACTTACACATTTTGTTATCTTTAATAGAGCTTTTGCAGCTGCTCCAAATATCCCTCTGTTGGTGCATCTTAATAGTTGCTTGGCAAGCACTGCATTCTGGGCGGGGAAGGCCACGCGGGAAGCCACGGGGTGTCTGTAGGTGGAATGCGGCCCTCGATTCCACCCCTTTCCCAGGTAAGGATGTGGAGGAAGGCAGGGCCCCTGAAGTGCCACACCTTCCAAGGACATTTGAGTGAACCTTTTCCTGTTTTCACAAAGTGATTAACAGCTATGCTGTGCATCTTTTCATTCTGGCAGAGTGGTTTGCTGGAGTGTAGTGCTGTTAGCCAGCCTTCTACGGGACTTAATCAGCACTGATGAAAAGTTCTTCATCTTCTTTCCTAGTTATCGCATTGCCTGCTTTCTTTTCTTTCTGTACAGTTTTAGTATAATTAAGTCCCCCTTCCCCATTTAGGTTCTTCAACCTCCTTAGTAGAAAGTGCCGTGAACGGTCAGATTCACTTCATGGGGCTGGGAGCGTGTGAAACATCAGAGTTCTGGTCCCTCTTTTTGTTGACAGATGAGATGGCTGAGGCTTAGACGGAGCTTGATTTGTAACTGGAGGTTTATTTGCATGACTAGGTCACACGTCCCTTGCTTCCCAGTTCTCCCACGACCTCCTGGACAGCCGTGTGGAGGCTGCTCCTTCCCTCGCCCTGTCTTGAATTCCAGAGCAGCGCTCCCATTCCTGAGGCTGGCTTCCTGCGGGCACTGGAGGAGAGGCCTTCCCTGACCGCCCTCCGCATGGCTCCACTGGAGGGTCTGCACCGGCACCTTCTGGCCTTCAGCTTCTGACTGCAGCAGTGTTTGCCACGTGCGACGGGGAGCATTTGCTCGGTACTCCCCGAGTTCCATGAAGGCAGGGACTGCAGCCTGTTTTCAGCCTGCTATATATATCCAGCCTCTGCTGAGGGGCCTGGCACACTCGTGCCCAGAAAGTTTGCAAAACGAACAAACGTGTATGTAAATCTAGACTTTTAATCCGGATTGCTGTTGTCTCCTGGCCATTCGAGGGGGCTCATGTGTCCCTGTTTCCGCCAGGGCTTGTCCTGTTGTCATTTAACAATCCTTTGCTACTCTTGGGGGCTGGGGTGTTTTGGAGTTTGGAATTTTGGAGATTTTAGAATGGAACGCGTGAATAGACCACACACACATCGTGGAACATCCTAGGCAGCACCGTGTAATCAGACACTAAGATCTTTGCAGCAGGTGTGTGACCATTCGCGGCCAGTGGGACAGAGGCTGTGGGAGCCCCACACCGCGTCAGGGCGTGTTATGAACATGTTTTCAGAGCTTTTGGGATTTCTGAATCACAGATAAGGGACCGTGGACCTGTTTGGGTGCATGTCTGTTTTTCAGGCATTTGTGTCAAGTGGGCTGGGAAAGAGGAAAACACAGTGCCTGTGCTCCCTTGGGGTGCTGTGCGGAGCACACATGGGGAGGGCAGCGCTGGCGGTCACTGGCTTTGCTGTCATCCCCCGCCCTTGCTTTCGAGAAGTGTGCTCCCTCGAGGCGCTGGCTGCGGGGCACCGTGCCGTGGTGCGGTGCGTGTAGGTGGTGGGTGTCCTGCATCATCCTGGGTCCCTTCCCTCGAGCCTGGCCGCCTGGCTTACAGGTTCAGGGCGGAAGAGGGAGGCTCGGACGAGGTGCTGCACGGCACGTGGTCTTCCGTTCCAGACCCTGTGTACCTCTGTCCGCTCCACGGTTGCGAATCAAGCCTCACGGCTGGGTGGAGAACTTTGAGGCCCTCAGCTCTGGGGTGACCTGTCTGCACTCTCACACTCTGCCCTCTTGAGCCAAAAGTTTTCAACATTGGGTGGATTTAATATATGTTTTCTGACTTTTAAAATGTGAGTATAGTTTTATTTTAATGTTTTTAGGATGAGTTTTTGACGTAAATAGAAATCTTTAATTTAAAAAGCTTTACCTTGGGCTTCCCTGGTGGTGCAGGTGGTTGACAGTCCGCCTGCCGATGCAGGGGACACGGGTTCGTGCCCTGGTCCGGGAAGATCCCACGTGCCGCGGAGCGGCTGGGCCCGTGAGCCATGGCCACTGAGCCTGCATGTCCGGAGCCTGTGCTCCGCAACGGGAGAGGCCACAACAGTGAGAGGCCCGCGTACCGCAAAAAAAAACCAAAACAAAACAAAATAAAAAGCTTTACCTGCTTTCTGAGATGGTGCTTGCATTTTGAAAAAATGTTTAATTGTCAGGCTGCAGGAAAGCTTGCCTTTTTAAATTAGAAAACAAAGAGCCAATACTGAAATACGTCTAAAAATGTGTATTTCAGGCATTTGAAAGGGATATAGGGTGAAATAGTTTGTACCTGAAGCAGGTGTCACTTTGTATCTGAAGTTTTTATGTGGTCTTTGATAAATTACGTAGATTGTATTAACGCTTATCTGAACATATACATTAAAGATTATTATTTCAAAAGATTTAGAATTAGTTTTGTCCAAGGTACTGGACTTCAGATTTAATGAGCCATGACACTGAATCAGAAACACACTTTCAGTCTTTCAGATGTTCTGAGATATTATAGTTTTCAAAAAGACTTGTGAGAATGGTCTTTTGCGATATATTTTAAGATAGTTAAGAATAGCGTTTGTATTGTAAAAATTTCCTTCAAGACACATTCTGGAGTTTTATGAGTGATTAATGGTGGCATCACCCAGAGTTTTGTGGTTAATATTTGCAAATAATTTATTTAACAGGGTTTAAAAGAGACTCCTCGTGTTTTATAGTTACCCTTTTGGGGGGACCAATGTATAACATAAAAAGTATCCTGTGGTATTATCTTTGCTACAGATGTGTTATGTTTATAGAATTGGAAATATTTGATTTCTTAGAGTGTGTGTATCAATAGATTATGTAGTTTAAAATGTTTGCATCTGTATTTCATATATAAACATACCAGTTTCCCAGTGTAGCCTTTAGAGTATCATAGGAGACTAAGGGTTTTTAAAAGGTCATAATAGAAAAGTTGTGTGTGTTTTAATTACTTAAGTGTTTTTTCCTCCTGGGGTTGTTAAAAAAACAAAACAACAACAACAAAAAAACCCACTGAATGTAACATATGAGAAAATGTTAAATGGATGCAACACTGCATGTAAGATTTTCCACAGATGTTTTTATTCACAGTGAGGCACAATGGGAAGGCTCCATTAATTAACACATTAGATGGTATCATAATTCTGGAAAAACCATTTCACCATAGGGGTGTTTGCAAAAACCGAAGCCATCTCTGCCAGGTTTTGACATTGCTTAGCTCTTTAGGTAGCAAGAGACACAGTGTCAAAACCAGTTTAAAATTACCTGTGTTGTCAACATGCAGATTTTCTTTATTCAGTATTTAAACTACGGATTTACCAACCTGAGTAGTTTGAAATACAGTAGCATAAAAAGAATTAGATCTACCAAACCGAAAATGTGTGCATATCTAAAGAAGTTTCTTTTCTTGATTTTGGTTAAGCTAACAGAAGTATCTTCACATCTGTAATTTCTGGTAACTTAATGAGAACACACTGAACTTTTGGGTCACAATAAATTTTCCCATTATGTAAAATATTTTACACACTGACTCACTGTGAATTGTGAGTAGACATGATTCTCTTCCTGCGGAAAATAGAAACACACATTATTGTAATGACGATTTTAGCCAATTACAGAACTGTGCTTAGGTGGCTATGTTGCCTTCTCTTGGTTGGGTTGTTGAAAACTTTGAGATGGACACACAGCAACGGGAGTGAGTTGGTAGCTCTTTTGCTGGGTGTAGAGGATGTAGTCTTTCTATAAATCTGTTATTTTATACATAGGCTTGTTTTTGTTTTTATGAGTTTTATGTTCAGTCACTGCCACTGTGTGTGTTTTCTTTGACTATATTGACTTCAAGTCTTGTAAATACTTCTGGGTCTTAAAAACCCAAGTGCTCGTATTTATTTCATAGTAGAAAGAACTAATGAGTACTTTTCGACGATGGTGGTGGGGTTGGTAGTTTCCCTAGTGATCATCTACCCTTGTGTTTAAAAATGCTATGTTTGTATATAGGTGTAATTTATATTTTACATTAAATCTAAAGTCAATTTTTTTTGGTACAGAATGGATGAACTATGAGATTTGGGGGAGAGAAAGAGTTACCAAAAATGGTTATGAGTTGTTTTGAACAATGAGAAGCTTATTTACAATTATTTGGAAGGGGCACCCCCCAAATAATGCATTTGGGGGGCAAAATGAAGACTTGTTATAACGTGTTCCCTTCTTTGTTTCTTTAATTGAGATGGTGAGCTGCATCTCATTAAGTGATGTTAATTAACTATCAGATGGTTGGCCTTTTGCTTGACTGTGTCTTCTTGTTAAAAGATACCTTAATTGAGATAGTCGCATACCATGGAGTTCAACCTCTACTAAGCGTCCAGTTCAGTGATGTTTAGTATATTCACAGAGTGTTGTGCAACCATTGCCTATTTTGGACATTTCATATGAATTGGATCATACAGTATGTGGTCTTTTGTGTCTGGCTTCTCTCACTTAGCATCATGCTTTCAAGATTCATCAGTGTTGTAGCATGTGTCAGCAGGCTGTTGCCTTTTGTGGCTGAATAATATTCCTTTGTGTGGATGCACCACATTTTATGTATTCGTTAAGTCCATTGATAGACATTTGTGTTGTTTCCCCTTTTGGGCTGTTATGAATAGTCCAGCTCGGAACATTCATGTACAGGTGTTTGTGGGACAGATGTTTTCGTTTCTCTTGGGTGTAGACCTAGAGGGGTTTGTATCAGCTTTGACTTACTGTTCAGGTTCCCATTTAAATTTGTAAAGAGGCTTTACTTCTTGTAACTGGGGCCTTTATTGGTGACCTGGTGGCTCCTGTTTCATGTTTGAAGCCCCTGGGCACTGTTGCCTGGAGAAGCAGCCAGAATATACAATACCCTTCCTTCCTAAGATCAGATCCCATCACAGGGTCTTATCAAATAAGTGTCCCATTAGATTTTTTTGCAGCTAGTTAAGCCTGTTCTGTGTCCAGGCCAGCTAACTCTTGTCTGTATTTTACATCGATATTTTTCTTGTATTCTTCTCCCTGCGTCTTCTTGGGGACACCCTTTGTTCTTCGGCCCCAGCAGCACAAGGAGTGACTGAGTGATTTGTCTGTCTGTGTATTTTCCCTTCAGGCAGTATACACTCACTCCTTTGGCTTTTTTTACGGTAATTTTGGTAACTGGGTTGTGTCTATTTTTGAAATAGTAAACACCTTAAGATAGTAGTGATACTCTTGAGCATTTTGTTAAGTATCCAAATGAGACCTATAGGGATGTTTCCATAATTTGTATCAAATTCATGTAAATGTACATTAGCAATATTAGCTAATTGCCTGAGTTAGTTATGAATTTCATTACTGCTCTTTAATAAAGGAGCAGGTTGTGCTGTGGTCATTCCAATTAATGGGGAGAGCCCTTCAGGTCTCTCATCATGTATTTAAACTGAGTTAAGCTTGGAAAAATAATTATTGAGTGCTTTGTGGATACTGGCTTTATTTTGTGACAGTTGTGCCTTACATTTTGAGAAGCTTATGCTTTCAGGAACCTTACACATGCATTAAAGCAGTTAATCAGAGCTTCCCTGGTGGCGCAGTGGTTGAGAGTCTGCCTGCCGATGCAGGGGACACGGGTTTGTGCCCCGGTCTGGGAAGATCCCACATGCCGCGGAGCGGCTGGGCCCGTGAGCCATGGCCGCTGAGCCTGCGCGTCCAGAGCCTGTG
>NW_006783036.1:1922761-1928528 GCF_000442215.2 Lipotes vexillifer | reverse complement strand
CAAAAAAAAAAAAAAAAAAAAAAAGCAGTTAATCAGTTCAACTCTGTGAGGTTTGTAGGATGAGTGTTACTCCTTTCCTACAGACAAGAGATTGCAGATTTGGAAAGAGAGCGGCCGGTTGGGATGTGGCGTCAGAGGGAGCAGGGTGTGCGAGAGCGGGCCCTGCCCCACCAGGAGGGCTGTGCGAAGTCCAGAGCCCACAGCCAGGCGGCCCTGCTTGAGCGCCCGGCGGTGCACCTGAAAAATTCCTTCTCGTCTTTGAGTCCCGCCGCCTCAGCGTGCAGTGGAGACGGTAGGAAGCCGCTGCCGGGCCGGCGGGCGGGGCCTGGCTCTGTAGGCTGCTGCGCCTGGCTCGCTGCCCTTGGCTTTCAGATGGCGGACCTGGGAGGCGGGTGCTGTGTGGCCCCGTAGCGGCCGCCCCCTCAGCCCGCCGCCGCTAGCCCTCGAAACCCCACCCCCACGCAGCTCTCAGCGCTGGGCCTGGGGTCTCAGCCTCGGGCCGCTGTCGCCCCTCTCTAACCTCGAGGATTGCTTGTCCGGGAAGCGCAGAGTCCTTTCACAGATAGCACGTGGTTAATTAATGCTCACTAAATAAACGGAATAAAGCAACGAAGATGAAAGGTCACTTAGTAAGCATGCCACTATCTTAAGTGTCTTTTTCTGAGTTTGGTTGTACGGGCAGTGGTTTAATATTTCAAGTGCGCTGTCTGTGAAGGTAGTTGAGTGTTCAAGGTGATCGCTGCCACTGAGCACTAGAAGTGCTTGCTGCACTTGCATCTTCTGGAGTGAAAGTCCTGGTTGGTTCCCCGGATCTCTTCCGTCGGGCTCTGAACCTGGTGGTAGGCAGCAGATGTGCAGGATTCTCACCGGGACTGCTTGAGCATTAAGGATGGTGTGTCATCATGCACATTTCATTAATTTCCGCATTTTCACACGGCACAGTACATTGTCAAAGCGATCCTCCAGTGAAAACCACAAACTAGTCAGCCTTTAGGAAACAGGTTGGAAATCTAGAAATGCTCCCCCCAAGGTCTTTGCAACATTTTTTTAAAAGATCTTTACAAAATCTTTGTAATTCAAAAGGCAGCTTTCTGTGCTGGAGAGTCTCTCCAGCGCTCTTGCTTCTGAGGTTGGTAGCTTGCTGAAAGACTGCAATGCAGTGGTTGCCAAAGTCTCTGTTAATATGGCAACAACCGGCGGGGAGGTCTTTTGCTCCCCTTCACAGCTGCTACCTGTGGCCTGCAGTCTGAAGGAGGGGGTAATGAAGGTGGTGCTCCCCTGGACTTAGCCGTTTAGTGATAAGGGCAGAGGCAACGTTGTGGACACTGTGCCAGCACAGGCATGTCCTGCAGCAGCTCTGTTAAGTTCCCGATGCAGTGGGCTGCCTGGGGATGTGAGGCTGAAGATGCCTTTGCAGGCTGGGCACGGTATTTGTTTTCTTCTGTGTTCATGGTGGATTATGAGAAGGTAAGGGACTTTAAAAACCATGAATGATGTGTATTTTAAATGTTTATCAATGTCCCTGATGAAGGTAAAGAATTATGACTGAGTAGATCTCTCCTGAACCTGAGAAATAAAACTTTGATTTCTTATTAAAGACAGTCTGGACATTTGAACAACTACCTTATTTGTGTTGACAAATGCCCTCTAAATAAATTAAAGATGTTCTTTAAAGAGATCTGCTTTTTCTTTGACTTGCTAAACATGGTTGAATTCCAGAGATATAGCTATGGATGTAGTATGTTTGTTTCTTTAACTTAAGCAACGACAGTTTCATGAATCTGGTGTGGAACATTTTGTTTTATAAAATCTCAACCATATGGTGGTGGCTGATGAAGTCTGATTTCCTTAGTTCTTATCTGCCTTCAGATGAGCATTTTCAGTGTGTGCAGCCCTGTCCTTATCCTGGGGTGAATTGGATGCTACCTGCAGCTGTTCTGCTTTGTTTATCTAAGAGGCAGGCTGAGAGTCAGAAATCAGATTTATTTTGCTATGAGTTGGTGGCCCCAAACTGTATTAAATGCATTACGGGTGGTAATTTATATGTGCAACACCTAGAAATATAATGTCATGGTTACCATGGCGACTGCATGCATTCTGAAAAGCTTATGAATGGGTTCTGAACCTTCTGGCATTTTAAGTGAGATGTTCCAGCTGAGAGCCTACATTCATGATCAGTGTAAATAAATTCAGCTTCCCTTGAGCAGCACATCCTTTCTCTTCATTTACCAGAGTTGTCACTTCGGCCCAGTTCTTCCTCTGGTGACATCTGCCTTGGTCTCTTGGTTCCTGGCAACAGACGGTGGCTGAGAGATGGTTTTCTACTTGAGGTTGGGGACTAGCCTGTGTGCGTGCAGTATCCCAGCCCTCCATGTGCGGGCAGCATAGAATGGACTGGCACGCCCATGCCTTCTGGGGGCTGGTAGTCCTCGACATACCCAAAGCATGATCGCAGCCCTGTGTGCTCGTGAGGTTCTGGCAGAGCTCTCTCCATTTGAAGAGCTTCTTTCCAGCAACACACCCCAGGGCGCCAGGAGAGCCTGACTTCCAGAGAGCGGGCCCCGCCTATTTCTGTTTCCAGGATATCAGGATGGTTGGCTTTGGAGGGGGAGGCCCAAGTTAGAAAGACCCCCATTCAAAGTGCCAAACTTGTGAAAATAATAAACGAAGGCCTGTTCTCTTCATTACCAAAGGATCGTTTGCTGGTTGTTAGAAATATGTGTAGCATAGTTTGTTTGAAAACCAGTTGCCCTGTGCATGTAAACTGTATTGATATCTTGATTGCGTGGGACTGAGGTATCTGTTGGCTAACATTTTGCAAAAGGCGCCCAGACAGCCTGCTGCCTGGGGGGCTGAGGTCTGGGGCAGCCCTGGGGACGAGGACGGCTGCTGAGGCTCTCTTTTCTGAGCTTAGCCCCACTGGTTCTGGAGGACAGTTTACCCTTGCAGAGAGCTCATTTTTATTGTTAACAAACATTCAGATCATACAGTTTGAACTTTCAACTTGAAGGAGAGTTGACCTCTCACGTCAGTGGGTGTGTTGCAGTGACTCACCTACAGGCCTCAGTTAGGAATCTTCATCTAATTCACTCCCTTTATTTTACAGATGAGGAAACTGAGGCCCAGAGAAGCTATGCCACTTGGTTAAGGTCCTAAAGCGGTGAGAACCAGATCTAGGATCAGAAACCTGGCTCTCTATCCTCCTCAGGATCACGTTCCTGACAGAAGAGGTTTGCTCTCAGTTCACTGTTCTTTACTTTCCTTTTACAGAAAAGAGGCCTATCATAATAACTGGACTAGCACCCTCTAATTTGTAATTTAAAACATTCCTGCCTTCCCTTCCTTCTTTCTTCCATCAGTCATTGAGCAGCTTCTGCTCACTGTGCTGGAGACTTTGGGGATGGGGGTGGAGGAGGGCAGGCCGCGTGCTGTGCCGAGAGATTAGTGGCGGGTGCACCAGAGCACACAGCCTGGGTGTCGAGATGAATTCTTCCTCCACAGCTGCACTTCCGCCTGCCTACGGTATTTTCCAGCGAAGCTAAGTGCCCAGCAGTCACCAGGGGTGAACCTGAATCATCACCTATCGAATCAAGGTCACGATACTGTATTTACTAAGAACAATGTAGCAATGTTAGGTGCAGCTTACAAGTCACAGCTTATTGCAAGTAATAAGAGGTTCAGCTCACAGGGCTTGAAATACAACTTGATATGCCAGATGCCGGTTCACCCAGGTTTTTAATTTGCCAGTCTTCAAGAAGATTGGGCTTGTATTACAGCCTGTATTTTCCTAAATGGCCTCAGTGACACCTCCTATCCAGTGGACTGTCTCACAGTGGGACTTTGGCCGGGAGGTGGGTCTCTGTTCCTTCTCTATGAACCTGGGCCAGGTGTGTGACCTGCTTCACCCAGTAGTAGGGCAGAAGTGATGCTGTGTGACTTCCAAGCTAGGTCTTAAAAAAAAGGTTCAGTTTTTGCCTGGCTTCTCTTTTGGGGACACTTGCTGTGTGGAAAGCCATGCTGTGAAGCCCAGCTAGCTCGGGCAGGTAGAGCACATGGCAAGGCCCGCAAGGAGCCATTCTGAGGCCCCAGTCAGCAGCCTCCCGGGACGGGCGAGTGAGTGGCCGGGCAGGTGACTCTGGTGTTCCACTTTTCTCGCTTCCCAGCTGAGGCGTGCTGTACCTGGTCCAGCAGAGCCCCAGCCTGCAGAGCCTGTGAACATGACGAGTGGGGGTTAGGCCACTCCATGCTGGGGTGACTTATTACGAAGCCTACTTACTGCAGTCCTTAGTGTTTCCATTCGTCGATATTAGACATGACATTTTATTATGTGCTGGGTGTAGAAAGCTTAAGAAATTACTGTTTTTTAAAAAATGATTAACCTTAGAAAAAAATTTTAATAACAGCTTTTTGGAGATAATTTGCATAACATAAACTCTACCCTGTTATAGTGTACAGTTCAGTAGTTTTTAGTATATTCCCAGTTGTTCATCCAGAACAATTTTTATCACCTCAAAATGGTAATCAGACTCTTAATATAATTTACTCAACAGACAAGGACAAATGAAAGATTAGGATTCCTATGCATTATGTTAAACTGTGGTGCTGGGTGTCTAGGACCTAGTAGGCACTCAGGCCCATGTTTGCTGATACACGAACTCAAATTGAAGCGTGAAGATGATAACCTGACTGGTTGAATTGGGTTTGGCTGCAGCGCTTGGAGCATCTGTTATGTGCACGGGAGTTCACCCTGGGTGTTTGGTAAGAGGTGAGCCTTGAACTGGGTTTTCATGGCGGGGAAGTAAGGAAAGCGTTTGAGGGACAGAGACTGTGCTACAGTGGGAAGGACATCTCTGGCTGGGTCCCTGCCAGAGGAGAATGGAGTACAGGGTGTTTGCTGGGCGGGGGCAGGTTCAGACGCGTGCTGTGCCTGCACGCTCCTCCCCCACTGCGCATACCACACACACACTCGCGCTCCTGCCTGCTCTCCCGTGGGTGTGCGCTGTTCCCTTTCAGGCGTGCACACACAAAAGCTGACCTCCTGGGCGGAAGGAAGCCGGGGCATGGCCCAAAGAGGAAAGGGCTGCTGACAGCCTAGACCAGGGGTCAGCACACTTTTTCTGTAGTGGGCCAGATAGTAAATGTTTTAGTCTTTGTGGGCCAGTCCTGGGTCTCTGCTGTTGTAGGACATACGTAAACCAATGAGCATGGTTGTGTTCCAGCAAAACTAGTTACAAGACGGCGGACCCAAGTTTGCCTGCCTCTGGCCTACACGAATCCATCTGATCCACCTGCCTGGTCAGTGGTCCTGGCGCAGACATGGCTCGTGCCTCCCATCTCCTGCTCAGGCTTCGAGGCCGTCGGGACAGCTAGTTCTCGGCCCCTGGCTGCTGCCCCGGCATGGAGAACTTCAGCAGGGCAGCCCGCACCTCCCTCAGCGTTGGATCTCTGACTCGGTACATACACAGCAGGAACTCAGCAGTGTCCGAAGCCCCTGAAAAGTGATAGGGCTGTCGCAGGTTTGGGGAGGGGGTAGGTCTCGGTGAGCCAAGAGGACAGAAGGAATAAAGCCAGTGGGTAGGTCCAGTAGTTTCTGGACCCCATTGCTTAGAGGCATGTGGTAGAATGTGGGGAAATCTAGAACCGTTTGGCCCTGCATGAAGAGCCCAGGACCCAAGGCATCATTCCACTTAAGTGAGATTAAATTACCTTTCAAGAGAGCTGCATCAGGAGCCTTAGAAGTAACCTTTCAGGTGGAGAACATTCCTGC
>NW_006783036.1:1886835-1921908 GCF_000442215.2 Lipotes vexillifer | reverse complement strand
ATTCCTGCTTTTAAATCTTGGGAAACACTGTGGGTTTTGGGGGTTTTTTTTAATGAGGAATCATGTAACCTAGGTGCCTTACCTAAGAGCCTAATAATCAGGTCTCTAAAGCAAGTGCCTTAGCAAAGAACAAGGTGTTCAGTACCCCAGGTAGTTTAGAGGAGATAAAGCCCCAGAGGGAAAAGCCGACACACTCTCAAACTGTTGACCCCTGTTCACATCCAGGTGAGGAGTAGCCGCTCATTTATGGTACGTGCATCAGGCACTGGTGTTGGAAGCCTGTGATCGACTAACAATGAATTCAACAGTATAATCTCATTTAAATTGTTCTTTGGCTTAGAAGAGTAAAAATTACTTTAATTGAAGAAAGAAAGTACCTTGACTTGTCAAAAAAATGATATTCAATTAAAAATGACAAAATTTCACAGCCCTGCATATGTTACAAAATGGCATTTCACAGGCAAATTCATTAATTGGGGTTATTTTGCAAGGGTCTTCAGACCCTCAGATTGGAGGAAGCCCCCCTTTCACGTGCTTCCCTTGCGGCTTGTGCTGGGCTGTAAGACATCTGTGTAACGAGGTGACTTCTGTCTTCTGAGTGACCACTTTTGTCCCTGAATGCACAGGTCACAGAGAAAGGGTTAGGATGGGGCTTGGGTTTGCCGCACCGTGAAGACACGCCTCCTTGATACTCTCAATGATGGAAGACATGGATTGTGAAATGTTAAAACCTCA
The DNA here is from genome assembly GCF_000442215.2 of Lipotes vexillifer. Lineage (NCBI taxonomy): Eukaryota > Metazoa > Chordata > Mammalia > Artiodactyla > Lipotidae > Lipotes > Lipotes vexillifer. Next base: position 1,921,173 of record NW_006783036.1, on the reverse strand, counting down.
AGAAATTATTTCGTTTAGTCCCTCCCTGCCAGCCCTCTGTTTCACTGAAACCCACCCCAGAGGGGAGTGTCTGAGCCCTGGCCTCTGGGCTCCTGTCCAGCCTCCCGGGGTGACCTTCATCCTCCAACGCCAGCCATGGGTCTTTTTGCCCAGAGTATAGGAATCTTTCTTAGCTTGGAACCTTAAGTCCAAACCCACAAGAACATTGCTCCCTTTTTTATTCTGCCTGGGGTTTTCAGAGCGTCTAATAACACTGGACAGTTTTATCATTCATCATCATGAGTAGTGTGGCTTATTACAACTTTCAGCTACAGATCTTGGAGAGCAAATTCATTTTCTACATTCAGATTTGCTCCTCTAAAAATTCTGTTTATAATATTAATTTAGAACAAGGCTTCTGTTATGAGTTGTGGAAAAACAGCTCCTGTATCCCCTTTAATAAAGATATTTTTGAAATGTAATTTAATGCGTGTAAGTGAGTTACTGTTCAGGTTTTAGTTTGTTGCTTGGAAAGAAGTGTGAGAAGAAAAGCATCTTTTTTATCTTCTCTTCTTGTTTTTTGGCCGCACCTCACAGCTTGTGGGATCTTAGTTCCCCAACCAGGGATTGAACCCGGGCCCTCGGCAATGAGAGCGCAGGGTCCTAACCACTGGACCACCAGGGAATTCCTGAGAAGTATCTCTTTTTATTTTTATTTCTTTATTTTTTATTTTTGGCTGCATTCGGTCTTCGTTGCTGCACGCGGGCTTTTCTCTAGTTGCAGCGAGTGGGGGCTACTCTTTGTTGTGGTGTGGGGGCTTCTCATAGCAGTGGCTTATCTTGCTGCAGAGCACGGGCTCCAGGCGCGCGGGCTTCAGTAGTTGTGGCTCACGGGCTCTAGAGCGCAGGCTCAGTAGTTGTGGCACACGGGCTTAGTTGCTCCGCGGCATGTGGGATCTTCCTGGACCAGGGCACAAACCCGTGTCCCCTGCGTTGGTAGGTGGATTCTTAACCACTGCACCACCAGGGAAGTCCGAAAAGTATCTTTTTAACAAACACATTTTCTAAGCTCTGGCCAGCAACCCACTCATTCAATTAATATTTATCAAGCACTAATATTTATCAATATAGTATTTTATTTTATTTGTATATGTATTTACATCCTTGTGCTAAATATGTTAGTGTGTTTATGTATATGTTATACACTTACTATATACATAAATGTATACACACTAATATATATACATATGTGTACACACTCATTAAAATCAAGCAGAAGTATAGCAAAAAGTTAGATACCCTAGAATTATATGGGATTTTTTTTCCCTGTAAAACCTATAGAATGAGCTATTGAGTTGATGTTCAGTATGAGCCAGTTTTGTTTTTGTTTTTGTTTTTTTTTGCGGTACGCGGGCCTCCCACTGTTGTGGCCTCTCCCATTGCGGAGCACAGGCTCCTGACGCGCAGGCTCAGTGGCCATGGCTCACGGGCCCAGCCGCTCCGGGGCATGTGGGATCTTCTCGGACCGGGGCACGAACCCATGTCCCCTGCATCGGCAGGCGGACTCTCAACCACCGCGCCACCAGGGAAGCCCCCTGAGCTACTTTTTAATCTGAGAATTTCAGAAATAGTTAATTCCTACCGATCCTTCAGCTTATGGCTTAGACACCCTCTTCTCAGGGAGGCCTTCCCTGCACCCACGCGGGGTGCCGCTGGCGCATTCATCACGTGCTTCCCTTGGGCAATTTTCACGTCTCATGCACGCACACCCACAGTTACTTGTGTCCCTCCCCCAGGCGGCAGCTCTGGGCGGCAGGGCCCTGCCCTCCTTGTCCCCTGCTCCTGGCACGGTGCCTGCGCCACCCCGGCTCTAGGCTGCATGCTGGGTTCCAAGTGAGACTGGGCACCAGAGTTTTCCTCTGAGGGGGTTGTCGTGCTCTGTATTGACCTTTCCTTTGTAGGGCAGTCTTGGAAGTTTTCAAGTGTTTTCTCATTCAACCAAGAAATCTTTCTTCCATGACTAACTTCCTGTTTTTTTAAATGATTGAATACTTCTGTTTTCTCCCTCCTCCAAGGAGTTGGAAACTACTAAGAACACATGACTTTGTATGGGTCCTTCCTTCTTTTGCTCTTCCCTCATGTTCTTATTCATGTAAGTGGACGAATATATTGTAGGGATAGCAGATTCAAATGGATCCTTCTAATTTAAGGATAGAGATTTTTGAGGAGAATGAGGAAGTTTTGAGAAACTAGTAAAACCTGCCCTGGTGCTGTGGATTCTTTATAGGAAATTCTCTTTCGTTTTCCTCATGACAGGTGCTAGACTGTGAGAAGGGACCTACCATTCAAAAATATTTATCAGGCACTTACGGCCCCTGGGGTCAGACAAGCCTAGCTTTTGTCCCAGCTGCCCCAGACCACCTGGGACTCAGCCGGGTGCTGTGTGCAGGGGGGTGTGGTGCAGGGCGCTGCGGAGCCCCAGCACGAAGGTGCTCGCTCCCTGCGCTTCGTCAGGGGCTCTCAACTTGCTGGGTCTGTGCTGGTGTCGCTTAGCAGCACTGCTTTAACCTACAAATAAAGATTTATTTTCATATTATTCCGACAGAAGGTTTTATTAATATAGGCACTTTATTCATTTAAAAGGTGTTGACAGAATATTTTGTGTTCAAAATATTGATTAATTTTGGGGGAAACCTAAGGGATTTAATGTTGCATAACAAATCTGTATTTAAATTCACTGAATAAACTGCAGTGAATCATAACTATATTAAGCCAAAGCCAACACTGCAGAATAGAGTTTATTTGAAAGAACAATTAGATGAAAATTTCAAGGTGACCTGGAAAGGTTTCACGCTTCTGTATAACTCTAAGTTAAAATAGTATGATCAGTTGGATGCCACCTAGGAAACTTTGTACTGGTGGGTCTAGCAATCTTAGCAGCAGGGGTCACATTTGATTAGGAAGTAGATTTATTCTAGAGGGTTTATGTAGCATGAAGAATATTAAATTCAAAGAGATCATAGTGATATTTAAGGTATCACTGGATATCTTAAATTTTCAACTTGACTCTGTCAAAATATTTCTGACATTTTGTATTTTAAGACTAAAGTAAGTATGCAGTGGTAATGGATGTTCGGTCATGATTTCAGGTGAGTAAGACTTCAGAGAAACCTATCACAAGGCCAAAAACGAAACAAAACTCACCATTGCCTTGTAGTTACAAACCATGGCATGTTTTACCCAAGGGTAGTTTTAACTCTATTACCCAGTAGCTTGGGGTAGTCATTTCATTCTTAAGTAGCTCCTTGCCTCCTCCTTGTTCAAATCCATTTGGATAATGCTTTTCAAAAGTAAGCAAAATAATTCTGGTCAATTCTCATATTAAAGTGGCTAGAAACTAAGCAAATGATTATTTAAATGATGTGAGAAAATTCATTTTAGCCTAGCCAAGGTCTCAGTACCTTCCTTGAAGTCTGAAATGGCCTTACTTAGTTCAGCTAAAGGTGCTTTTTTTTTGGTGCATCTGGTTGTGAGTGTCATTTGTTAGTCCTAAGGGAATACATAAACCCAGGGATGTCAATGCTGAAATTCAAAGCAACGAAAAAAGATGCTTGGTTTAAAAAAAAAGGACAAATGCATCTGTTAGGCATTACTGATGTCTTGGGATTTTTGAGGTGTGTATTTTGCTTATTGCTAAGGTATTAGGTGATTGCCCAGGATGTGAGCTTACAGGTGTCAGAGCCATCGTGACAAGCTACCACGGAGGCAGTCCTGGTCCGTGAGACCTGGGTTTCAGTCCTGGTGACTCTGACTCTGGACAAGTTGCTGAATGTCATTATTTTAGTTCCTCAAGAGACCAGGGAGGAATTTGAACTACTGGATAACATTTTTTTTTTTAATGGCCTTTATTATGTTGAGGTAGTTTCCCTCTGTACCCACTTTCTGGAGAGTTTTTGTCATAAATGGGTGTTGAATTTTGTCAAAAGCTTTTTCTGCATCTATTGAGATGATCATATGGTTTTTATCCTTCATTTTGTTAATATGGTGTATCACATTGATTGATTTACGTATATTGAAGAATCCTTGCATTCCTGGATAAATCCCACTTGATCATGGTGTATGATCCTTTTAATGTGTTGTTGGATTCTGTTTGTTAGTATTTTGTTGAGGATTTTTGCATCTATATTCAACAGTGATATTGGTCTTTAATTTTCTTTTTTTGTAGTATCTTTGGTTTTGGTATCAGGGTGATGGTGGCCTCATAGAATGAGTTTGGGAGTGTTCCTTCCTCTGCAATTTTTTGGAAGAGTTTGAGAAGGATGGGTGTTAGCTCTTCTCTAAATGTTTGATGGAATTCACCTGTGAAGCCATCTGGTCCTGGACTTTGGTTTGTTGGAAGATTTTTAATCACAGTTTCAATTTCATTACTTGTGATTGGTCTGTTCATATTTTCTATTTCTTCCTGGTTCAGTCTTGGAAAGTTATACCTTTCTAAGAATTTGTCCATTGCTTCCATGTTGTCCATTTTATTGGCATAGTGTTGCTTGTAGTAGTCTCTTAGGATGCTTTGTATTTCTGCGGTGTCCGTTGTAACTTCTCCTTTTTCATTTCTGATTCTATTGATTTGAGTCCTCTCCCTCTTTTTCTTGATGAGTCTGGCTGATGGTTTACCAATTTTGTTTATCTTCTCAAAGAACCAGCTTTCAGTTTTATTGATCTTTGCTATTGTTTTCTTTGTTTCTGTTTCATTTATTTCTGCTCTGATCTTTATGATTTCTTTCCTTCTGTTAACTTTGGGTTTTGTTTGTTCTTTCTCTAGTTCCTTTAGGTGTAAGGTTAGATTGTTTACTTGAGATTTTTCTTGTTTCTTGAGGTAGGCTTGTATAGCTATTAAACTTGCCTCTTAGAACTGCTTTTGCTGCATCCCATAGGTTTTGGATCGTCACATTTTCATTGTCATTTGTCTCTAGGTATTTTTTGATCTCCTCTTTGATTTCTTCAGTGATCTCTTGGTTATTTAGTAATGTATTGTTTAGCCTCCATGTGTTTGTGTTTTTTACGTTTTTTCCCCTGTAATTCATTTCTAATCTCATAGCGTTGTGGTCAGAAAAGATGCTTGATATGATTTCAGTGTTCTTAAATTTACTGTGGCTTGATTTGTGACCCAAGATGTGATCTATCCTGGAGAATGTTCCGTGCGCACTTGAGAAGAAAGTGTAATCTGCTGTTTTTGGATGGAATGTCCTATAAATATCAATTAAATCTGTCTGGTCTGTTGTGTCATTTAAAGCTTCTGTTTCCTTATTTATTTTCATTTTGGATGATCTGTCCATTGGTGTAAGTGAGGTGTTAAAGTCCCCCACTATTATTGTGTTACTGTCTATTTCCTCTTTTATAGCTGTTAGCAGTTGCCTTATGTATTGAGGTGCTCCTATGTTGGGTGCATATATATTTATAATAGTTATACCTTCTTCTTGGATTGATCCCTTGATCATTATGTAGTGTCCTTCCTTGTCTCTTGTAACATTCTTTATTTTAAAGTCTGTTTTATCTGATAAGAGTATTGCTACTCCAGCTTTCTTTTGATTTCCATTTGCATGGAATATCTTTTTCCATCCCCTCACTTTCAGTCTGTATGTGTCCCTAGGTCTGAAGTGGGTCTCTTGTAGACAGCATATAGATGGGTCTTGTTTTTGTATCCATTCAGCAAGCCTGTGTCTTTTGGTTGGAGAATTTAATGCATTTACGTTTAAGGTAGTTATCGATATGTATGTTCCTGTGACCATTTTCTTAATTGTTTTTGGTTTGTTTTTGGAGGTACTTTTCTTCTCTTGTGTTTCCCACTTAGAGAAGTTCCTTTAGCATTTGTTGTAGAGCTGGTTTGGTGGTGCTGAATTCTCTTAGCTTTTGCTTGTCTGTAAAGCTTTTGATTTCTCCATCGAATCTGAATGAGATCCTTGCCGGGTAGAGTAATCTTGGTTGTAGGTTCCTCCCTTTCATCACTTTAAGTATATCATGCCACTCCCTTCTGGCTTGTAGAGTTTCTGCTAAGAAATCAGCTGTTAACCTTATGGGAGTTCCCTTGTATGTTATTTGTCATTTTTCCCTTGCTGCTTTCAATAATTTTTCTTTGTCTTTAATTTTTGCCAGTTTGATTGCTGTGTGTCTCGGCATGTTTCTCCTTGGGTTTATCCTGTATGGGACTCTCTGCACTTCCTGGACTTGGGTAGCTATTTCCTTTCCCATGTTAGGGAAGTTTTCAACTATAATCTCTTCAAATATTCTCTCAGGTCCTCTCTCTCTCTCTTCTCCTTCTGGGACCCCTAAAATGTGAATGTTGTTGCCTTTAATGTTGTCCCAGAGGTCTCTTAGGCTGTCTTCATTTCTTTTCATTCTTCTTTCTTTATTCTGTTCCGCAGCAGTGAATTCCACTATTCTGTCTTCCAGGTCACTTATCCATTCTTTTGCCTCAGTTGTTCTGCTATTGATTCCTTCTAGTGTATTTTTCTTTTCAGTTATTGTGTTGTTCATCTCTGTTTGTTTGTTCTTTAATTCTTCTAGGTCTTTGTTAAAAATTTCTTGCATGTTCTCGATCTTTGCCTCCATTCTTTTTCCAAGGTCCTGGATCATCTTCACTATCATTATTCTGAATTCTTTTTCTGGAAGGTTGCCTATCTCCACTTCATTTAGTTGTTTTTCTGTTGTCCAGTCTGGTTCCTTCATCTGGTACATAGCCCTCTGCCTTTTCATCTTGTCTGTCTTTCTGTGAATGTGGTTTTTGTTCCACAGGCTGCAGGATTGTAGTTCTTCTTGCTTCTGCTGTCTCCTGGATAACATTTTAAAGATAATTTGAGTGTGCAAATGGAAAATCCGATTTTGCAGCATAAATCTGTATTGATTCCCACGACATCCTGAGCCAGTGAGCACGCCTTTGTTGGTGCAGTCTATCTGGTAACAGACACTGTTGTTAAGCACATGGGTTCTAGGGGCAGACTGATCCCCAACTTGCTAATATGTAATGTTGCAAAGTTGCTGGATCTTTGTGTTTCAATTTCCTCATCTCTACAATGGAGTGGAAAAAGGAGAAAGGTATCTGTAGAGTTGTGAGGAATAAATGAATAACTATAAGATTAAATTAATACTAGCTAATAAAAACTGTGCCTAATGTGTATTGAGTGCTTCCTGTGTGGTAGGCACTTTCTGAGTGCTGAGGATACAAACCTGACGGAGACACAGTTGTGCCTTCAGGAGGCTCACAGTCAGGTGGGAGAGAGAAGGAAGCAAGGCTGGTACAGGCTTGTACGTGTTGTGATGGGCGTCCTCCTCGTACAGTACAGACCAGGGTTTGAGGAGGGTCACTTTCCCTGGGAAGGGAAGGTTCACAGAAATATGCGAGTTTAAGTCCACTTTAATTAAAAGGAGTTTAATTCCCCAAAAAGCAAGTGCTTGCCGTGTGTGCCTGGCACCTCGTTAAGTGCTAAGGGTTAGTGTGAATAGAAGATTTCAAGGCATGTGAATGTAGTCTTGGGGATGAAGTGTCTGACAGGACAGTGGAGCGGGTGGGAGAGAAGGAGCATGAACACAGGAGGAGAAAGGGCACCGGTGGAGCAGAGCTTGCAAGCCCATCCTGGTGTTGAGGGAGGCTGGCTCTTGGCAGAGGAGGGCCTGCTGAGCCACGCTGGGGGAGGTAGACTCACGCCCAAGGCCGGGTCAGAAGGACAGAGTGGGGAGGGAAGTGTGTGAGGGTGCTTCGTGAATTTCAATGTGTTGGATTGTTAAATTAATTTGAGTTTCATGGGTTCTGGACTATTTCTTCATAAAAATTATAACTTTTAACCATAGCTTGTCTGTGGCTGCTTTCATACTAAGTATGTAAATGAATGGCCATTGACGTGTTCCAATAAAACTTTATTTATAAAAATAGTAGCAATTTGGGTTTGGTCCTCAGGCCATAGTTTGCCAGTCCTGGTCTAGAGACAGTTTCTACATTACAGGACAGGGAGAGCAAAACCAGAGTCCACTAGCCTTACTGAAGTAGCAAAACAGAGATCAGAGTTTGGAGAGCACAAGGCAGCTAGAATTTGAGAGGCAAAGTATAGGGAGTAGGGAGCTACTTAGAGAACTCCAGAGATCTGCAGAAGGACCTCCTGAGATTTGGGCCTAGTGCTGATCTACGCATCCATCAGAGCAAACACCTCAAAGCCAGGAGAAGAAGCACCAGAAAGGAGTGGACTCAACACTTTTTGGACATCACACAGAGCTGAGATAGTTTGTGTTTTGCACCACCCAGGGTGGTATCGGTTAGGTCCTTTTAAAGCTTGTTTTTTAATCTTTGTGAGGGTGGGTTCAGAGCAGCTTTTTCATTTAGGGCATCAGGTAGATTCCTCCGAGGGGTATCACCTTAGTAATGGGACTGAATCAGCCCTGGACTAAAAGGCTGCAGCAGACCTGCCCTAACTGATTCCAGGTAACTTAACTGCATTCCCAGAACAAAGCCCCAACTATATTTAAAAGGATATGATAAAATCCAGCACCCAGCAGTGTAAAAATGTTTGTGTCCAGCATCTAATAAAAATTACCAGGCATGCAAAGAAGCAAGAAAATGTGATATTAACCAGGAGGAAGATCAATCAATAGAAACCCAGAAATAACAGAGATGATGAAATTAGCAGACAGGGGCATTAAAATAACTATTATAAATAAGTTGTACATATTCATGGGGAAAATGAGCGTAATGAGTGAGTGATATGTAAAAGACTGAACTAGGACTTCTAGAGATGAAAAATATAATAGAGAAGTGAAAAATACAATAGATTAACAGCAAATTGGCTGTACAGAAGAAAAGATCAGTGAACTTCAAGACATAGCAATAGAGGACTTCCCTGGTGGTACAGTGGTTAAGAATCCTTCCGCCAACGCAGGGGACATGGGTGTGATCCCTGGTCCGAGAAGATCCCATGTGCTGCAGAGCAGCTAAGCCCGTGCACCACAACTACTGAGCCTGCGCTCTAGAGCCCGCAAGCCACAACTACTGAAGCCCACGTGCCTAGAGCCCGTTCTTCGCAACAAGAGAAGCCACCGCAATGAGAAGCCCGTGCACCGCAACAGAGTAGCCCCCACTCACTGCAACTAGAGAAAGCCCACGCGCAGCAACAAAGACCCAATGCAGCCAAAAATAAATAAATAAATAAGGTAAATAAATTTATTTTTAAAAAAAGACATAGCAGTAGAAACTATCCAAAATATGGTACAAAGAATAAAGAAGATTGAACAAAGTAACAGAGCATTAGTGACCTGTGAGGCAAAATCAACTGTTTCAAGATATGTGTAACTGGAGTTCTAGAAGAAGAGGAGAGAATGGAAATGGTATTTGAAGAAATAGTGGTTGAAAAATGTCCAGATTTTTTGAAGACTGCAAACCACGATGCTCACGAACCCCAAATAGAGCAAACAGAGAAAATCATACCAAGGTGCCACGTAATCCAATTGCTGAAAAACCAGTGATGAAGAGAAAAAAATCTTAAAAAGCAGCAAGAAGAAAAGAAGACATGTTACAGAGGAACAAAAATAACGTGAGGAGACTTCTGGCCAGAACTTGTGTAAGTCAGGAGACAACAGAGCTGTTTTTAAAGTAGTGAAAGGAAGAAACCTGTTAATTTAGAATTCTGTACCCGGTGAAAATATCTTTCAGAAATGAAAGTGAAATCAAAATTTCTAGGCCGAGAAATGCTGACAGAATTTACTGCCAGCAGAACTACAACTACAAGCAATTTTAAAGGAAGCTCGAGTAGAAGCAGTATGATACCAGATGGAAATTTTTACACAAAGGAATGAAAAGAACCGAAAATGGTCAACAATTGGCAGATAGTCACACTTTTAATCTTTTTATAATTGATTATTTAAAGCAAAAATACAGTGTATTTTGGGATTTATAATACTTGTAGAGGTAAATAAATAACAATAGCACAAAGGTTGGGAGGGGAGAAATGGAAGTACAGTATTACTGTATCTCAAGTGTTATAATATTATTTGAAGGTAAGCTGTGATGAGTTGAAGATGTATATTATATCTAGAAAAATCTCTCATCAGTGGGGAAAAAAGAAACATTAATTGCCAGTATCAGGGATGTAAAAGGGGATATTATTACAGATCCTACAGACGTTAAATGGGTAATAAGGAATATTGTGAATAATTTTATGCCAATAAATTTGACAACCTAAATAAAATGAACAAACCCCTTGAAAAACATAAACCACCAAAGCTCACTCAAGAACAAATGTATAGCATAACTATACATTTATTAAAGAATTTGTAGTTAAAATCCTTACCTCAAGGAAATCTTCAGGCACAGATAGCTTCACTGATAAGTATTAAACACTTAAAGAAGAAAGAATACTAAATCTGACAAAAACTTTTTCAGAAAATAGAAGAGGAGCGAATGCTTCCTGTCTCATTCTGTGAGCAAAACCAGACAAAGACATTATAATAAAGGAAAAACCACCAAGCAGTATTTGTGATATACACAGCATCCTCCATAAATTTTAGCAAATAGAATCCGCTAGGCTGCATATAAAAAGGATGTTACATAATGATCAGATTTATCTCAGGTATGAAAGATTGGCTTAACATTGGAAAATCAATCAATGTAATCCACCACAGTAATAGATCAAAAGAAGAAAAACGAGAGTGAAACACAGAGATGGGAATGTGGAAAACACAAAGGGAAGGCAGGAGACTGGAAACAGTGAGCTCTGGCACATGTATAATTGGTTCTGAGGAGAGAGGATGGTGCAGAAGCAGTATTCGAAGAGATAATGGCTGAAAAATTTCCACAGATTGTGAAAGAAGCCAAACCACAGATCCAAGATGCTCAACAAATGACTGGCAGGATTAGTAAAAAGAAATCCACCCAAACACATAGTGAAACACATGATTACCTATAAAGGAACAGTAATAGACTTCTCAACACAGGCAGTGAAAGCCAAAAAAGACTTGGGGTAATAGCTTCAGTACACTAGAAGAAAGAATTCTGTATCTTTTTTTAAAAAAAAGAATGAATATTGTGTAAAACATTAATAATGACAGAAAGATATACACATGCATACACACACAACAGCAGAATATAAGTTGGAAAGATGATGAATGGAGTTAATATTTTGAGGCCCTTGCTGTCCAAGGGAAGGGTAAATATATTGATTAACATTGGACTCTGGTAAGAACCTGTACATTATAATTTCTAAAGCAATTACTAAAAGAATAGAAACAATATGTAATTTCCAGATTACTGGGGAGTGGGGACTAGAATGACATGTAATCCAAAAGAAGCAAATAGAAAGCCCCTGGTAAAATAATAGAATTAAATCTAAATGTGAGTAATTGCTTCCAGTGTAAATAGCATAAGTGTTCCAATTAAGAGACAAAGGTATCAAGTAGGATATTTAAAAAGTCCAACTGTATACTGTTTATAAGAGACCCACCTAAAACATGAGGATTAAGAGATGTTGAAAGAAAAATGATGAAAAAAATAAACTATGCAAACACTAGCCAAAAGCAAGATTGTATAGTGTCAGAAAAAATACAGTTTAAGGCAAAAAAAAAACAGTACTAGAGATAATGAGTGTCATTTCACTTAATAGAGTTGGCAACTAGTTCCTATAACAAAACATTCAGTAGTTTATTATAAGCAAATTCGTTTCGTACACAAAGTCCAGTACCGAGAGTCCTGTTTGACAGATTGCTTTCCAGATGGTCATTTGGGGATTCAGCTTCTACCTGTGACTCTGCCATCTCTTAGGACTTGGAATGCTCTGCAGGAGCCTCTGCGTTTGGGGGAGTATGGAGACTCACACCAGTATTCACGGGCTAAGCCTGAGGGTGGGGTACATTACCATCACGTTCTGTTAGGGGGAGCCCAGGTCGTATAACCAAACTTTGGTAAGAACCAAACTGCAGGGGAGGCTGGGAAATAACAGTCTAGCTTTGTGCCCAGGAAGTAGAAGAAGTAAGTTCGGTCAACCTGTAGCCTCTGTCATGGTTTGTAATGGTAAAAGGTTCAATTCAAAAGAGAGTCATAATAATTCTCAAGGTGGAGAAGCCTAATAATATGACTTCAGAGTATCCAAACTAGAATTTGCATAAGTACAAGGAAAAAATTGAGAAATTTACAGTTGTCGTGGAGATTCCAACACAAGTCTCAGTAACTGATAGAATAAGTAGGCCAAAAATTTTAAAAATTCTGTAAGCACAGATGTTTTACATAGGATCAATACCTTTGGTCTGATGTACGTATAAATAACATTCCATCCAAAACCTGCAACGTATACTTTATTTTCAGGCACATAGAAGAAATTTCTAAAAATTGACCAATACTAGGCCATAGTGCAATACGTTTCAAAGATTATAATAATACAGATTATAATCTCTGACCTCAGTGGAATTGAGCTATAAATCAGTAACAAAAAGATAATTATAAAATCCCTAAGAGCTTAAAAATAAAGGAATATTTTAAAAATATTCTAAGAAGATGACATAATGGAAGTTAGAACATGCTTTTAACTGGCTGAAAATGAACATACTATACATCAAAACTTGTAGAATGCAGCCAAATCTCTCTGTCCATGGAGAGAGATTTTATAGCTTTAGAAAGGTAGAAAAGCTGAAAATTAGTAGGCTAAGTATCACTCTAATTAAAAATTGGAAAAAGAATAGCCAAAAAACCCCCAAAAAGCCCAAAGGAAGAAAATCAGAGCAGAATTAAGCAAATGGAAATTTTACAGTAGAAAAGAACAACAAAGCACCCAGATTGGTTCTTTGAATAGTGTAGTAAAATTGACAAACGTCTGGTGAGATAAGGGAGAAAAAAGAGGAGGCACAATCAATGAAAAGAAAGGAAAAAAGAGAAGCTACTTTGGATTCAGTAGACTATAAAAAATCATAAAACATTATTAGAAATAGCATCGTCAGTAAATTTGGAAATTTAGATGAAATAAATTTCTTGAAAAATGTAACTTTCTAAAAGTAGCTGCAGAAAAAATAGAAACCTTCATTAGTCCTATAACCATTAAAAAAATAGAATCAGTAATTAAAATTTTTTAGGCACAGCTGGCTTCATTGTTAAATTCCACCAGAATTTCAAGGAAGAAATAATTCCAGTCTTACCCAAATACTTCCTCAGAATAAACCAGGGAACACCTCCTAATTTATTTTATGAGGTTATCATAACTTTGTTACTAAAACCCAATAGGGATAGTATAATTAGTGAAGTGTTTATAAGCAGACAAGGACAAATAAATTACAGCTATTGATTTTTCATTCTCTTGCCAAAGAAACATTCAGAGTTAACTTGCCATTTGGCAAGAACTGTAGTTCAAGTTTGGGTGATAAACTGTTTTGACTTACAAAATGTGATGGAAATAACATTGATGTGTGTGTGTGTGTGTGTGTGTGTGTGTGTGTGTGTGTGTGTGTGTGTGTGTGTGTGTGTGTGTGTGCGCGCGCGCGTATTATCATGTGTTACCTTAATTGATCTCTGCGGCTTACTGAGTAGATTAAAACACATGTTTTGGGCTTCCCTGGCGGCGCAGTGGTTGAGAGTCCGCCTGCTGATGCAGGGGACACAGGTTTGTGCCCCGGTCCGGGAACATCCCACATGCCGCGGAGCGGCTGGGCACGTGAGCCATGGCCACTGAGCCTGCGCGTCTGGAGCCTGTGCTCCGCAACGGGAAAGGCCACAACAGTGAGAGGCCTGCGTACCGCAAACAAAACAAAACAAAACAAAAAAACACATGTTTTATAATGAGTGATATCAGTGAGGGCTATTTCTGATGTAACTGGACCTTAGCTGTTAAAAGCAAAGGGGGATTTATTGATCACCTAATTAAAAAGCCTCAGGGCTGGGTGCAGTTGAGTCAGTTTCTTCCCCAGCATCTTCCTCGATTTTTGCTATATTCTCACAGAGCCTCTTCACTCCCATGTGCTCATGTTCAGGTTCTTTGGGAAAGAATGAAAATCTCTTTAAGTCCCAGGGGAGGAAGAAAAGACTCGATTCATTTTGACTTGGGTTGTATGCTCACAGAGATGAAACAACTCTGGCCAGGAATAGGCTGCTCTTACTGGCCAGCCCCCCACTCCACCCTGACACCCGTCCCCTTGTGCCTGGGTGTTGGAACCAGTGTCTCTGGAAGCTGGTGGACTGAGAGTGGGGGGGTTACACCTGGTGAGAAATTGGAGTGCAGTAACCATTGGAAAAGTGAACGAATGCTTGGTTGCAGAATTAAATCTCCATTGCAGCAATTGTCAGATGTCAAATTTCATGAGCAGTTGTCAAATTTCATGAGTTTTTCTCCTAAATAATTATAAAATTTTACATAATAAAGGATTCTTAGGACACCACCGCATAGCCATTCAGTTAGCAAGAATTAAAAATAGTGAGACAAATTTTGAAAACGTTGAGCAACAGAAACTCTCTCATACCTTCTTGTGGGAGTGTAAATTGTTACAACCGCCTGGGGAAGAAGTTTGTTTGGCCTTATGTAGCAAAGTTGAATATACACTCACCCAGTAATCTAGCAGTCACACTTGTAGGTGTATACACTAGAGGAATATATGCCTATATGCTTAAGATAGTTGTGCCAGAAAGATCTCAGTAGTGCTAATATTTGCTCCAAAGCAGAAATTACCCAGGGGACAGGGGAATGGGTAAGTAAATTGTGGTATATTGCATGATGGAATATTATACAGCAATGAAAACAAACAACAGAGCCAGCAACAACAATGGAGCAGAAACAAAGCAAGACAGAAGAAGACACACTGTATGATTGTGTTTATGTAAAATTCAGAAGCTGGCAAAAATAAACTATCAGTAGGAGCTATGTGCCTAGGTGATAAATCTAAAGAAAAGCAAGGAAATGATAACCACAGTTAGGGTAGTTGTTACTTAGAGGCGGAGGAAAGGGTTTGGGATCAGAGAGAGGCACCCAACTTTTTTTTGGTTGCAACAGTATACCGTTCCTTGGGCTGGTGGTAGTTGGACTAGTGTTTGCATAATAACCTTGTGAAAGTGTACATACATGTTTCTTGTGCTTTTCTATGTGTAAATAATCCGAAGTTATCCAGACTTTGTAATTTATGTTCAACTCAAAAAATGCAGAAAATCCAAAGCACATGTTTATATAGATGGTTAAAAAAGTTTTCTCTTAAACTTCTTACTTTATCATTTTTTAGAAATTTCCATTTTTGAAATTCTCTTTTTAGAATTTTCCACACGTGAGTTAACCACGTACCTTACTTCCTAGGTAAGGGACTGCACTACATTATCTGAAGAAGGACAAAGTTGACGCCGCTTTGCTTTTCCTTTATTGAAATCTCTTCCCACCTGATCAAGCTTAGATACATCTTCTTAACAGCATATGACACACAGGTATGTCACTAGAAAATCTTAATTTGTGTGGATTTCCTTCTTCAGCTGTTACTTGTTTGCTTTGCATGACAGTGAAGTAATTAAATTCAGAAACATCCTGAACTTACTCACTTTTGGCTTTAGCAGTTTCATTCTATAACGTGTGTATTGGACTGTCTTCCGCTTACATGGCACTGTATTTTGGTGTGCGTCTGACTTTTTCTTTTTTTAAAACCAGCATTAAGCTTTGCAAGTGATAGACATTACACCTGATGTCTTAGCAACGATAATGAGTTTGAAAACCAAGGTTAGTGGCATGCATCTCTGCCTGCCCTCTGAAAGCCCTGAGGCCCAGCCTTCCCTGGGAGGATGCCGCTGCAGTAAAGGTGCCAGTGGCTTGAGGCTGGAGGCCTGCCCAGCTGAGTATTGCATCTTTTGCTTGCTCCTTAACCATCTTTCTCTAGGAGTTTGAAAGGAAACAAAATACCCTGTGCTTTAATCTCTAATTTGTGATTGAGTGGCATTTTATACTTGAAATTAAGAACTCTTTAATATGTTAGAACATAAAAATGATTATGAAACGGGTTTGAAATGTTTGCATCCAAAGTAAGATTTAATACATAGCTATTTCTGATAAGTATCAAGAAAACTGGTATTTAAAATTTTATTCATAATCACAGTACCATTCAGTTTCCCCCAGTGGTCTCAATTTTTTTTAGTTTGTTTGAAGCAGGGTCCCCCCACAAACAATTGCATTTAGCTGATCTGTCTCTTAAGTCTCTCTTAATCAATTGATTGCTCCACCCTATCCCTTTTCTTCCTTGCATTTTCTTTTTTGGAAAATCCATGCTGGTTGTTCTGTAGTCAGGGTTGTCCCTGTTTTGACTTTTGCCGTTTCCATTGAACACATTCTTCTATCCCATTATTTCCTGGGAGGTGGTAGGTAGATCTAGAAGTTCGACTGGCTCAGCCTTTGAGCACGTGCACTCGGAGGTGGTGGTGTGTCCCCTCACCAGGAGGTACTTGGATTCACAGTCATTAGGGGTTGTAAATTATGATAAGTTTCATCCTTTACTCTGCCTTGTTTTTTTTTTTTTTAATTTGGCTACGTTGGGTCTTTGTTGCTGCGTGCGGGCTTTCTCTAGTTGTGGCAAGTGGGGGCTACTCTTCGTTGCGGTGCGCAGGCTCTAGGAGCTCGGGCTCAGTGGTTGCAGCATGTGGGCTCAGTAGTTGTGGCACACGGGCCCTAGAGCGCACGGGCTTCAGTAGTTGTGACTCATGGGCTGTAGAGCGCAGGCTCAGTAGATGTGGCGCGTGGGCTTAGTTGCTCTGCGGCATGTGGGATCTTCCCAGACCAGGGCTCGAACCTGTGTCCCCTGCATTGGCAAGAGGATTCCTAACCACTGTGCCACCAGGGAATTCCCTGCCTTGATTCACTGAAATACTAACTGTTTGGTTCCCCTAAGGGACAGTTCAAATAGGAAAGGTAGGACAAATGCCTGATTCTTTCTCTTTATGGGTTCTCAAAATAATGAGATGGTCTCATAGCCACTCCAAAAGTGACCAGGGGTTAAGTATCAGTGTAAACTCCTGAATTTAAATATATGTGGTGTGTTTAATCCATTGCAGTTATTACTCTCATGGATGCTAGGATTGTGCCACTTTTGCCAGTGGAGCCTCTTTAAGTTGACTTCTTGTCCTTTGACGTGACCCGTAGCCTTCCTTTCCTTGGTCTCTGAAATGGCAAGATGTTTCGGGTTCGTTTTGTACTTTTTCACCCCAGACCTGGAATTGGCTATTTCTCTAAGCAGCTCTGGTTCCCTCTTGTAGAAAACGGTACCTTGAGACCACAGACTGGGCACTAGGGATACTCGTTGCTATAAGGCTGGTTATTGTCCTGGGACTTTTTGGTGGACAGCCAGGAAGTACACTTTTTAATCATGAGTCGATACTGATATTTTTGTTTCAAATTCAGGATTATATGGTTTTTACTTCTTTGATTCTGTATTGATGTGTCTTTTCTCTTATGCTGAAAATCTTGGTTCCTAACAACATTCACATCATTACTTACTTGTTTTAACCTATAAAATAAACGTGATAGTTTTAGAATAATAATACCAACATATTACCAACCAGTGTATGATTACTGAAAACTGTTTGAGATTTTCTGCAGTTCTTTTTGTCCTCAGGGTAGATCCCTAGGGAATGTTCTGCCGAATTATTAAGTTTTAGCATCACCTGAGCCAGTGCCTCAGTGTGCCACCAACTTGCTACACAGTTAGATTCGTTTATTTTATTTTTATTTTAAGGAATAGCTTCTTTTTAAATTTTGCGTTAGACGTTTATAAAAAATATTTTCATGGTTACAAGTCAAAATAAAGTATTTTCAGAAATCTAGCTTTCATTCCTGATCTTTGTACCCTGTTTCTTCCCTCCTCCACAGTTAACTTTTTTTAGTTTTTAGTTTGTCTATTTGTAATATAAGTGTGTGTGTGTGTGTGTGTGTGTGTGTGTGTGTGTATCTACAGCCCTCTTTCTTAGAAAATGGTAGTATACAGTACAAGCTCTTCTCCATCTTTAAAAAAATTATTTATTTATTTATTTAGGCTGTGCCAGGTCTTAGTTGCGGCATGTGGGATCTTTAGTTGCAGCATGCGGACTTCTTAGTTGTGGTATGCAAACTCTTAGTTGCGCCATGCATGCGGGATCTAGTTCCTGACCAGGGGTTGAACCGAGGGCCCCTGCATTGGGAGTGTGAAGTCTTACCCACTGGACCACCAGGGAAGTCCCTCTCCACCTTTTTTTTTTTTTTTTTTAATTTAACAGCATATCATGAGCTCACAGCATAGCAGTATATAGAGATTCTCCTCATCCTTTTTTACAGCTATATAGTATTCCATCATGTTGGCTGTACTATAGGAAAAAATTAACTTTAAAAAATATGTTGGCATTAATCAGTATATGTTTCTCCTGCATATAAATGTCATCAATTTTGCTCTTTATCCAATTTCAGATTTCTCAGTAATTTTGGTACCTTCCTTGCAAGTGCATCACTTGTCTTGGCCTGGTTTTCCTTATGTGTAAAATCAGAGACTTAGACTAGAAGCTCAAGGTGGACTATTTTAGCTGGCAGAGACTGTAGATGAGTAAAATGAACCTGAGAGCATCTCACTAGCGACAGAATGACCACCCCGTAACCAATGCCACGGTGGTGATGGGGAATTAGGTTGGAGGCCATGGAATCGACAGGTCTTGATGAATGATTGAGTGTCAGAATCAGGGAGGTGGGGACAGTTCTGCCTTAGGCAGCTGACCAGGTGATGGTGTCACTCCCTGAGATGGGAGCAGGTTGTTTCTGAGTAGGTAGAGAGGTGAGTTGGACAGGACTGGGAAGCACTGAAGATGACAAATTCCATCTGGGCTGTGTTGACCATGAGGAGGCGCCTGTGCAGTACGACAAAGTTGGAGGGGTCGTCTCAAAGCTCAGTGAGTGTGGGGATCAGAGCCAGAGGCTCGTCTGTGCAGGTCTGATTGCCCAGCAGGAGAAAGAAGGGGATCTAGATCAGCACCTGAACAGCTCCTGCCTTTCAACCACAGGTAGGAATGGGAGAGTCTGCGAAAGAGATGGAGAAGGAGCACAGAGCCAAGAGCCACTGATTTTTTAATTCCCATGTTGTATTCTAAAAGTGGTTTAAATATTGTAATCCACTCCTAAATGTGGCCATGTTTTATGCTTTTCACTCGTATTTCCCAGTAAAGTCAATGCTCCAGGAAAATGAACCTTATCACACAACCTGCAGCCCAGGAGCCTCCAGGCCGGGCATGGCCTCAGGGCAGCATCCACTTGGAAAGGTGCGGGCCCCCTCTTAGTTGCTTGTCAGGTGGATGGAGCCCTCAGCTCTTCTCCCGCCTTCCTGTCCAGATGGCAGGACTCTGGCCCTTGGCCAGGAGAGGCACAGCCTTTTTGCACATAGTCAGAGTTGAATGAATGATTTTTTGAAAATTCTAAGTCATTTGAACCAAGTGCTGTTGGCAGTGTTGGGCCTCAAATAGCTATTGTTTTCCTAAGGGAAGGACCAAGTTTTATACTGTGGTTTTAATCAGCTTCTTTTCCAGCTGCATGCCTGTGTCCGTCTGTCTCTCTCCCTTTCTCTGTCTCCTATGTGGGGCTTTTCATTTGTGATTATGAGCTGCCTATTTGTTTGGATAAGAATCTAGTCTCCCCTTGTCTTTGCTTTCCCAGCGAGTTAGCCACGCGCTCGCTCCCTCGGCAGAGTGTTTGGCATCAGGTATCACGAGAAGAGCCAGTGTGCTGAAATGCTTGCATAAATATGGATTGCCAGAACACTTTTTTTAATCAACAGGGCACACCTGTCTATCTGTGGTTTTTCTCCCTTCTCCCTTTATTGGCATCGCTTGGATGATGTTTTTAATTTCCCTCCTGGGCTTGATGTTGAGCTTGTTCTTCTGCATCTTTGTTGTGTTTAGTACTTTCTTGCTGGCAGGAGCCATTTTCTTTGTTTATCTGATGCTTCCCTTTTTTGGTTTTCCCCGGGCTTTCCAGGTCTTGGAACACCCTTTTGTCAGCAGATGTACATTTGTTTCCAGTTTCTAATTTCCAAGTAAAATGTAGCTCAACTTAAATCACAAAAGTAGGGAACATAAAATAAATCATTAGGGTAATGAAGGCATGGAGGAAAGTGAAAGGAATCTAGTCCAATTCTTTGCTGTATTTCCAAGTACAGATATGCCTCAACTGTGAGAGAAGGGCTTCCTGAGTAGCTGGCTAGAAACTAGAATTTTATGAAACGAATTTCTCAAATAGAGACTTTTTTCATTTGGGTAAAAATATGGCCTCAAAATATAGTAAGTCCATACCTAAACATGTAGCAAATAGTAAATAATATAATAATAGAGTAATAACTCTACTCTACTGGAAACTGCAGAATCAGAATTCTAGAACTGAGTACGCTAGACTCTGTGACAGGCCCTGGTCCGTAATGCAGGCCCAGGACACCAGCTCCGAGGCCACTGCTTCCTGGGGCTTCTGGTCTTGCCTCCTGTTCTGTTCATCAGAGCACACTGACTCGGGTGCTGTTCCTTGGTCGCGTACTTTCCCTTCACTGTAGCTTCCTTTGCACTCTCTTTGCCTAGTGTATCTGTTGTTACTATTCAGCAGAACATTTTTCTTTATGTGTGTGGAAGCAGACATCCTCTTTCCAAACCTGATGCTAGAACGAGGGTGGGAAAGTGAGGTATTGGCAGTGCCCCAGGGTGCTAACCAGAGGCATGTGTGTCCAGTCTGTGGGTGCCATAACCTCTGAGCTGCTTCTGCAGTCAGGCTGTTAAGCATTTAGTCTGTTGTAGGTCCCTAAAAGTTGCCCCCTCCACCATCTCCTTAAGGCATTTGACTGAGTTCACATAGTTTTTCTTCATCAACACAATCATTATTATAAATATTATAGAATTTCATTAACCTATAATTGTTACATCTAAACTTTAGGATTAAGGTAGAATTTAACTATTTTTATACCCACATATAAATAAGTGAAATAAAGGTATTTATATTTTAATCAAGCAATCTAGTCAAAGGTTTCCACAGTCCCCCATTTTGGAAGCTTCCAAAGATGTGGCTTTGCTTATTTACCGCCCCTTCTGGCGATCGGCCTCCGTGTGGGGTACACATGTGATTCCTGGCCCACCTCCAGGTTGGTGTGAATGACCACATGCAGTTGTAGATTAGAAATAACCATAATAACCAAAATAACAGGTATTTTAGGAAAAATTAGCATTTTAATTTTATATGTTTGTTTTAGAGAATTATAATAAGAACCAAGGAACTTTTTTTTTTTTTTTTAACAGTGGTTTTTAGTTTGGGGGTCTTTGAACATGGTATTAGCTCTTGTCACTGCACGTATAGCAGATATTGTTGTTCCAGCTGAGGATCAAGAGGTGGCTGACTCCAGTGGACACTCATTTACCGTCTACACTGGCATTCAGTGGGGTCCATGTTTGGTGTTTGCAGTTTTCCTTTGGCCACTAATTAGCTTTTCATTGCCTTCTAATAGTTTTACTCCTTTCCACTTCTAATTTTTCTATTAAAATACGTGCAATGGTGTCAAATTCTTTGGATCTAAATATGAACAGAATTATATTACATCAAGTTTAAATGTGCTAGCCATTTTTTTATGTTGTTACTGCTATTATTAGTTTTTGGCTGGGGTTAGTGAGGAGTGGTTATCAGGCTCTGTGATGAAGAAAGAGATTAGAGTGTCTAAGCTCCTTAGACATTTTATTTTTCATTAAAATATTTTTACAATTTTTTATTATGAAAAAATTCGTTATTTAAACCATTCAAAATGTACAGTTCAGTGGTTTTTATTTAGTGTATATTCACAGTGCTATACAGCCATCACCACTGTCTAATTCTAGAACATTTTCATTGCCCCCGAAGAAACTCTGCAGTCACTCTGTGTGATTCTCCCCTTGCCTCAGCCTCTGACAACCACTTATTTACTTTTCGTCTCTGTGGATTTGCTTGTTCTGGACATTTCACACATATGGAATTATATGATATGTGGCCTTTTGTTTCTGACTTTTGTTACTTAGCATAACAGTTTTCAAGGTTCATTCATGTTGTAACATGTATCAGGACTTCATTTTTTTATGGCTAAATAATAGCACATTGTATAGATACTTATAAATTTTGTTTATCCAGCTATCTCTTGATGGACATTTGGAATGTTAATATTTTTTGTCTATTATGAATATTGCTGCTATGAACATTCATGTACAAGTCTTTGTGTAAACATATGTTTTCACTTCTCTTGGGTTTATACGCAAGAGGAGAATTGCTGGGTCATATGGTAACTCTGTGTTTAACTTTCTGAGGAACTGCCAAATTGTTTTCTATGGATGATGAACCATTTTATGTTCAGAAATGTTTGAGGGTTCCAATTTCTCTATATCCTCACCAACACATAATTTTCCATTTTTTTAAATCACAGCCATCCTGATAGCTGTGAGGTAGTATCTCATGATGGTCAGTTTTTTTAATAGTAATTTTTTAAATTGACATAAAATTGACAGAACATAAAATTAACCATTTAAAATATTTTTTGATGTGGACCATTTTTAAAAAGTCTTTATTGAATTTGTTACAATATTACTTTTGTTTTACGTTTTGGTTTTTTGGCCATGAGGGATGTGGGGTCTTAGCTCCCCGACCAGGGGGATCGAACCCTCACCCCCTGCATTGGAAGGCAAAGTCTTAACCACTGACCACCAGGGAAGTCCCAAATTAACCATTTCAGAGTGAACAATTCAGTGGCATACAGTACATTCACAGTGTTGTATAATCACAACCTCCCTATGGTCCCAAACGTTCTCATTCCTCAAAAGGAAACCCCTAACCCATTGAGCAGGCAGTCCTCGTTGTCCTTCTCCTTATCCCCTGGACAGCCACCCGGCTGCTTTCTGTCTCTATGGATTTACCTATTCTATATATTTCAGATAAATGGAGTCATACAGTATGTGTTCTTTTGTTTCTGACATCTTTCACTTAGCATAATGTTTTCCAGGTTCATCCACGTTATAGCCTCTATCATCACTTCATTTCTTTTTATGGCTGAGTAATATTTATCTCATATTTTGTTTACCCATTCATCTGTTGATGGACATTTGGGTTGTTTCTGTCTTTTGAGTATTGTGAATGGTACTACTGTAACCATGTGTGTGGGTATGGTTTGAGTACCTGTTTTCAGTTCTTTTGGGTATATACCTAAGAGTGGGTCATATGGTAATTTCATGTTTAACTTTTTGAGGAACTGCGAAAATGTTTCCCACAAAAACTGAACCGTTTTGTTTCCACCAGCAATATATAAGGTTCCAGTTTCTCCACATCCTCACCAATTCTTGTTATTTTACCTTTTTTTTAAAAAATTATACCCATCCTGGTGGGTTTGAAGTGGTAACTTATTGTGGTTTTGATTTGTATTTCCCTAGTGACTGATGAAGTTAAACATCTTTTCGTGTGCTTATTGGCTATTTCTGTGTTTTCCTTGGAAAAATGTTTATTCACATCATTTGCCCATTTTTTAATTGGGTTGTTTGTCTTTTTGTTGTTGAGCTGTAAGAGTTCTTTGTGTATTCTGGCTACTAGACCCCTATCAGATATGTAATTTGCGGATATTTTCTCCCATTTTATTTGTTGTCTTTTCTCATTCTTAAAATTTTTTTTTAAATATATTTTATTTATTTTTGGCTGCGTTGGGTCTTCGTTGCTGCGCATGGGCTTTCTCCAGTTGCGGCGAGCGGGGGCTGCTCTTCATTTTGGTGCGCGGGCTTCTCATTGTCATGGCTTCTCTTCTTGGGGAGCACGGGCTCTAGGCACGTGGGCTTCAGTAGCTGAGGCTCGTGGTTTCAGTAGTTGTGGCTCATGGTCTCTAGAGTGCAGGCTCAGTAGTTGTGGCGCTCGGGCTTAGCTGCTCCATGGCAGTGGGGTCTTCCCAGACCAGGGATCGAACCCGTGTCCCCTGCATTGGCAGGCGGATTCTTAACCGCTGTGCCATGAGGGAAGCCCCTTTTCTCATTCTTAATAGTGTCCTTTTATGTACAAAAGTTTTCAAATTTGGTGAGGCCACTTTTATCTTACTTTTCTCTGTTGCTTGTGCTTTTGGTGTCATATCTAAAAATCCTTTGCCAAATTCAGCATCATTAAAATTTACCCCTATGCTTTCTTCTAAGAGTTTTATGGTGTTAGCTCTTACATTTTAGTTGTTCATCCATTTTGAGTTAGTTTGTGGGTATGGAGTGAGATAGGGGTCCAAGTTCATTCTTCTGCCCGGTTACCCAATTGTTTCAAAGACTATTTTTTTCCAACTAAACGGTCTTGACATCCTTGTCAAAAATCATTTGGCCATGGATGTATGGGTTTACTTCTGGACTCTCAGTTCTATTCCATTGGTCCACATGCCTGTCCTTATGCTAATATTACACTGTTTTGATTACTGTCATTTTGTAGGCAGTTTTGAAGGAGTAAGTTTGAGAAGTGTGAGTCGTTCAACTTTCTTTTTCTTTTTCAATACTGTTTTGCTCTTTGGGGTCCCTTTTGCAGTTCCTTGTGAATTTTAGGATCAGGTTTTTCATTTCTGTAAAAGGAAGGCCACTGGAATTTTAATAGGGATTGCACTGAATCTGTAGATTGCTTTGTGTACTATATTAGTTAGCGTTCTCCAGAGAAACAGAACCAATAAGGGGTGTGTGTGTGTGTGTGTGTGTGTGTGTGTGTGTGTGTGTGTGTGTGTAGAGAGATATTTATTATAAGGAATTGGGTCTCACAATTATGGAGACAGGCAAGTCCCAAGATATGCAGAGTAAGTTGGCAACCAGGAGACCCAGTGGCTTAGTTCCAGTCTGAGTCTGAAGGCCTGAAACCAAGAGAGACAAAGGCATAGTTCCTATCCAAAAGCCAGGCTCAAGATCCAGGAAGAGCTGACATCAGTTTGAGTTTGAAGGCAGGAAAAAAGCCAGTGTCTCAGGTTGAAGACAGCCAGAAAGAATCTTCCTTACTTGAGAGAGGGTCAGCCTTTTTGTTCTGTTCCTATTCAGGCCTTTGACTGAATAGGAGGCTCACCCACATTAGGGAGGGCAATCTGCTTTACTTAGTCTACCAATTTAAATGTTAATCTCATCCAACACTCTCACAGAAACGTCCAGAATAATGTTTGACCAAATATCTAGACACCCTGTGGCCCAGAGAAGTTGACATAAAAAATTAACCATCACAAGTAGTATTGCCATCATAATAATATTATCTTCCAATCCATGTACATAGATTTGTTTTGGAACAAACAAGTTCCAAATGGCAAGAGCCGTTTAATGGTGTGTTCTTTAATTTCTTTCAGCAATTGTGAACAAATATTTCCCCTTGTTGGTTAAATTTATTCCTAGGTAATTTATTCGTTTGGATGCTATTGTATATGGAATTGCTTTTTAACTTTACTTTTCAGATTGTTCCTGTTGTATAGAAACACAAATGATGTCTCTTTGTTGGTCTTTGTACCCTGCAACTTTGATGAATTCATTTATTCTAGTTGCTTTTCTTGAGAATTCTTTGGGATTTTCTAAATATAGGATCATATCATCCATGAACAGAGATGGTTTTACTTCCTTCTTTCTAATTTGGATGCCTTTATTTATTTTTCTTGCCTAATTGCTCTGGATAGAACTTTCAGAGTATAATATTAAATAGCAGTGGTGAAAGCATGCATCCTTCCCTTCTTTCTGATCTTAGTGCAAAAGCCTTCAGTCTTTCACCATTAAATGTGGTGGGTTTTTCATAGATATCCTTTATCATGTCAAGGAAGTTCCTTTTTATTCCTAGTTTTCTAAGGGTTTTTATAATGAAAGGGAGTTTGGTTTTGTCAAATGTTTTTTCTACACCAGTTGAGATGATCATGTAGTTTTTTCCCCTTGTTCTATTTCTGTGGCATATTACACTGATTGATTTTTCTTATATTAAACCACTCTTGCTTCCTTGGACAAATCTCACTTGGTTGTGGTGTATAATACATTTAATATGCTTTGGGGTTTAGTTTTCTAGTATTTTGTTGACAGTCTCCTTCATTTTTTTTTTTTTTTGCGGTACACGGTCCTCTCACTGTTGTGGCCTCTCCTGTTGCGGAGCACAGGCTCAGCAGCCATGGCTTACAGGCCCAGCCGCTTTGCCGCATGTGGGGTCTTCCCGGACCGGGCACGAACCTGTGTCCCCTGCATCGGCAGGTGGACTCTCAACCACTGCACCACCAGGGAAGCCCCTCTCCTTCATTTTTGAAACATAGTTTTGTTGGATAGAGGATCCTTAATTGATAATTTTTTCTTTCAGCCCTTCAAATATGTCATCCCATTGTCTTCTGTCCTCCATGGTTTCTGATAAGGTATCAACTGTTAATCTTATTGAGGAAATTCTTTTATGTAAGGAGTCACTTCTCTTGCTGTTTTCAGAATTCTTTCTGTCTTCCAGCCATTCAATTATAATGTGTATTAGTGTAGATCTCTTTGAGTTTATCCTGTGTGGAGTTTGTTGAGCTTCCTGGATGTGCAGATTAATATTTTTCATCAAATATGGGAAATTTGTGTCCATTACCTTTTAAAGTATTCTTCCCGCCTTTTTCTCTCCCTCCTCTCCTTTCTGGGACTACCATAATGTATATGTTGGTATGATTGATGTTGCGCCACAGGTCTTTAAAGCTCCTTTCATTTTTCTTTATTATTTTTTCCTTCTGTTACTTAGACTGGATAAACTCAACTGTCTTATCTTCAAGTCTCAGTTGACCTGCCTTCAGGTTCTCTAATTCTTTCTTCTGCCTGCTTGGTTCTCCTGTTGAGCCCCTTTATTGAATTTTTCATTTCTTTTATTGTGCTTTTCAACTCTAGAATCTCCATTTGGTTCCTTTTAAAATTTTCTCTTTATTGATATTTTCTATTTCATGAGACATTGTTCTGATGGGTTTCTTTTTTTTTAATTTCTAAAAAAAATATTTATTTATTTATTTATTTATTTGGTTGTGCCGGGTCTTCGTAGTGGCAGGTGGGCCCCTTAGTTGCAGCTCACCAGCTCCTTAGTTGCAGCACGTGGGCTCCTTAGTTGCGGCTTCTGGGCTCCTCAGTTGTGGCATGCGAACTCTTAGTTACAACATGCATGTGGGGTCAAACCTGGGCCCCCTGCATTGGGAGTGCAGAGTCTTCTCCATTGCGCCACCAGGGAAGTCCCTGATGGTTTCTTTTACTTCTTTGGACAAAGTTTCCTTTATCTCTTTGAACTCACATAAAATCAATGATTCAAAGTCTTTGTAAGTCTAATGTCTGGGTTTCCTCCTAGACAGTTTCTGTTACTTGCTTTTTTTTCCTGGGCCACACTTCCTTATTTCTTTGCCTGACTTGTAGTTTTCTTGTTGAAAATGGACATGTTGAATAGTATAATATGGCAAATCTGGAAATTAGATTCTCCCCAGTATTTGTTGCTGCTTGTTATAGTTATTGTTTGCATAATAACTTCTTTGAGCTAATTTTGTAATAGTATAGTAGTCAGCTAGTAATCAGACAGAGATTTCCTTAAGTGCCTGGAACCAGAATTGTCTCCTGAGTCTCTTCAGACAGGGTCTGTATGAGTATTGGGGTATGTTTTCAGCACTCGGCCAGGCAGTGGACAGCTTTGCCTTAGCATTCACTTCCTGCTTGTGCGGAACCTGAAGGTCAGCCAGGGGTGAGACCTTAGAGTCTTCTCAGGCCTTCCCTGAGTGTGCACACAGCCCTGGGCATGTTCTTGGCCTTCTAGAACCCCAGGAACATGCTGGTGCTTCTCAAAGCCCTTATTTCCCAGCATTTCCTGTCATCCTGTTGGTTTCTCTATCATTTGCCTCAGCTGTGACTGGTTGCCCCATGCATCAGCAACTAATACATTTGTCTGTAGAGGTTTTCAGTATACACCCCCTGGCCCCTACCAGTAGCTGCCTCAGCGCAGGGGGAGTCCTGGGTTTGGTGAAGTAAAGGCAAGCCATTTGAGCTGGTCTTCTTGGGAGCCACCAGATAGGTCATAACCTACTACTGAAATCCTTTGCAAGTGAGATCTGTTCTGCTCCACCCACACCCCCAGCCCCCCACCAAGTACCTGTACTGGGATTGCAGGCTTTTATCTTCCAGGCCACTACCTCTTGGGGGATGGGACCAGGGTAAGGTAAAATGCCACAGAGCTCACTTGTTCTTGCCAAGGCATCGCTTGATTAAGTGTTCCTCTGAATGTTGCAAGCTTTTGGTTAGTCTTTAGAGTTCCACAAAAGTTGTTTCTGACAGATTTTGCCAGCTTTTTTCTTGCTTTTATTGAAGGATGGACTTTTGGAATTCCTTACTGAGCCCTTTTCACTGACGTTGCTCACTAGTCTGTTCTTTTTTTTTTTAATTTATTTTTTTGGCTGCATTGGGTCTTCATTGCTGCACGCGGGCTTTCTCTAGTTGTGGCGAGCGGGGGCTACTCTTTATTGCAGTGCACTGGCTTCTCATTGTGGTGGCTTCTCTTGTTGTGGAGCACGGGCTCTAGGCGCACAGGCTTCAGTAGTTGTGGCACGTGGGCTCAGTAGCTGTGGCTCGTGGGCTTAGTTGCTCCACAGCATGTGGGATCTTCCCAGACTAGGGCTTGAACCCATGTCCCCTGCATTGGCAGGCGGATTCTTAACCACTGCGCCACCAGGGAAGTCCACTAGTCTGTTCTTAACGTTGTGACCAATTTTGAGTTTGCCTAATTTATGTACACCCCACCTGATTTCTAAAAGGAATTACGATGGCTTACAAAGGTAAACAGTACGAAAGATAAAATAAATTATTATTAATGTTTGTGTGCCTGTTGGTTGGAGGGCTTTCTAGTAAAAATTGTGTCCTCCCTTGTTGATGTTGAAAACTTTGGTCCTGCAGATAGAAATTTTGTTTCCTTTGCTGATCTTGAGGTTTTCACCCTCCCTGTTACATAGATGGGAGGACATCTGAGGCAGATTCACCTCAGTGGTTGTCCTTCTGCGTGACTTTGTATGTGGTCTTAAGGTGATACACCCCATCAGCATCCAACTATAGCAGTGCTCACTGTTGTCTGCCTCTGACATGATTGTGAAAAATTTGCCTCCAAAGGTGGTTTTCCTAAATCCAGAACTCCCTTTTCCTCAGGACACAATAGGTGGGTAATTGTCTTATTTTAAGACTTAAAGGCATCTTTCCTGTCGCCGTAGTTGTTTTAGGAGGTGATTAGGTGATTCTTACACTTCAAATCAGAACTGACTTCTTGTAGTGACCTTGATCGCTGGCAGAGTCTGGGATTGTCAGTAAACCTGAGAGTGTTCATTCGTCCATCAGTCCTGGCACCTACCAAGGAGTCAAGCTCCTGCTTTCCTTGGTCCAGCTAAGGCCCACATCAGCTGTCTCACTGATACAGAAGGACGTGGGCCCAGGCCTGCCCACTGGG
Organism: Lipotes vexillifer; assembly: GCF_000442215.2. Classification (NCBI taxonomy): domain Eukaryota; kingdom Metazoa; phylum Chordata; class Mammalia; order Artiodactyla; family Lipotidae; genus Lipotes; species Lipotes vexillifer. The sequence goes on along the minus strand of NW_006783036.1, from coordinate 1,891,789 downwards.
CCCTGCTCAGGGTCCATCTCTGTCTTGAATAATCTTTTGTTTAGGAAGAATATTTTCCTTGAGCGATATGAGTCTATTTGACATAGCTGGTGGCACATTTGCTACTTTTATTTGAGCAGAATATCCTTCTTTTGAAAATAATTCTGTGGTGGAATCAGAGCTGTTTTCTGTTTTGGTTTCCTATATACTAGGTCGTCCCTTTTTCATCAGCATCACCTCACCCATGAGCTAATCTGAATATTTTTAAAAGGCCAAGATACAGATAAAGGTTATCCTTTAAAAAGATACATTTGACTACATTAAAATTAAGAATTTCTCTTCATTAAAATACATAAATAAAGTCAAGACGCAACCTAGGGGAAAAGCATATACATATAACTAACAAAAGATTAGCAGTCAGAGCATATGAAGAACACCTACAAATCAATATTTTAAAAGACCAATAACCCAATTAAATAGTGCAAAAGAGACGCAATCAGGCATTTCAACAGAAGGAAAATCACCAGTGGCCCATGAGTGTACAAAAAGATGCTAAACCTATTTAATTAATCAGAGTAAGGAAGAAAAGGAACCATCGTACTTGCTAGGTTGGCAGAAATTAAGATGTCTGATGATACCCAGTGTTGGTGAGGGAGGGTGTGGGTTAAGAGAAGCTTGTAAATTGGCCGCGCCTGCACCTTACTAACCAGCCGTTCCTCTGCACTCTAGACGTAGAGTTCGGGACAGAGACTGGCAGATTCTTTCTGTAAAGGGCAAGGTGGTAAATGTTCTAGGCTTTGTGGGCAGCGCACAGTCTTGTCACACAGCTGCCTTTGTTTCATTTGTTTGTTCGACTCTTTAAAAATCTAAAAAGCATTTTAAGCTCAAGGGCCTAACAGAAATAGGCTACTGACTATCTTTGACCCATAGGTTATAGTTTGCTGAACCCCAATCCCCTGGTCTAGAGAAACTTACATGAGATGAGAGCCTCAGAACAGACTGTCCATAATAGCAAAAACTGGAAGCAGTGTGGTAAGAAAATAGATAAGTACATCATGGAATATTATACTGCAGTGAAAATGAATGAAGTATGTCTACTATACACAGCAAACATGGGTAGATGTAATACTGATGGCAGAGGACTACATATGGTATATCATTTTTATGAGGTTAAAAACGGGCAAAAGTATATTGTTTAAGAAGAAAAATATATGCTAGTAAGAAAATTATAAATACGAAGTTCAGGCTGATATTTACTTTTGGAGAGAGGCAGGAGGATAGCTGAGGAAGGAGCACACAGGTAGATGGTGACTGTTAAATGGGCAGTGGGTTCTGGGGTTTTGTTGTTGTATTCTTACCTTGCATGTATATTGCACATAATCTCTTTTATGTGTCAAATATCACATAGTACATTTTTTGAAAGGCAGGGAAGGATATCAGCCAGGGAGGTCTTAGATCCCCCCAACCTGTTCTCCATGAAGCGGTACTTTCTGTCCCCGAGTTCTGCTGAGTTGACCACCTGGGAGGGAGGAGGGAGGTGTCTCGGCAGCTGATGGGCGGTGGCCACCAGCACAGACTGAAAGAGCTGTGAGGAGGACGGCTAGGAGTGGAGCCTGCTTTGTTCTGTGACAGTAGTGAGATCGCCGACCCTGAGTGCATCCTGTTCCTTCCCCATCGATGGTCTCGGCACCCTGCTCAGAAATCAGTTGACCATAAGTTAAGCGTTTCTCTCTAGACTCTCAGTTCTGTTTCATTGGCCATATATCTGTCCTTACTTCCAGTACCATAATATCCTGATTAATTTGTAGTAAGTTTTGAAATAAGGAAGTGTGAGTCCTCCAACTTTGTTCTTCTTTTTCAAGACTGTTTTTTCTGTTCTGGGTCTCTTGTACTTCCATATGAATTTCAGGTTTAGCTTATTAATTTCTGCAAGAAAAAAGAAACCAGCTAGGATTTTGATAGGGGTTGAGAGTAATCTGTAGATCAGTGTGAGTAGTATGTTAAGTCTTCCAGCCCGTAAACATGGGGTATCTTTCCGTTATTTACATCTTTAATGGCTTCAACAACGTTTTATGATTTCCAGAGTACACATCGTGCCCTTCTTTGGTCACATTTATTCCTAGATATTTTATTCTTTTTGGTGCTCTTTTAAACGGATTTTCTTAATTTTATTTTTGGATTGTTCATTGCTAGTGTATAGCAGTATAGCTGGTTTTTATATATTGATCCTGTGTTCTGCGACCTTGCTGAACAAGTTTATTAGTTCGGCTTGTTTTTAGTTGATTCCTTAGTATGTTCTATGCACAAGATTATGTCATCTGAAAATAGAAATAGTTTTACTTCTTCCTTTCCAATCTGGATGCCATTTATTTCTTTTTTTCTTGCCTAATTGCTGAGAAGAGGCTTTTCAAAGAGGCTTTGAGCTGTCTAAGATGAGGAAACAGCGCGATCCCATAAGACTTCCTGACCCCAGCTGGAGGAGGGTGTATCTTCTCTGTATAGTGCTGCAGAGTTTGTAGAGGGATCCTCTGTATAATATATCAGTGACTCCTGTTAATGCCATGAGAATTAGGGGTAGTAATTCTTTTTCACTTTTTCACGGGAACAGAAAAAGTGAGGCCCAGGGGACAAAAGCTGTGCCCAAGGATCTGCCTCAGGGAAGGGGCACCAGGCCGTCCTTCCCACCCAGACCCCTCAGGACCGGATGCCCTGCCTGTCCGGCTCCTTCCCCAGAGCCCCCCGTTCCCGGTTCCCCTCCACAACCAGCTAACGGTGCTGTGTCTGCCTGCCCTCCTTCTCTCCTCCTCTGCTAGAATTGGAATCATACCACAAATCCCACTCAGGAAACCCCCCATCTCCCCCAAACAGAGGTGCTAGCCTCCTGTTTTGAAGGTCCGCAGCCCTTTGTAACCTCTCAGGTGGCGTTTCTCGGCATCTGCCGCCGCTCGTACCTTTTAACCCTGGAGGGCTCACCTTCCTCACGACTCCCACAGAGGCCCCTAAGGGTGGGACAGTCTCCTTCCTCCCTGTGCCCTGCACGCGAGGCACAGAGCTGTGTACGTTGTAGGTGACCGGCTATCTGTTGAAATAAAATGTGGTTGGTTTGGCAAACCTCTGCAGAGTTGCTCACCTGAAGAAGGGCTCTCCCACTCGTGGAGCAGGCCGGCGGGTGTGCCCTCCAGTGTGGCGTGGCGGTGTCTGCCGACAGCTCTGCAGAAGAACCTGAGATGTGCTCACCAACAAGGCCAGCAGTGCCCTCCAGAAAACCCGGCTGTGGCCGAAACAAAGTTGGGAGCATCAGTGTTTGAGTGAAATGAGCTACTGTCCTCTAAAATAATGTTTATTAGTTTACTAACTGTTGGAGGAAGTATACAATGGGCAACCTTTTTAGAAAGATGTTTGGTAGTGATTTATATGTGTATGTATATATATATATATATACACACTCTTTTTTAATTTATTTTTGGCTGTGTTGGGTCTTTGTTGCTGTGCGCGGGCTTTCTCTAGTTGCGGCGAATGGGCTTCTCATTGCGGTGGCTTCTCTTGTTGCAGACCACGGGCTCTAGGCACGCGGGCTTCAGTAGTTGCAGCATGCAGGCTCAGTAGTTGTGGTTCGCAGGCTCTAGAGTGCAGGCTCAGTAGTTGTGGCGCACAGACTTTGTTGCTTTGTGGCACGTGGGATCTTCCCGGACCAGGACTCAAACCCGTGTCCCCTGCATTGGCAGGCAGATTCTTAACCACTGCACCACCAGGGAAATCCCGAGCGGTGATTATGTATTTTAAAACGCACATCATCTTTGACCCAGCAGTTGTGTTGCTGTGTGCTTGCCTAAATGTACAAAGATGCATTCAGGATTGCTCACTGCAGTTTGTTTATAATATAAACCAAAACCAACCTAGCTCGCCATGAGTAGAACTGGTAAACCATGCAGTGGAGTGCTGTGCAGCCCTTCACAGTAATGAAGTGCATCTTTACATGCTGATGTGGAAAAGTGCCCAGGATACATTGTAGGTGACGAAAGAAAAGCTGTAGGTTAGTTTGCATGTACAGCACAGCTTGTGTAGAGACAGGTTTTCCTCTGTGTGCCTTTGCTATTTTTGGACATCTGCACAGTCGCACTGAACACCCAGGGGAGCGTCTGCCTCTGGGTGGTTGCAGTCCCGGAATCTGGTACTTACTCTTTACACGTTACCCCCGTGTCTAGTTGTTGTTGTTTTCTCTGTGAGCATGTGCTGTTCTTACAAAGAAATCTTACTGTCCCCTCATGTGTCAGGCACTGCCCACAGCATCAGGCATATCCACTTTTGGTTTTAGTCTTACATTTTTTTTTTTTTTTTTTTTTTTTTGCGGTACGCGGCCCTCTCACTGTTGTGGCCTCTCCCGTTGCGGAGCACAGGCTCTGGACGCGCAGGCTCAGCGGCCATGGCTCACCGGCCCAGCCGCTGCACGGCATGTGGGATCCTCCCGGCCCGGGGCACGAACCCGCGTCCCCTGCATTGGCAGGCGGACTCTCAACCACTGCGCCACCAGGGAAGCCCCAGTCTTACATTTTAAAGTGTATGACACTATGTATAAATGTCACGAATTAACCAAACCCAAATGGAACCATCTTAAACAGTTACTTTGTAATATTCTTGGTTAGATTTTAAATTGAAATATAATTCACATACCATAAAATTCACCCCTTTAAAGTGTCCAGTTCAGTGGTTTCTAGTATATTCACAGAATGTGCCGTCATCCCCAGTATCCAATTCCGGAACACTTTGATCACCCCAAGAAGCCCTGTTCCCATTCGTAGATGCACCGACTCCCCCCAGCCCCTGGCAACCATGCATCTACTTTGTGTCTCTGTGGATTTGCCTATTCTGGACATTTCACGTTTAGATAGTTTTCCCCTTCCTTACTTGTGAATATTAGGTAAAAGAGGTCTGGTATTTTTCTTGTTCGTGCTGTCTAAGCACTGTAGGGCCTCTT
>NW_006783036.1:1873520-1886825 GCF_000442215.2 Lipotes vexillifer | reverse complement strand
TCTTTCCCTCCTTCCCCAAAGGCTCGTTCTCCAGCCAGCAGCTTAGCTCAGGAGTGGGCCGTGCATGGGCCAGGATGCGGGACCCTGAGCAGGACTGTGAGAGGCCCCTGGGGCCCGCTGCAGAGCTACCCACGTCAGCGCCTCACATTCCAGGTGAGTCCTGGCACACCTGCTGGCCGCAGGCTGTGCTCTGCCTTTCAGGACAGGCTGCTGTGACGTTCTCCTTATGTTCTCGGGATGCTTGCATCCATTCGCTTATCTTAAGCAGCCTATAAAACCAAGGATCTAAAACTATATTCTTCATTTGTCTATACAGAGTATGACATGTTATAGGTAAAGGAACATTTATTATTTGTCATTAACTTGATCTTAAGGTAATTGTCTCTCATATTTGAAATAGGAATTCACCTCCAAAGAATCAAACATTTCTCACTAAAAACTTTATTGAACACACGGCTTCTTTACGCACTACAGGATAAAATACTAAACCAAAGTCGCAAGTAGCTTATAATCTAAGCAAGGGTTTTCAAGGTATGAAAACTCATAGGGTTTTCACATCTATGAGATCAGATGTGAAATCTGAAGAGTTTTCTTTTCCTGTTTTTTTTTTGTTTTTTTTTTTCTGGTTTCACAGAAACAGTTTGGTGTGAGTGGCTCAGACCTCACCTTTCCCTCTATTTGTTAACTCAACAAATGTGTATTTTTGAGTTGAGATAAGATGAGAACCTTCTACCCATCAGACACTAGTGATTCTAGGTGACTGGTTGTCAGTCAACAGAACAGATCCAAACCCACGTTGCTGAGGAGCTTGCGTCCTGCCACAGGGAGATAGGCAGTAAATAAACTATAAACGAGCAGTCTTAGGTGGACGGACCAAGGGGTGGGGTGTGTGGGCTGACCAGGGTGGGCCTCCCTGAGGAGGTGGGAGGGGCGTTCCCGGCGGGGAGCTGTGGAGCTGTGGAGCCAGGGTCAGCCTCTGCAGAAGGGCAGGGGGGCGGCCAGTGGCAGCAGGTCGGCTCCTGGTTGACCCTTTTCCCTGACGGGCACCTTCCTACTTAGCATCTTGATGAACAGGATTCTAATCAACAAGTTGGTGAGCAAAGGGTTGCTGGCCTTTTGGGGTCATTTTGAAATCTTCTTTGTTTTGGTTTCACAAATAGATTTCATAGGAGGCTCCCACACTTTGCACAATAATGTGCTATTTTGTTAAAAGTAACCCAAGTGTGGCTGAAACGCCAGGTCATTTACCTGTCGCATGTACTGCTGCCTGTGTGGTTCCTACACATCCCAGCTACGAAACGTTCATTCCCTCCGCCCCATGGAGAGGCAGGAAGAGGTGGCGTGAGGAATGAGGCTGGGGGAGCTGGTCTCTGCCCGCAGCCCGCCTGGGCACCCTGGGGTCTAGGGTGGGGTGCGCTCTGGTTCCCGCAGAACCCGAGTCTGCGGCCCGGCCGGGCCCTTCTGGCGAGGAGCCTCAGGCTGAGGAGGGCAGGGTGGGGACGCGGGCGGATGCCCACAACCTTGTGAGGAGAAGGAATTTGGCCCTTATTTTTGTCAGCAGCAGAAATAGATGAATTGAGCAGAAGCACAGCGCAGTCTTGAGAGGCCTGGTGAGCTGTGAAAGAACCTTCTCTGCAGGGCCACCAGATGCGCTGCTGCCGAGGCTGCTGGGCCTGGGGTCTTTGTGGCTGGTCTCCAGGCACCTCCTACTTTGCCTGGCAACGGGGACTCGCAGGTGGGGACCAGCCACCTGTGCGCTCCCAGAAGGCAGAGGGCACGGAGACCCAGCCCGGCATCCCCTCTACCGGCCCACCCCGGGCACGGGGTCCCCGCAAACCCAGGAAGCACCTCCCAAGGCTGCAGGGCATAGGCTCGGTGCAGGGGCCTGGGCGGGTGCCGCCCCTTGGGCGGGCAGAGTGCGAAGGACCCCGAGGGAGGTGCCATCGCTGGTGAGAGGAGCGGGTCCGGCCTTGGGCTCCACGGTGACACTGCCCTGGGTCGGGTCGTATCACCTGGCAGCGCAGCGAGGCTCACAAGGAAATGAAATTGGCTGAGAGCAGCTGCGGCTCCAGCCACGCCATCAGAATGATGCATAGAATTTAAAGTTACGGCAGAGTATCATCTGTATTTTAAGTTAAAGAGCCTTGATAATGCAGTTTGTACCTTGTAGCAGGTCCTTGGGTGGTAGGTGTGTCTGATGGCGGCGTCCTGCTCCGTCAGGTGCTGGAGGCTGGAAGGGCACCCGTGTGTCCTCGAGGCTGAAGGAGAGCTCACGCGCTGGCTCTCCCAGGCCTCCCGTCAGCACCTTGTGCCTCCCGGCGTGTGTCTCTGATGGACCACCCCCCCCCCGCCCCCCGCAGGATGGAGCCGAGTAAAAAGCTGGACGCAGCTGGCACCCTGCCAGCCAACCCCCCACTGAAGCTGCACCCCGACCGCGGCGCCGGGCCTGCCGTCCTGGTGCCCGAGCAGGGGGGCTACAAGGAGCGCTTCGTGAAGGCCGTGGAGGACAAGTACAAGTGCGAGAAGTGCCGCCTGGTGCTCTGCAACCCCAAGCAGACCGAGTGCGGACACCGCTTCTGCGAGACCTGCATGGGCGCCCTGCTCAGGTGGGTGCCCCAACGCAGGGGACTGGGGCCCGGCCCGCAGACTCAGGGAGCCCCTCCCCAGCTTCTCCAGCGAGGTCTCGGCCCTGGTGCCCGGGTCTCCATCTGTGTGGTCAAGTTTTGCTGTAGGCGCTCACGGTATGGGGAGGAGACATCCCATCTGCAAATGACGGTGGGGCCCTTTGGGGCGAGCGCCTGGGGGCTGGGATTGGGGGACAGGGCCATGGGAGGGATGGGCCAGGCCGAAGCTGAGTAGAATCCAGTGAGTGTCAGGGAACCCGCAGCAGCCCTCACGGGCCTGTCAGCTGGGCATTGATGCCATTTAGAATCACGGGCATCAGAGAAGCTGGAGTTTTACAGCAGAGCTAACGTTGGCTGAGAGAGCACCTTCGTTCATCCCACAGTTATTTCCTGAGCAGGGTGCCAGGCACTGTGCTCAGCCTGGGTCCCCAGCAGCGGACAGGGGCTGGCAAGGCTGCCCACTGCTCCTCTAGACCCACCACTGAGCACAGCCTCCCTCCTGGCACCCTCCTTTGGGTACTTCCCACCGTGCTCTTATCCACTCATCCCCAACGGTGAACTCAGCTTCACCAACTTGTGGGTGAAATAACTCTTGGTTGGAGCTTAGTGATGGCAGAGCAGGCTCAGAGCGCCTGATTTCCCTGCACTCTGGCGCCGCGGAAGGGGCTGGGGGCTGTTGCTCTGCTGGTTTGGGCCCTTCTTTGCTTCTTGAGCTCCTCCTGTTCTGTGTTCTGCAGGTGTCAGGGGATCCCGCCCACATGCCACTCAGCCCCGGGGTCTAAGCATGTGAAAAGATTCCCATGATTAAAACAGTTTGGCACAAGCTCCATATTAACGTAGGCTGAATGAGTGAGCTTTTATATTAAAACGCGTTAATTTCCTCCCGCACCGACCCTCCGCCCTCCTGCCCCTCCGCAGGGCCCCAGTGCACTCGTGCCCACCTGCCCCCTGCTCCTGAAGCCTCTGCTGCTGCTCCCTGGCCTGGACTCCTGGCGCCTTTAGGCTGTCTAGGGCAGGGGCCCTGGAAGTAGGGAGCGCTCAAAATTAGTTTTTATTTTTAATCTCTAGGAGGTGGTTTCCAGGCCCAGGATGGGGTGAGAATCAAGTCCAAAACAGGGCAGCGTGGGAGCAGTGGCTGGTGTCCTGAGTTTGGGGACAAGAATAATGTAGGAGACTAGTGGTTTCTTTAGACAGGGTCAGCTTTAAATTCCCACACTGTTCAAGTCCACGGAATTGCATCATCCTTTCAATACACTGTGAAGGAAATAGCGTGTGGATAAAGCACTGACTGTGCTTATAAAGCAGAACCGTTCAGAGGCTTTCCTCATAGCTGTGGACACTCGCGCTGAAGAGCCCCTTCACAGAGAGCTGCTTTTGGTTTCTGAAATAAAATTTCACCTTTAATTGAAAGGGACTTTCCAAGAAGGACTGATCTAAGATGTTCTGCTTAAAAACTTCCTTAAGAAAAATTACTATTAAAAAAAGAATTTTAACCCTTTTCTCCTATATAAACCGTATTTAAGCCAAATTCATCGGGGCATCCTGAAGCTCTGGTGGTTGCTCTGCGCTTCGCACGGCAGACATGACCCTAAAGTGAACGGTTCACCGTATCCAGTGGGTTCAGATGAGAAGGTGGCTTTCACTCTAACACATTTACTGTGTGTTTCCTCTCAGCTCCTCCAGCCCGAAATGCACTGCATGTCGAGAAGGCATCAGCAAAGATAAGGTATTCTTGGTTTTTAATAAATTATTTTGTCACTGTTTTGCGCTGGGTAGTGCCTCCTACGTAGTTTGCATCCAGTGTCCTGGTTCCGAGTTTCTCTGAGTTGACAGCTGATGGAGCCGGGTCGAGACACGGGACTGTGTCATGTAAGCACAGGGACGGACAGGGCAGATCCGCTGGGCAGGTCCCCAGCCGTGTGACCCCCGAGCCTGTCTCCTCACCTGTGTCAGTAATGGGTTCACTTCCCAAGACCCCCAGGTGGGTGAGGAGTAAGTAAAGTGCAGAGATGTGCACTGTCGTCTCGGGTCTTTATCCCAGATGCCTGTGCTCTACCTTCAAGCAGTGCTAGTCTGAGGGGTTCCATTGGATTTGCTCTCTCCCTGCCCCCAGGCAGCGTCTCGAAGTCATTAAGACACGTGTGAGATTTCAGCCCTTCCCTCCCCCACGTGGTTGAGAATGCCAGGAAAAGCTCACGAGTGTCCTGCAGATGAGCACACAGGGGCCCTGGGCGCCCACCAGCTTCCCCCATGGGCCCTGAGCCCTTGTCACGCATCCCTGTGGCCATCCAGGCCCTGCCAGGCCCTGCCAGGCACAATTCTAGTTTGAAACGACTCATTCTTGAAGTACTTAAAATATCAAAATATGTGGTTCTGATATTTTGATTAATGAACCTAACAATTTTTTAAATGTAGGTCATTAAATTGTACAGTAAAATTCTCACTCTGGGGTTTTCCCAGAGTTGGCTTTGTTGTTAAGCAGCACAGGTGAGTGTGGTGATTTGAGGGTTGCTGGTGACGGGTGCCCGTGGGCTGCCAGGACGGTGCATCCGGTGTCACCTGCTCTGGGCGGTTCAGAGACAGAATTGGCTAAACGTCCATGTACCTTTTCTTCCTTAGCATTTACCTGCCACTAAAGACTTCACCTAGCTTGGAAGTGATTGTTTTTAAGAAAAACGAATCACTCAGTTCTACCTCTTGTCTTAACATGGCAACCTGTTAACTTGTTAACATGTATCTAACCAATGTGACCAGGAGAAAAAGTTGAAACAATGGGCTAAGATGAATTTTTTAGTGTCTCATTTCATTATTCGGAGTTATTATCATTATTTTTCAATGGCATTGATAGCTGAAGAAGAATTACTAGATTTGTTGAAGAATCATAAATGAGACTGACTGAAGCCATGGATCCTCGTGGGAAAATGCAGGGTTGGTTGGGCGCCGGGAGACCGAGATCAACCCCTCGGCGGGTCACTGAGGATAGTGGCCACCCCGGGGCATCCACTTCCCCATCTGTAAAATGGGACAGTTGTAGTAATGATACTAGATCTTTTTCAGCTCTAAAATTCTGTACTTTTATTATTCTGATATTTTCATTCTATGTTTTTTCGCCCTAAAGGTAAATGATTTAAGAAACTTAGGGAATTCCCTGGCAGTCCATTGGTTAAGACTTGGTGCTTTCACTGCCGTGGACCCAGGTTCGATCCCTGGTCGGGGAACTAAGATCCCACAAGCCATGAGGCATAGCCAAAGGAGGAAAAAAAAAAAAAAAAGAAAGAAAGAAAAGGAACTTAATGGCACAGAAAGGAAGCTTATTTATTACTGGTTAAAAATACCTGTTCTGTTTACTTTAATATCTAAAATTATGACCTTTTTTAAAAAGTCTTGTTTACAAAGGATTAGATTTGACTCCAAATTAGTTTATTTTTAACTCTTAACAGCTGTTGTTTCTATTTCTTTTCTTGTGGAGTCTAGAAAGGCATATTGAGCTCCCTGTTCCCCCTGTTACCGTGTCAGCGTGTGGGCGTTTCTTAGAAATGCCTGAGGTTGAGGACGGTGTAGCTTGTGTTGTTAGAAGGAGTGAGAGTATTTGTTTTCCAAGGGAAAAATGAAATTAAAGGGAGGTTTTCATTTTCAAAGGGAAACATTTTCATTATTGGATTAACCGCAGTCTTTGCAACATATATTTTTAAAAGTTTCTTGGGCTTCCTTGGTGGCACAGTGGTTGAGAGTCTGCCTGCCAATGCAGGGGACACGGGTTCGAGCCCTGGTCTGGGAGGATCCCACATGCCCCGGAGCAACTGGGCCCGTGAGCCACAATTACTGAGCCTGCACGTCTGGAGCCTGTGCTCCGCAGCAAGAGAGGCCGCGATAGTGAGAGGCCCGCGCACCGCGATGAAGACTGGCCCCCGCTTGCCACAACTAGAGAAAGCCCTTGCACAGAAACGAAGACCCAACACAGCCATAAATAACAAATAAATAAATAAAAGTTAAAAAAAAAAGTTTCTTACATAGCAGGCTAATGCTTTCTTCTTGGTGAAAAATGAGTTATTAGTGACATAACCTTAGGAGCAAGAACCAAAATAAATGTTTTACAAACCATCTGCAAAATATTATCTTTTACAGTAGTTTCTCTCTTTCTCTGGCAAGGATCTACAAAGGCATCAAGTTGTAGCGGGCTCTGCCCTGGTCCCTTGGTGGGAGGTCCCACCTGCGGCAGTGCTGGTGCCTGAAATCTCCAGGATCCAGATGTGAACTTGGTCCTGGTGTGTCCTCGTCTTGAGTGTGTCAGAGTTAATCCAAAATGTGTGCTGCTCCAAAGTGATCTTCAGTTGTTCAGTGTAACTTGCTTACTTTTGGTTTATCTAATAAAAGGTGGTAGTTAAGGTTTTATTATTTAAATTGTGTCTCAGTGGGGGTGGCTCCTTCATTCTACTTAGATTAAAATAGTTCTTAATGCTTTCTGAGGCCCACTTAAGGGATGTTCTCATGGTATTTTTACAGTGGTTTTGCCTTGTCTAAAGTAGCAGCATGTGGAGATTAAGAAATATTAATCCTCTAAAATAGCTAACTTTCAATTTCAGGTGTTTAAGGATAATTGCTGCAAGAGAGAGATTCTGGCCCTTCAGATATACTGTAGGAACGAAGGCAGAGGCTGTGTAGAGCAATTAGCACTGGGGCACCTGCTGGTAAGTGGGGATGTGATGTGTCGGCTTTACATCCAGAAATACAAGTCCCTGGTCAGTACGATGTGGCCCCTTAAGATCATGTTTGCATTAATCTTTCAGACACAACCAACTATGAAAGCAGTCAGAGCCATTTAGGTATGAAATGTTATTTTTAATGACATCATAGGCAGAACTGTCAGTTGGTTTTTGAACACCCCACCCTATTTAGAGTAGAAAAATCTGAATTGAATTTTGACTGTAGAAGAGGCCCATTGAAACCTTCTCCTTTTTATAACCATGAAGTTCCACGTCGCTTCTTATGTTTTTTTGATTAGTATCATATTTTATCCTGGAAAGATATTTGAATTGGAATAAAACAGAGTCCTTAGCAGATAACCCTTTATCCAGGAAGAAGAGTTATTGACTTAATTCTTCAAAAGCAATATAGTTTGAGTAGTCATTAAATGGGGCATGAAATTCAGTGTCTCTTGATACATTTGTCACTCTTCTCTGTGAAAAGCTGATCTAGCCGCAGATAGAAACATTTTTGTGGGATTTAATTGCATAGAGGCTAGAATTTGGTATTTCAGATTGGAGTTTTGCCGATTAAGAACTTTGAATTGTTTGTCTCACAGGTGCATTTGAAGAATGATTGCCAGTTTGAGGAACTTTTGTGTGTCCGTGCCGACTGCAAAGAGAAGGTGCTGAGGAAGGACCTGCGTGACCACGTGGACAAGGCCTGTAAATACCGTGAGGCCACGTGCGGCCACTGCAGAAGCCAGGTCCCGATGATAACGCTTCAGGTGCGGTGTTCTCTTGTCTCACCCACCTTCTACTCCATCCAGATGTCGTTTGTCCTCAGGATAGCTTGTTAAATGACTATTCTAACAGAAATAAAGAGAAAAGATAGGGGTAAATAGCAATTTTCATCTGACTTTATTTCAGAGTTAAGCTTCATTTGTTTTGCCCATTTTGATTTATGCAATTAATTTTCCATTGCCTAGATTGACTGCCATTTGGGGTGCCCAAAAAATGAAGACCGATTATTCAAAAAAGGTAGAATTTTTCACTTGTGCCAGGGAATAGCCTCTAAAATCTTGTGGGATTGCTTAATCATTTTACGGCTCCGTGACATAACCATCACTTCAACAGGGTAATTTATCCTGCAGTATTGAAGTGCAGCGGTCTCTCCTGGAGAGAGATGAGAATTTAAAATGTTTTCACGCCTCCATTATTTTGGCACGGTTTTATATTGTGCACATGTTAGAATCCGATCACTTATATGTAAATCAAAGATAAACAGGTGTTGGGATGGAGGACAAACTTTAAAAAGAGTCAGTGGTGTAGAGACCCTCAGATATTTGTCTGTTTGTTGAATACGTATTTACTGCATACCTGCTGTGTGCTGGGCACTCTTCTAGGAGCTGCAGGTTCAGTGGTGACCCTCATCTTCCAGTGGGAAGAGATCATAAGTACTATGAAGACAAACTGGCAACAGGGGAGGAGGGGTGATCAGGGTGGGCCCTTCTGAGGCAGTCAGGACGATGCAGGAAGAGCACTGGGGCAGAGGGAGCAGCAGTGGGGGGCTCAGGCTCCGAGATGGAACAGACTCAGCAGGTGGATTTCCCCTTGCACAGAGCAGAGGCGAGGTGCAAAGTTGATGGGGGGCAGCCTTGAGCAAGGGACAGATGCGGTCATAGTTAACACAGAGCCAGTGGGATTAGCCGGCGGCTCGAGTATGGAGTATGAGCTTGGAGGATGCCCAGCGTTTGTAACTAGAGCAGCTGGACCAACCGGAGTGTCCTACCAAAGTGGGGCTCAGGGGAAGAGAGGAGGCTTTCGGGGGGATAGGGAGTGGTTTGGGCCGTAGGTATGTGTAAATAGGTGGTACTTGCAGCCCTGGGACTGGAGCGAGTAGAGAGAAGGGCCAGAGTCGGAGGACAGAGGCCTGGGGCACATGATGCTTACAGCATACTGAGAGGGGGAGGTCGCCCAGCAAAGGCGTGGCCGACGTGGAAGGGTCAGGAGAGGAGTGACGTCCCAGAGGCAGGCGGAGCTGCAGGGTGTGTGGCGCAGGTGCTGCTGAGAGGCTGGGCTTTGAGGGGCTGGGAATTGGCTTCTGGCCGAGGCAGGATGGCGACTGGTGGGTCACTAGATGGGAGGGGACCGTGGAAGAGCAGCCAGGCGTGAGGGCCACAGTCGAATTCCTGGTGGATATTCGGGAGTACTTACCAAAATTTAGGAACAGTTTTCTTTGTTATTCTGTATGAAATGAGATGTATTCTACAGTCTCCATTTTACCTTACCTTGTATAACTTTCCTATGCCTGGGATTTTTCCATCGTGAAATCTGTTTCCTGTATGATTCTCTTGTCGTTTCCAGTTATTAATAACCTTTAACAACTGTGCCCTCCCCTTTGAAAAATAGCAGTAGTGTTTCTAATTTCTTCAGTAATTAAATTCAAGTGAATGAGACGGTGTACCCAATGAGCAATACTCCTGACCTTACACATGTTACTATGTTGCTATCAAAGTTACACTTTGCTTCTTGCCCAAAATCAATTACCTATATTTGCAGGATAGAATCCAGGAATTAATTTTCATCTGAGAAAGAATTGTAAGCATGTCAGTTAAATAGCCTATGAGTAACCAGCTCTGGGCTCCAGCCGAGGCTTAAAGAGGTTGGTTTTGGAATAACAGCATCACACATGGAGTCGTGAAACGTTTGTTGACTGCTCTTGGGCGCCAGACCCTGAGCTAGCTGCTCAGGACACACAAGAGTAGATTGCAGTCTCTCCCCTTCCTTTCACGGTCTGGTAGGGGAGACAGTCAGATATACAATTATGTACATGGTGGTATGGGAAGAGACAGTTAAACATGGCCTGATAGGGTCCAGGAGGGCTTTGGAGAGGAAGTGGCATTTGCTCTGATCTGGGTCTTCAATCTGTTGACTGCAAACAGGAGAGAGAGACACAGCAGGTGCAGAGGCACAAAGTGGTAATTACCAGTTTGGGACCTGAGTTGTGCAAATTAAATTAAATTAAATCTTACTATGCTTTTGTGATGAAAACTTTTAAAACTGTTTTATCAGTGTTGACGCTGCAGCGTGTCTTGGGGCAGATGTTACTTTCTGTCCACCTGTGATAACTGTGAGAGGCGCCCTGCGTGGGCTCGCTGCTTGTGCGCCAGCCGCCGGCTCCTGGGGCCCTCGGCCACACCCATCCACCCTTGCTCACCCACCTGGAAGCGGCCAAGACTCTCCCCAGGCCCCCGCCCTGTTAGCAGTGGTGGGATCTGGCTCCCAAGTCTTGTTCTTTCAACCCTCACAGTCTCATCTTCTCAGGCCTTAAGATTATTTTTTAAAAGAGCCGTTGCTTAACTTAGGCCTGAAGCCCCAGTTCATCCTGACTTTCCTCCATGTCCTGCGTTTTGTGGTGTGACAGATATATCAAGTGTTGATAAAATATAGGTTGATAAAGCGCCGAGACTCCAGGGACTTCGCCTTCCAGCGCAGGAGGTGCGGTTCAGTCCCTGGTCGGGGAGCTAGGATCCCGCAGGCCTCGCGGCCAAGGGGCCAGAGCAGAAGACAGAGGCAATGCTGTGGCAGAATTCAACACAGAGGGCTTCCCTGGTGGCACGGTGGTTAAGAATCCGCCTGCTAATGCAGGGGACACGGGGTCAAGCCCTGGTCTGGGAAGATCCCACATGCCACGGAGCAGCTAAGCCAGTGTGCCACAACTACTGAACCTGAGCTCTAGAGCCCGATAGCCACAACTACTGAAGCCCATGCACCTAGAGCCCTTGCTCCGCAACAAGAGAAGCCACTGCAGTGAGAAGCCCTTGCACCGCAATGAAGTGTAGCCCCTGCTCACCGCAACTAGAGAAAGCCCACATGCAGCAATGAAGACCCAATGCAGCCAAAAATAAATTAATTAAAAAAAAAAAAATCAACACAGACTTTAAAAATGGTCCCCATCAAAAAAATCAAAAAACGCACTGACTCTCTGGACCATTGCAGTTCATGTGAGCATTTCTTTTCTATCTTTAAACCATGGTACCGGCAGCTATTTTCAAGTTGTTTTTTTTTAATCTATTAGCAGAATTTAAAGTGTCAGAAAAAAATCTCTTCTTTTCCATTTAGCCCAGAAATGATCAAATATCATTCTCTTTAAACAGTTCTGTTAATTTGTGAAAAGTCAAGAATTGTAAAGATCTCGTTTTATGGGAACGTGTATACATTTGGCTCTTGGATGACAGAGGGGTTGGGTGCAGACTCTCCGAGCAGTCTCAAACACGAGTATAACTTTACAGTCAGCCCTCCTAGCCGAGGTCCCGCATCCACAGCGTCAGCCGACCATGGGTCGGGTAGTGCCGCAGTGCACACCTAGTGAAGAAAATCCACGTGTAAGTCGGCTCACGTAGTTCATACCCAGGTTCAAGGGTCAACTGTGTACTGTAACGTACAGGTACAGCCACTTTGGAAAACACGTGGCAGTATTTTATTAGGTTGAAAACTCATGTTCTCAACTAGCAGTCCCTCTCCTAGATGTTTAAGAGAAACTGTCGCACATGCACTGCAGAGTATGTCAAGCATAACCAGAGGAGCAGAGAGATCTGGGAACGATCCAAACGTCCATCTGTTGGAGAACAGACACATCACTTGTAGCGGACCCCGTGGACAGTGTGCACAGCAGGGAAGGTTGTATGACAGCAGTGACAGTGGAATCCACGAGTCCACTTATGCGACTCGTGGATTCGCCCGCCCGAGGAGCATGATGTTGAGCCAGGTCGCAGAAGAGTCGAAAGGCGGAATTCCGTGTTAACAAAATTCAAAAGCAGTCAAGACGAAACAGTGTCTTACCTGTTACACATACACGTGTAATGAAACCTTTTTTTTAGCAAAGGAAGTAAAAGCGCAGACTCAGCCTTGTGGTTTTAGTCGGAGAAGGCGGGGGCGAGGCAGAAGAGGAGCCTGCAGGTGATGGGCGTTGGTTACATCCTTGTCCCTGGTGGGTGCTCACTATGCACTTACGCTTTATGGTCCACACACGCGTGACATCCGTTCTGTGTGTGTATCAAAGTCACATTTGCTTTGACAGGCAGGACAAATTTCATTAATATGCGAAGAGTTCTTACATATCAACAGATCAACAGGTTTTTTTTTTTGGAAAACAGGTGTATTATCTTCCTTTGGCTGTCATAACAAAGTACCACAAAGTTGGTGGCCTAAAACAACAGAAATTTGTTCCCTCACAGTCCTAGAGGCAGAAGTCTGGATCCAGGGTTTCCTCAGGGCCGTGCCCCTCCGGAGGCTCTAGAGAAGACCCTTCCCTCGCCTCCCCACCTCCTGGGGGTTGCGGTCCTTGGGCTCCCAGACGTGCGGCTGCACCGTTCCGACCTCTGCCTGCATGTTCCCATGGCAGTCTTCCTACTGTACGTCTTCTCCTCTTACATGGACAATGTCACTAGGTTCGGGGCCCAGCCTAATCCAGGGTGGCCTCTTAACTCGTTACATCTGCAGAGATCCTCTTTCCTAAACAGGGTCACATTCTGAGGTTCCAGGGGGACATGAACTTCAGGGGTCACTGTTCAACCCACTGCAGTGGACAAAAGCTATGAAAGGCAATTCACGGGAAATATAAATGGTTAACATAAAAAACATACTAATAACTACACATCATTAAAGAATTGCAAATCATACTCATTGTTTTTCACCTGTCACTGTCAGAGATGGGAAAGTTTGATAGAATTCAATTGGGGCCGTGCATTCTCACTGCAGTGAGGGTGGGCTTGTGTAGGCTGATTGGAGGGTAGTCTGGCAATACCCCTCCAAATCCCTTTTTTTTTTTTTTTTTTTTTCGGTACGCGGGCCTCTCACTGTTGTGGCCTCTCCCGTTGCGGAGCACAGGCTCCAGACGCCATGGCTCACGGGCCTAGCTGCTCCGTGGCATGTGGGATCCTCCCGTACCGGGGCACGAACCCGTATCCCCTGCATCGGCAGGGGGGCGCCCAACC
>NW_006783036.1:1870621-1872710 GCF_000442215.2 Lipotes vexillifer | reverse complement strand
CCTCTCCTGTTGCGGAGCACAGGCTCCCGACGTGCAGGCTCAGCGGCCATGGCTCACGGGCCCAGCCACTCCGTGTCCTGCGGGATCCTCCCAGACTGGGGCACGAACCCGTGTCCCCTGCATCGGCAGGCGGACTCTCAACCATTGCGCCACCAGGGAAGACCCCAAATCCCATTTTAAATGCTCTACCCTTTGATACCCAAAGAAGCCCATTTCTAGAAATTCATCATTTGGACATCCTTGCACAGATCTGTGAAGATACACAAAGCTGTTGATGGGTCTGGCCTGCGGGCCCCCAGCCTCACCTCCTGCTACCCACTGCTCTGCCCTCCCCGGTACACTGCCCCCACCCCTGGTTCTTCCTCAGAGCGCCCTCCCAGGCCACCACCCCCGCTGCTCGCTCCCAGCCCCCCCTGCTGCAGTGGTGATTATCTGTTTGTCCTGGTCAGGCCACCCCTGACACCCAGTGCAGGCCTGGCCTGGTGAATGAAGACGGGGTCGAGGGCAGGCTCAGGAGGGAGGCGTGGCATCCGTGGAGTGTCAGCCACGTTAGTTCTCCAGGCCCGTGATGGATTCTGCCCTCACAGATGCCCTCTGAGGGAGGGCTGGTCACGCCCCCTCTTACAGGTGAGGCAGAGTGAAGCTGGCCGATGTTTCCCCCTGAAAGGCATGATGGCACCTGGGAACTCTTAGGAATTCTGAGCGCGGCCAGGCATCTGTCGGGGGTCCCCTCTTGGGAGGTGCTGGTCAGGCTCCGTCCAGTCAGGTGATTTTTGCTGAGTTCGGGACAGCTGTGGGCTCGCCCACCGTGGGCCCTGCAGGCCTCTGGGTACCAGACCCCGGAGCAGAGCGGCCGCGTCCAGGTGTCCTCTCCGCGCTGCACAACCCGCAGGGCGCTGGTCCAGACGAGGGGCGCCAGATGGTGTTGCGCCTGGCTGCAGGCCTCCCCAGAGGAGAGGAGTGTCCCCTCGGGCGCCGCGTCCTTGACCTGCACGCCTGCCGGGTCAGACGGCCTGGCAGCCAGCGCTGCCCCAGATACACCTCCACAGCGGCCTAACTGGAGGCCCAGCCAGGAGAACTGGGAATGTCCCGGGGCCTCAGAGGAAAACCCGCCACATTCTCTCCTTGCCGAGGGATGCCACCTCCGGGAGCCTGGCCTCCCACGGTTGTGTGACGTGGCAGGTCTGGCTCTGCCGGCGTCGGTCTCCCTCCAGCAGCCCTTTGTCACGTGTCTGGAGGTGCTCTCCAGAGCCTTGGGTTTGCTCTCCTCGTGGGAGCTCTTGCCTGCGCTTCACTTGTGGACAGGTGTACCGGACAGGTGCCCAGCAGGTGCCTGGGGCACCGAGTTGAACAGTCACCATCATCCAGGCTCTGTGTTGAAATCTGTGCCATCCAGAGAAGGGCTACACCAAAATTTATCCACGTTTACCACGCACTAAAGGAAGATCAGATATCAGGACAGTAATTTAAATACCCAGTAGATCACATTGTTTTCAGGCTCTTGAGAAGCATCATTTCCAGACCCCAAACTGAGAAGCCAGAGGAGAACTGTCCTCTCCAACGAGCAGAGGCTGGGCCCTGCCATCCACCTGCTGTGTGAGGGAGGCCAAGGCCCAGCCTACCTGGGCACAGGTGTCAGGGAAGCATCAGCAGAGGGGACACAGCTAGAGGGAAGCTGCCGTGATGTTGCCCCTCCGGTGGGCTGTGCTCCCATGAGTGGCCCCGACCAGTCATATCTGAGTAGCTCTTGTGAGATGCCTTCTTTTCAGCACTCAAACTTTTGTAACATAGCGACCCATCCAAGTGTGATGTGAGTCTTGTGACTCAAGGACATGACCATGAGCAGAGGGCTTCCCTTGAGTCATTGTGGGGACGCTGGGAACGCTGGTGGGATCTGAGGGAAGGTGGACTGTGTTTCAGAGTTGGCAACACTCTCTCTTTCTCCTTCAGAAACACGAAGACACCGAGTGTCCCTGCGTGGTGGTGTCCTGCCCTCATAAGTGCAGTGTCCAGACCCTTCTGAGGAGTGAGGTAAGGGGCGTGGCCGGGCCTGTGCAGGAGCTGGGGATCCTTCAGGGCCCCGCTCTTC
>NW_006783036.1:1857832-1870595 GCF_000442215.2 Lipotes vexillifer | reverse complement strand
GCCCCGCTCTTCCCTTAAAGCTGAGGTCAGAGGTTTTCACAGATTGTGCTAGTGATACTTAACGGTACAAAAACAGTGAAAACCCTCATGCTGTTTTTGGAAGTCAGATATTTCAGAAACAAACAAAAGCTACAAAGTGGTAAATTCAGAGCAAAATATTAAGAATTGAGAAAATGGGAATATTTACAATGCAAGCAAAGGTGACACTTTTTAGGTTTAACTCTGTAAACTAGGAATCACTCTAAGATTATCTCAAGGAAATCAGTTAACTTAGGCAAGTGGGTGCAGGGGTGGTGCCCACACTTCGGGGGCCGCTGGGAAGGCACCTGGACAGCCTCCCCCAGAGGCTGTGCACATCACGCTGCCCTCGGGCGCACTTGCTTTAAGGCAGGTAGATTTTGCAGTAACCTCATTTTGATCAGGATATATCCAGAAGGAACAATTCCAAGGATTCTTAATGTTTTCGCATCTGATCCTGACCTGGACCCCCTCTGGTTGGTGTTCTGGGAACCATCTGGGGCTCCTATGGGCTCGGTGGGTGCGTGCCCCACCCCCACCCCCCGGTCCCCACGCCCAATTCCCTTGGTCCTGGGTTCTCTGATCTGAGGAGCCTGCTCACCTCAGCCTTTTCAACAGCCTGGAATTTTACACCTGGATATGGGGGAGGGGAGCTCAGTCTCTCACGTCCATGACAGCGAGAGGACCCATGTGGGCCGAAGGCCACTCTCACTGAGGTGCACCCTCCCTGGACGTTGACTCTGCTGGGCAAGGGCAGGGTCTGGACTGGCGACGGTGGTCTCTGGGCCCCTGAACGTGCCTCTGGGAGCGGCAGGGAAATGCATGTAGATTATTTCCACAACTGGAAAGTCCCTCTGTTAAAGTGAATGTATGAAGAGTCTGTATTGTTGAAATAATTTCCTGGGTTTTATATACCTTTCTAAATTTTTACTCACTCAGGGCTGTCTGTATTCGGGGCCAAAGCTGCCTCCATTTTGCCTCTAAGTTATTTTTATTTTTAAAAATCTTTAAACCTAAAAAAAAAAAAAAAAAAAACTTTAAACCTGCATTGATCTTGGGTTTCTGGTGAAAGGTGCTATTGGTTTACAGATGATTCTTGCTTTTATCCCCAAGCTCTGGCAAATTCTGTAGGGCTCTGAGATTAATGATGATAAAGCCAATTTGAAAAAAGTACAGCCCTTTCAGTTAGTGCACTGAAAATAATGTCAAACTCGATATGACCCTGATTTTAACATTAGGAGTGTTAACTGTTTAGATTCACGATTGTATTGATGGCACTGAAAGAATATGTTTTAAAATTTTCAAACTGATGTTACTACGCACACGGTGTCCTTTTGGGTTTCTGCGCCCGTCACCTTCAATGTACCCTTGGGGTGCTTTCCTCCAGTTGCAGGCCAGAGCCTCTGCGGCCACGACGACCCCGCCCTGGCTCAGACCTTCCGCAGGGCTGGCCTTGGCCATGGTCAGGTGGGTCCCTCAGGCGGGAGGGCCGTCCTGTGAGCCGCTCACTCTTGTCCTCAATACTGACCTGAAGGGAGAGGAATGTCTTTGTCCTGGAGGACAGGAGGAGAAGGTGCGGAAGCCGCCTGCACCCACCGGAGTGACATATCCCGTGAGCCTCCGGGACTGCGTGTGCACTGGCTCGCGGGGAAGCGCGTTCCCGGGGCCACTGTGCGCCATGCTCACTGGCCACTCTCCCAATTCAGGGTCTGATCGCTTTCTATAAAGAAGATCTATCCCTAGAGTTTCCTGATGAGAATTTCTTCAGTAAAGAAAGAAATTATCCTTAAATTGTATTAGCCTAACACAAAACACTGTGTCTTTAAAATGTAGCTATTTTAATTCCCTTTACTCTTGAGGGGGCACCGTAGGTGGTTTTTATTTGATGATTTGCTGACATTTAAGCTGAACACAGGGGTTTTTCCTTGCAAGGGGAGTTATCCTCTCCCAGCCCCTCCTGTTCGTCCTCCATGAACTGGAGGTGACCATTGTTAAGATTCATGTTGTTAGAATGACCTTAGAGGTCTTTGAAAAGCTACTTGAATTTCTGGCCATTACAGAGGGAAGAAAGTCTTTTCAGAAGTACTGAGAGTAATGGTACATTGTGTAAGCTTGCTTTGGAAAGATATTTATTTTTGTGTACTGTATATTAGGTGTGTGACCCAGTTGCATCCTGAATGCTTTCTATTTTTTGTGTTTCATGCAATTTTTGTTTATAGTCTTTAAATGTGCATTTCAGTTTATGTTTTTTTTCCTTTCTTTTTAAAATTCTGGCACTGCAGGCAGCATGTCGCAAAACAACTTGTTCTAAAGAAACTGCAAGTTTAAAAAATGTTATAGTAAATGTATTTCTGTATATTGGTGTATATATGTGTATACACGTGATGATACTGTATATTTACTGCATATAAGTCTAGGAAGCAGATGCTATATACACACCTGTAGCTGATAAACACCATTCGTAATAGTACAACCCAGATGCTATCTGTGCCCTTGATATGTTTGAACATTTTCATGCAAACGTTCGTGCCACAACTCACGTCTCTTTCCCGTTGCAGTTGAGTGCACACTTGTCAGAGTGTGTCAATGCCCCCAGCACCTGTAGTTTTAAGCGCTATGGCTGCGTTTTTCAGGTCAGTATCCGACATTTGTCCTTCCCAGTCACTGACATTCCACCATGAGAGAAAGTTATTCTATTAACATTTTAACATGCAAGCTCTGGGCTTTCAGTTTTGCCATGGAACTGAGTCACCTGCCGCACGG
This sequence comes from Lipotes vexillifer, assembly GCF_000442215.2. Taxonomy (NCBI): domain Eukaryota; kingdom Metazoa; phylum Chordata; class Mammalia; order Artiodactyla; family Lipotidae; genus Lipotes; species Lipotes vexillifer. The sequence goes on along the minus strand of NW_006783036.1, from coordinate 1,867,814 downwards.
GTGACGTAAGCCACGTGCAGCGGATGTGGGTGCTCGCTTTCCAGGCCGGGGGTGTCGTGAGACTTGAGGTAGACACCTGTGCTGAGGGGGAGTTAATGCATTAGGAGAACGATTACATTCAAAACCAGTTAGTGAATGGGACAAGCAGGACTGACATTCGGTGGGGTTTCTAGGTAGATAGTTATGGAATTTGAGCTGTTACTTGAATGTAAGTCACTGGCAAACTGGACGTGGTTTCGGCAGTGTGTGCATCAGTGCACAGTTGTGAGGATCACACGTGCGTGTGTCCAGAGTGCATTCCATGTACATGCCACATGCACGTGCCCAGAGGGCCATGTGGAGAGGAGGTCTCTGCCACTGCCACACCTAGGCCGTGAGAAAGCTGTTCCTGGATTTTTGTTTTTGTTTTTGTTTTTTTAACACATCTGAGATGGCTAGTGAACTTGAACTAGTTTTCATTTAAATGTATATCTTGATCTTAAAACTATCAAAGGGCAGTATATACTCCAATTAAAGTATTTTATATTTGATTTTTATGTATTATCAATACATTATTGTGAAATCAATACAGAGATATTGGCATCTCAGTATTTTCTTAGAAAGTAAAAAGCCTGAGAGTAAGAATGACTATAGCTTTCCCTTTGCTTCAGTCTCTTATGAGACTGAGCCCTCACCACTGTTATGTCGTATGTACATATATATCATTCATTCTGTGTATGTATATATATATGTTTATATATAGCAATACTTATATCAACATATATATATGACTATTCTATGTACAGAGTATATGTTTTGGAGATCATTAAAATGCTTTCTGTGGCTTTTAAATATTCCAGTATCAAAACAATTATATTCTTACACCAATTACTTTGTTAAATACATGAAGCACTGTCTCCCACGCTTATTACGGATTCTGAGATGGTCTGCATCTTATGTACTCTGTAGATCGTTTATGTTCTGTATGTAACTTTCTAAGTATACATAGGATAGTTAGGAACAGTAATACAGTGTGTTTCACTGGTAAGTTAATACTTTAATAAATCATTTAGAATCTTACTTTGATTACATACTCACTAGATTATTATAGCAGCATCTAGCTATGACTTGCAGGTGTCTAAACATTTTCCATTTATATTTTGATGCAAAAAAATTTTAGGGAACAAAAATGATATATCTAAAATTTAGTTTCTTGATGTTACCAGTATGAAACGTAGGTAAGAAGGCCCTTGATAAGAAGCTTGAGGAGTGAAGCTCACGGCCTCGAGATAGTTGTTGTAGAATTCGCAGTGTCTCGGCTTTGAGCTGCTCCGTTCTTCTCGAAACAGCCTCCTCACCTGCACACAGTAGATCAGGGGCCACTGAGCCCTCCTGAGGCTGGATATCCCCTGTGAACCGTCCATGAATAAGTCACCCCTGCCTCGTGTAGTGCTGGATTGAGGTCGGCTGTGAGTCTCTCTGACTTCGGCGGAGTGAGGTTGGGTAACGCGTTGCCTCTTTATTCTCGCAGGGGACAAACCAGCAGATTAAGGCCCACGAGGCCAGCTCCGCGGTGCAGCATGTCAACTTACTCAAAGAATGGAGCAACTCTCTAGAGAAAAAGGTACGACACACCGCCTCCTGCTTTTGTTGGTCTTTAATACTTTCTTCAAATTATTTAAAGAAGAAAACCTTGTTTATAGTTAGTAATGGATTTTGCATAAAAGAAACAGCATCAAGAGTGTCAAAAAAGTAAATTCTCTTCAAGTGATCCTGAGTTTATAAAAGAAGCTGTGTGGTTTTGTTAGCTTGCTCTTTGGTTTTTTGTTTTGTTTTGTTTATAAATTTATTTACTTATTTATTTTTATTTTTGGCTGCATTGGGTCTTCATTGCTGTGAGTGGGCTTCTCATTGCAGTGGTTTCTCTTGTTGGGGAGCACGGGCTCCAGGTGCGTGGGCTTCAGTAGTTGTGGCACATGGGCTCAGTAGTTGTGGCTCGTGGGCTCCAGAGCGCAGACTCAGTAGTTGTGGCGCATGGGCTTAGTTACTCCACAGCATGTGGGATCCTCCCGGACCAGGGCTTGAACCTGTGTTCCCTGCATTGGCAGGCAGATTCTCAACCACTGTGCCACCAGGGAAGTCCTTGCTATTTGTTTTTTAATTGCCAAGCAGGTATGAAGTGCTTTTTTTAAAAAAAAAAAAAAAATCACATTGTGCTTCTCTTAGAATTGTTCTAGGACAGGGATTGTCACTTCCAACCCCCGTCCGCCCCGCACCCCGTCTTTTTGTAAATAAAGCTTTATTGAAACGCGGCCACGCACACTCATTCCCGTATTATCCGCGGCTGCTTTGCACCAGGACGGCAGCGTGGATGAGCAGAGATAGAAACTGTGCGGCCCGCACAGCCCCAAAAACTCTCCTCTGGCTCTTTAAAGGAAAAGCCTGCCAACCCCCGATCTGGAAGGTCACCAGTGTTACCTGCTTTACCATCCTCTGTCCTCTCGGAGACGAGGAGAGGACAGTTGCACATCGCGAGTGTGACTGTTGACCATGGGGGTTGGGGGACCACGCAGCCCCTTCCCGGACACACCTGCTCTCCTGGGTGTCTCCTCGAGGGGCCCCAGCTGTGGGGTCTGGACTCCTCAGCAGGCCCCCGCCCACGTAGCACTCCTTCCTGGGGAGTTTGTCCTGTGGTGCTCAGCTCGCCGGGCCTTCTTACCTGAGGAAAAGATGAAAACCTCCAAGACTTGATAGAGAAGGAGGTTATAGGATCTCCCACCTGTGGCTTGTGGCTTATGTACACAAATAAGAAATCAATTTGATATTCAACAAACATGTGTTGAGAACCTGCGGTGGGAGGGCACTAGGATGCAGCCAGGGAGTTGATGTTTGCTTTCTAAAGGTTTGTAAAGCTTTGAATATCTTGTTTTGAGTATTAAATCCAAGCAATTTAAAATGTAAATGTACTTAAAAGAGTCTAAAGTTTTAAATCAAAAGATGTGTGTTAAATCTGACATAAAATAGTTTTTTTAATACAAATGCTTAAGCTGGAGATGAGAACCAATAAAAGGATTTGCGTGCTGTGTGTACACACGTGGGATAGGAGAAGCCTTCTGTTTATCAGTGAAATAAAATCTGTTACATGAATCATTTATGACTTTCCCAGGAGCACATATTTGCTCTGAGTTCAGTGACAGTTTACCTATGAATCTTTTTTTCCCCTCTTTTTGAAGAATGCATTGTTTCTGCCTTTTTTAATTATAGGCATAGATTTCAGGGCTTTTGGTCTCTCACAGATACGGCTTCTCATTTATCTAAAAGGTTCTTCCTTTCATGTAAAGTGAATTGGTTATTCCAGCTAGTTACGTAACCATTGAGCGGGGGCCGGGCTGCGGTGTGCTCACCTCTCGGGACAGTCGTCCTCGGGGCCATCGCCGTGGGGCACGCGGGGGTCATCCTGTCACTTGCGTCCTCCTGCCCTGCCACCTCCACACTTGTCCCCCTCAGAGCATCCACTTTGCATCGCTGGAAGCCCCGGGACACAGCCGCACAGCCAGCACCCCTCCCCAGAGCTTCTCCCTCTGTACACCGGCTGAGAGGGGGCCGAGTTGCTGCTGATACATTTGAAACGTCTGTCCTCTTGGTTTTGCAGGAGGGTGAGCCTCTCCGACTCCGTGCCCCCTGCTCAGGTCAGCCGGGCTCCGCCCTGCGCATCCTTGCTTGTGTTCATGAGAAGCTGGCTTCTCTTCACTGGGCCCAAGAGCAAAACCTGGACAATGAACGGAGATACTTGTATTTTCTTAAAATGGGAATTTATTTCTCATCATAGAATTAATTCAGTTGGAATCTCCTGAGTTATTTTGTTCACCTATACTAGAAAATAGAACGTCTGAGTTGATTCAGAAACACTGATTATTATATCCACAAACTAAAGAAAAAGTGTTTTGTAAAATCCAGGCTTAAAAACACCCATCTTATGTTTTAGGACAGCTTAAAGCAAAGGGAAGTGTGGAGTGCCCACCAAAACAGGCTGGGATAAAGGACGTTCCTGGTGAGGAGGGTCTCAGGAAGGATGAGGGGGCCCCTGTTTTCATCTGCTGTGTGGATGTCACACTGTGCTGCTTGGAAACACACCTGCCAGGTAGACTTTCCTGTACCTGGTAGACTGGTGAAAGCAGGGGTCTGCAGGCACCCAGGGGCTGGGATCCTTGATTAAAATATGTAAATAAATAAAAAATCAGTTTAAGGGCAGTCCCTAAATTAAGAAGTTAAGAGTTTGTTGCGGCATGATGTGTGATCATCAGTGTGAGAGTTCCGTCATCCTCTGGTAGCTTGATTTGCTGCAGAAAAAATCGCCATTGGTTTTCGAGATATTACTGAGATTTTTATCAGAAAGGTTGGCCTGTGTGCATGATATTTCTTTTTTTGGGTGTGAGAATAAGGAGCCTGGGAATTGTGTCCATCTTTGACAGATGGGAGTGAGTGAATTGTAATTTCAGAAAAAACAAAACCGCCACTGCCTGCTACCCGTGCCCCAGTCTGGGCGCTGCAGGCTGATCACTTGGAGGAGGTCGTGGGCCTGTGAGACAGCGTAGTTTAGGGAGGAAAGTCTGTTTGTGCTGAGTGAAATCCTAGGAGAGCGAAGTATATCTTGCAAGTTCTGTATTCCTTCATAAATACATTTGTTATAAATAAAATAGACTGAGGCAGCACCCAGAGGTGCTGCCTGCCGAGCAGACTGAGTAACGTAAGGACGCCTCACTTTAGGCTGGTTGTTCTTCAGAGGGACAAGGTCAGGAACCCAGATGTGTCCTGAGATGCCCGTGGGCCATCCCCACGGCCAGACCGTCCTCAGGTGCTGGAGGTGTTAGAGAGGCACCTGCGAGTAGAGCTGTTCCGATCCGTCTCGGAGCTCCGCGTCTTCCAGGGTGGCGGCCGCATCTGCGCGTGGACACAGCTGTTGGCGGAGGGAACCTTTCCAGGGACCAAAATGCCCTTCGTAGAAACACTGTGAGAAAGAAGCCTCGTAGGGTCACGCTTGAACTCCTCACCCTGGGGCTTGTAAGACCAGTGTAAACTGGCTCTTGGGAGCCAATTATTTTTCAGAAAGGAACTTTGAAAAACTCAAAGGTGGGTTCCCTGCTGGGAATGGCGCCCCCCCAGCAGACCCTTCCTGGCACCCCCAGTCGGCAGCTCCTCTGTGGCGGGGGCGGGGAGGCTGGGAGGCTGGCCCCAGGACTCACTGCAGCGCGCGAGACTGTTCCCATCGTGCTCCCTCGTTCCGTTGAGAGAGCTTTTCAAAGGGCATGTATGGCCCACTGGTGGGCGTGAAATAATTTAGTGGGTTGCAGCTAGCATTTTCAAAAGTAAAATAGAGTAAAACAGAAAATATCCGGGTGCATTGTGATCAGGGCAGATGTGGTTTTGAGATCCCTGTTTTTAGGGATGTGCACACGTACACAAGTGTCTGTGCAGAAGAGGTAGGGTGTAAGGATGTGTTTCCTACTGTGTTTCCTTGTCCAAGTTCGAAAGCCACTCTGATAAAAGATTTATTAGTTTTCAGCAAAAACTTTAAAAAGCATCCATTCTGAAATTCAGTCATTGCTGCACTTTGCCTCATCTTATTTGATTCTTGGGAGAGATTCTGAGAAATGCAGTTGTAGGATCCCTGTTAAACTACCAGGACTCCTATTTCCTGTGTGAAGGGATTTTTTTTTTTTCCTGGAACTCCTTCATTGAGCTGACAGAAGGCCTGTATTGTAAACATTTAATTACCATTATTATAATTGTTATAAATTGATATTAAAATCACTTTTGTTTGCTTAATTGAAGACTTTCTTTTTCAGGTTTCCTTGCTGCAGAATGAAAGTGTAGAAAAAAACAAGAGCATACAGAGTTTGCACAACCAGATATGCAGCTTTGAAATTGAAATTGAGAGACAAAAGGAAATGCTTCGAAATAATGAATCCAAAATACTTCATTTACAGGTAAGAAGCTTAAAGATCATGTCTGGATAAAAGGGAGCACATCTGCGTTTCCCTCCAAGACTTTCTCAGGGAGATATTTGAGCAAAAGCCCTGACCTTTGTCAAACAAGGCAACTTGTTTCTCTTGCTTAAGTGAAACTCAGGGAAGGTGGCCTGGGTTTGCGGGCCGACCTGGGAGGCTGTAGGCACCTCTCCTCTCGCCTTTTCCCGGGGGCCCAGCCCCATCACCTCTCCTCTGTGCCTTTGGTTCATTGTTGGTGAAATAAGACTCAGAGCCTGTGTTTCTAAAAATTAGCTGTTTTATTATTATTATTTAAGATTTCATATTGTTCATGAGTAGTTATGTGTAAAGTTTCACTTCCTAAAGTGAACTGAAGCCAAACTATTTTGTTCTGAATCTTCTAGTGATGCACGTACACAGTCACCTTATTCCACCACAGTGAACCACAGCTACCTCCAAAATAAACACATAAACCTTTGCTGCTCCCGAAAAAGCTGGTGTATAAATAAGCCTGATTAAAATGTGGCTCCTCATTTCTGTTACCAACACAGGCTTCCATTAGGTGCTTGTTACAGATTATTCTTCTAGACACTGTCTTCACATCAGCTTACTCAGAGTGTACCTTGGTGATGGTAATTCTGGTGTGTATCACACACGCCCGTGGGAGAATCACATGTTGCCGAAATGGTCTTTCAGTGCTCGTACTTAACAGTGTTTCCCTAAATTATCTGGAAGAGAAAATATTTCTAATAGCTCAGAGTCACGGCATCTTTGAGATTGTCTTTCCTCCCATTTTAATGTTGAGATTCGTTATAGTGCCTTGAATTGCATAGGGATTTATTAAGTTAACTTCATTTGTATTAAACTCTGTGGTTGTCCCAAGACAAGGAAAAACACAATGAACCATTAGATTGTAGTAGAAAAGATACAAGTCATAAGTATTGAATCAAGTCAGAAAAGTACAGTGTCACGTAAAACACCACAAGCCTCCTACGGGAAGTCTGTGGCGTTTTGCTGAGGCCTCGGAGGTGCTGGTCAGCGTGTCCAGACAGAGGCCTGTGCTGCCATCCGGTAAGCAGGTCCAGCCGTGCACAGGGTGGCCAGGGCTCAGCGGGGTGCGTGGAAAGGCCGAGGAAATTACGTTATGCTAGAGAACCACTTGTTAAGGCATACTGACAGCAGAAGGAAGAATGAGTAAGTAGTGGGTGGTTGGCTTTTTTTATATTTAATTCTTATTTTAATGTTGTGGTTTCCACAGTTTTTTTTTTTATTGAAGTAGAGTTGATTTACAGTGTTGTGTCAGCTGCTGCAAAGCGACTCAGTTATACACGCACACATTCTTCTTCATATGCTTTTCCATTATGGTTTATCACAGGATATGCTGAATATAGCTCCCTGTGCTGTACTGTAGGACCTTGTTGATCCATTCTGTATACAATGGTTTGCAACTACTAACCCCAACCTCCCATTCCATCCCTCCCCCATCCCCTCCCCCTCGGCAACCACCAGTCTGTTCTCTATGTCTGTGAGTCTGTTTCTGTTTCGTAGGTATGTTCGTTTGTGTCATATTTTAGATTCCAAATGTAAGTGGTATCATATGGTATTTGTCTTTCTCTTTCTGACTTCACTTAGTGTGATAATCTCTAGTTGCATCCATGTTGCTACAAATGGCATTATTTCATTCTTTTTTATGGCTGAGTAGTATTCCATTGTATATATGTAGTAGTGGGTGCGTTTATAACCAAAAAACATGAGAGTGTCCATAATGAGGTCATGGATGCACTCGCCTGACACTTTGGAGACTTTACATGCATTCCTCCCCTCCATTCCCCACTTCCAGCATGAAAAGTTGGAATTTACTTTAATCATTGCACTGTGCGTGATTCACGTTTTAAAACTTCCACGATCGAAGAAACCACTGAGATCTAAGTCAGAGAGATCCAGCTCCAAGCTGCGGAGCCCGGGGAGGTGAAGGCTGAGCAGTGCCACGTCTGCAGGCGGCGGTGGCCCGCGCCAGCGCTCTTTTCCTCCTCCTTGGAAGGCAGGCACGGAGGAAAGTAGGCTGCATTCCAAGAGAGGGACAGAGGTCAGGAACAGGGGCTGACGGGCTGGAAACCCCTCCGGATGGCTGACCGTTTCCCGATGGTTTACATGGAACCACATCCCCTGGATGATCTCAGGGTCGGTAATGTTCGTCACCATGGTTGCCAGCGCTGAGAGGCGGCCTGGACCATCCGCCTCTGAGTGAACATTGATGGCGGCCCTGCGGGCTGGGGCTGGAGATGCCGGCTCTGAGTGGGGCTCTCCCTCCCGTCCCTCCCGACCTCCCCCCACCAACCCCCATTTCAGCAGAGCCTGGCTCAGACCTGCCCCTCGGTCCTCACCCTAGAAATTCCAGCTTTACCTGAGCACTATACAGTGGCTCAGGACACCACCACCATGACTGGCCGCTGTTCCTCGCTGCTGCCTTTGCCACTCTCTCCGCGGCAGAATGGACCTTCCCTCCCCACGTCCTTTCCTCAGGCACCTCAGATGGCACTGTAAATGCCACCTCCTCCAGGGAGCCTTCCCCACCCTGTGCATTGGACCACCTGGATGGTGACAGACCTGTCCCTCTCTGTGTCATCTCCTCCCTTGTCTGAGTCTCCAGTCGACCCTAAATCCTGAAGACTGGCTTGTACAGGAGTCCACACAGAGTGCAGAGCTCCTGATGGCCCCAGATAGGGCGGATGGGATGCAGTCAGAGTTGTGCAAAGGATGTGGAACTTAAGAGTGGGTTAGCTTTTGCCAGCCATGGAGGGGTAGTTTCTTAATATTTTACTTTGTAAAGAACTTTTTTTTTTTTGGCCATGCTCTGCAGCATGTGGGATCTTAGTTCCCCGACCAGAGATTGAACCTGTGCCCCCTGCAGTGGAAGCACGGAGTCTTAACCACTGGACCACCAGGGAAGTCCCTTTTTTCTCAATTTAAAAAGACAGCCTAGGGCTTCCCTGGTGGTGCAGTGGTTGAGAATCCTCCTGCCAATGCAGGCGACACGGGTTCGAGCCCTGGTCCGGGAAGATCCCACATGCCGCGGAGCAACTAAGCTCGTGAGCCACAACTGCTGAGCCCGCATGCCTAGAGCCCGTGCTCCGCAACAAGAGAAGCCACCGCAATGAGAAGCCCGTGCACTGCAACGAAGAGTAGACCCCACTCACCACAGCTAGAGAAAGCCCGCGTGCAGCAACGAAGACCCAACACAGCCAAAAATAAATTAATTTATTAAAAAAAAAAGAAGACACCACTGTGCTTCCCTGGTGGTGCGGTGGTTGGGAGTCCGCCCACTGATGCAGGGGACGTGGGTTCATGCCCCGGTCCGGGAGGATCCCGCATGCCGCGGAGCGGCTGGGCCCGTGAGCTGTGGCCGCTGGGCCTGCGAGTCCGGAGCCTGTGCTCCGCAACGGGAGAGGCCACAACAGTGAGAGGCCCACGTACCACAAAAAAAAAAAGAAGACACCACAATGAGAAGCCCACGCACCACAACCAAGAGTAGCCCCCGCTCGCCGCAACTAGAGAAAACCCACACGCAGCAACAAAGACCCAACGCAGCCAAAAATAAATAAGTAAAATAAATAAACTTAAAAAAAAAAATGTAAAAAAAAAAAAAAAAAAAAAGAGAAGACAGCCTAGATGTGAGCTTCATTCCCGTGTTGCATTGTTAGCAGGAGCTGCACTCCTGGGCGCTCCCACAGTCAGTGGCTCTGCCAGGCTGGAGCGGGAGCGCTCTGTCCGCTGGGCCCGGGAGTCCCACCCACATCGGCTCGGTGACCAGATGGTGCCAAGTGACAGACGGCGATTTAAGCCCTAAGTGCACGAGCATGAGACTGATGCTCTGTGAGCAGGTCTCCTGATCAGGGTTTATTCACATAGTGTGTGATCTGTGCTGTTTCTCTCAGCTCCTGAATCCTTCTTTCTAGTAAAATCCTCACCTGCATTTAAGATTTGTTTTTTATAGAAACACTACAGGGGCTGAATGT
>NW_006783036.1:1835108-1857822 GCF_000442215.2 Lipotes vexillifer | reverse complement strand
CCGCTCTTCAAGAATGAAATCATGTTTGCTGCATCTTACAGAGAAAGCTTGGTTTAGGTCAGCATTCTGCTTTGACCTCATACCCTTTCTACAAATGAAGGGTCTGTTTGAAAGTAGCACATTTTCCCTTGCTGTGTGAGGAGTGCCTTTTAAACAGTGGTTGGGCCTTGTCTGTGTGTGTGTGTGCACGCGTGTGCTCGCTCCCATGTTCCCTCCTGCCCGCCACCCGCCTGCTGACTCCATGTTCCTGGCTTGTAGTTGGGGGCCTTGCTGTCATTTCAGATTCCACGGTTCTGCTCCCTCTCGAGAGCAACTCACGCGTTCGTGCCACTGTCCCGTGTGTGCCACCAGTCCCGGGGCTGGGGAGGGGGGCTTGGAAGTGATGAGCAGCTTGTCATCATGGTTTACAACGAGGTCCACCAAGGAACTGCCGCTGATTGTTTAGGTTTCCATTAACCCTCCTCTTATTCTCACTAGTACCCACATCAGCCTAGTTTGTCATTTTGTCACTTGAGTAGGTATAGGACAGGAGAAAAATTACAGCTGTTCCTTATGGGTGTGGGCGTTCATTCATGTCAGTAGGATTGTCCCCAGAAAATAGACTTTGTGAACTAACTATGCTTCTCACCATATATATTTTAAAATAAAGTGGTATCGGTGTAGAAAGAAGTGTTCTTTAGAGAAATCGTCTTTACTTTTTAAATGTTAGCCAATGTCAGGGTTTCTTGGAAAGAAGATTAACACTGTATTTTTACCCAGAAAAAGTAACCCAAGCCTACGTGTTTGTTCCTTCATGGTTATTAAGAGCCAGCAAAGGTGCTGAAACCTCGACGTTAAAAATAGTCTCCCAAAAGGAGAAGTGAACTCGGCAGGTCCCCGGGGCTCTCCCCTGTGTGGCCTCAGCCTCAAGGGCGGCCCAGCCACTCCACAGCTTCAGGGGCTGAACCACCCAGCCTTCAGGAGCTTTATTTCAAAAATGCAAATTCTTTTTAGAAGTGAAAACTCTTTGGGTCCCTGGCTTCATCTAACAAGTGGGCAGGCCAGTCCTGCAGACAAACTGGGCCGCCATGGCTGGCACGCCAGGCTCACCCCTCCAGTTACTGTTACAGACGTGCTGGTCATGTGCTTCTGGAAAAGGGGGTTTCTGAATTATTTAAATCAAGCCTCGCTGTCGACAGCCACGTGTTTGTCAGCAGGGTTGCTCTGCCCCAGTGGGCAGGGGGCGCTGGTCGCGGAGCGCGTCCAGGGAACAGACCCCCACCCACCCCGCCAATAGGCACTGGCCCCTTGGCTTCACCCGGGGCCCCGAGGACCTGTCTCCAGGGCCCTGTCCTGCTGCCAGCCCTGTGCTGGCAGCCAGGTCTCTGGAGCCAGGTGGCAGTGTGGTGGCAGCTCTCTCTTCTGGGACCCAGGCGGGGTTCTGAGCACTCTTCCCGCCACAGAAACAGGGCAGCCCCTCTGGCCCTGGAGGCCCACATAGTTTGGCCTCTGCTGGTCGCTTGACCCTGCAGGGGATGGAGGCCTTCAGACGGGGCCGATGAGTGTGACTCCAAGTCCTGAGCTGAGACGCTAGGACAGAGGGATGTGGGAGCCGCATGCCCTGCAGTTGGTGGGTGAGGCCTCGGTCCCCTCCTGGAACTAGGGGCTTGGTTCCCTGTGTCCCCCGAGATGCCCGTGGGTGTAAGGTAAGATGCCCTGTGAGGGCTGATGCGGGCTCCCTGTTCCTGACCAGCGGGCGTCTGATGGTAGTGGCGCAGCGCTGGCAGCGAGCTCTAACTGTATTTTGCCTTTTTCACACCTTTGATGTGGAAGCGAGTAATAGACAGCCAAGCAGAGAAACTGAAGGAGCTCGACAAAGAGATCCGCCCCTTCCGGCAGAGCTGGGAGGAGGCAGGCAGCATGAAGAGCAGTGTGGAGTCACTCCAGAGCCGGGTGACCGAGCTGGAGAGCGTGGACAAGAGCGCGGGGCAGGCAGCTCGGAACACAGGTGAGAGCCGTGCGGGTCTGGGAGGCCCCGGGACAGGGGAGCCTGGCCGGGTCCCGGGGCCCCAGGTCAGAGCTGTGGCCACCTTCGTGAGGTAGGCGAGGCGCATGCTGCCTTAGGCCGGCGCCGTCCAGTCACGGCCGGTGCTCCTGATGCGCCGCCTGCCGGCGCAGCTGGCTTCCTACCGAGATGCCCACAGCAGGGGCCCAGACGCTCCCCTCCGTGCAGTGAGGCCTGCGTGGCAGAGTGGGCCTGGGGCGGCCTGCGGGTCGGGTGCTCCAGACCCGCTCCTGAAGGCCTGGGGGACAGAAGGTGACCAGAGGCAGCAGGGGACCCGGCGAGCCCAGCAGCGTGTCCGATACCTAGAAGCCACCGGGGCCGCTGCTTCAAGGGCCGAGCGAGTATTCTGAATATCTGCACGAGAAGGATTAATGGGGGAAAGAACAAGGATTATTGTGATGCACCTGGGGCTGGATTCAGCCAGCCAAGGATGTGGAGTGGGGTGCGGGGAGGAGCAGCTTAAGCCCTGATAGGGCGCAGCTGACCCCGAGCGTGGGGGCTGGAGGCAGGGGCCGTGAGCCAGAGGGCAGGCAGCCCAGGCTGTCGCCTCTCAGCAGGCTGTGGATCCCAGGGATCCCGAGGCCTGCGTTTCCGGTCCTCCACGGGACATGCACCACCCCCCAGCAGCTGCAGGGAGTTTGGGCTCTTCTGCTCAGATGCTGGTGGGGATCGGCTTCTCCAGCCCCTGTGATAGTCACGTGTCTCCGCGCCCATCTCTCCCGCCCACCGCAGGCCTGCTGGAGTCCCAGCTGAGCCGGCACGACCAGATGCTGAGTGTCCACGACATCCGCCTGGCTGACATGGACCTGCGGTTCCAGGTCCTGGAGACCGCCAGCTACAACGGCGTGCTGATCTGGAAGATCCGGGATTACAAGCGGCGGAAGCAGGAGGCCGTCATGGGGAAGACCCTGTCCCTCTATAGTCAGCCTTTCTACACCGGCTATTTTGGCTACAAGATGTGCGCCAGGGTCTACCTGAACGGGGATGGCATGGGCAAGGGGACGCACCTGTCGCTGTTTTTTGTCATCATGCGCGGAGAATCCGCCGCTCTGCTTCCCTGGCCGTTTAAGCAGAAGGTGACACTCATGCTGATGGACCAGGGGTCCTCCCGGCGACACTTGGGGGATGCTTTCAAGCCGGACCCCAACAGCAGCAGCTTCAAGAAGCCCACCGGCGAGATGAACATCGCTTCCGGCTGCCCAGTCTTCGTGGCCCAGACTGTGCTGGAAAATGGGACGTACATTAAAGATGATACCATTTTTATCAAAGTCATAGTGGATACTTCGGACCTGCCAGACCCCTGACGAGTCTCTGGGGAGGCGGATTGAGCAGAAGGCAACTCCTCTGCGGGGTTTGAACCGGCCGTCTCCACCGAGGTCCTCACGCCCAGAAACGGACCTTGTGGAACGGAGGAAGCGGCAGAAGGTGGCTGCGGGCCGGCGGGAGGAGCCACGCGTCAGGACACTCACACCACGTTTTCTAATAGACTAGCAACACTTCACTTGGAAGAATTATTTATCCTTCGACGAGAGAAATACTGCTGTCAGAGAAGGTTTTCGTTTTCATTTTTAAAGATCTAGTTAATTAAGGTGGAAAACATATATGCTAAAGAAAAAAACCATGATTTTTCTTCCTTAAACACCGAAAAAAGAACACACACACACACACACACACACACACACAAACACACACACACACATGCACATACCTGGGGATAGCTGGACATGTCAGCATGTTAAGTAAAAGGAGAATTTATGAAATCATAATGCAGTTCTGCTATATTCATTCTAAGATTCAAGAGTGCAGTCCTGTTTCAAACATAGCCCGTTGTCTGTTTTAAGGCCTCATCTGGTCTCTGCTTCAATACTCTGTCAGAAGACCCTGAAGTGCACCTAGGTCTTTTTTGAAAGTCTCTAAATTCAGAATCGTTTTTTAATTTAAAGTTCTAAGATAATTGTTACTGCAAACATTTCATTTTAAAACGTTGATAGACTGATATTTCTTGGAAGAAAATGTAAAATATCAAACACTGGTTATCACTTGTGATAGGAAAGGAATATTCAATCTGTTGTTATTTCTCGTTAGAAATGTAAACCTTCAATATCTGTCGTAGTTAATGACACTCCTTCAAAATTATTATGAAAGGAAAATTGCTCATGGATGCTGTGCATCATTTTCAGATTTATAATTGTTTTCACCCTAAAATAGGGCATTAGTTGAACTTTGGAGTTCTAAACAAAATCCTGTAGGTTTTTAAAATTCTGCCCCACGTGTTCAGACAAGCTCTCTATTGCTGACAACACCGACCTTCCGTGTCCAGTGTCCGGGGGTGGGCAGGTGACTTGTGCTTGAAGGAGGCCACAGCAGATGTGTTTCTTCATCCTGTCATATTGCTGCATTTGTTAACAACGTTTGCGTAGAGATGGTGGCATACTGTACATGTGCCTTAGATGTGACATGCTGCTTCTCGACCCCAGCTTTGTGTTCACTATAATTCCAGAAGGTGATAGTTCAGCCAGACCTTTCTCTTGATCACTAGACCTTTTGCCTCTTCGAGGGCCCTCAGACAGCCCTGTACCTGCTGAGGAAGCCGGGCCCCCTCGTCGGCTTCTGGAGCCTCCACTGCTTCATTATCACAGATTCCAAATCTCTAGGCCCCAAAAGCGAGCCGCCCAGTCCACACGCAGGCAGGGATAGGGCAGGAGCTGCGCCTCTGCATCCCCGGGCTGCGGGCGCTCACACCACCCGCCGCGGGGCCCTCTGAGCATTCCAGAGACTGCTACCCGGGGGCCACCCAGGCTGATCCACAGGCATCCCGGGGCCCGCCCCTCTCTTGGGAAGGGTGGCCCTGGGGTCTTTGGTCCCAGCCTGCGCCTGTCCGGGCGGCATTTCTCACCCCCGTTTACCTTCTCTCAATGGTCCAACTGTGACAGAGCGGGGCCCTGCTCCTGTGCCCCCTGCTATGCACCACGCTCCATGGGTGCTCTTACCACTGATGGGTGCTACACGTGACGGGTGCTTCTTAGGCAAAACCAATGTGTGTGAACCGCCGCATCTGTGCCACTCATCCAAAAGACGCGCCCACGATTGGCCAGCTGGGCCGCGCACCTCAGACTGCCTGCCTCCGGGCTCCCCGTGGCCACGGCCACGCGGGGGACGGCGGGGTGGTGCCCGGTGGCCCCCGTGTCTCTGGTGCTGCCCTCCGCCCTGGGTGTGCCTTCGCCCCAGTGCCTGCTGGAAGCACCTCCTGGCCACCGCCGTCCCAGGCTTCCATAAGTGACCTCATGGGTTCCAAGCACCTGCCCTGCCCTTCGGCAGTTAAAATGCTCAGTTGTCTTCGTCAGTTTTTCTTTCCCATCCCCTGACCCCAGAATTGCTTTGAGGGCGAATCAGTGTCATCGGTTCTGCCCAGTAAGGAGTCGTGTGTCCCCGCTCACAGAGGAGGGCCCTCCTGCAGGTGCTGTGGGACCACTGTTCCCCCCAAGTGCCCAGACCTCCTCCAGGCCTGGGCCTGGTTCTGCCCTGGAGACCCGGGGGAGGGAGGCTGCCCGGCAGGCCCCACCCGGCCTCAGATGGCTCTCCCGAGGCCAGGGGTTACCAACAGGGACTTCCTCCCCTTCACAGAAAGTATGGGCGATGTTAACAAGTTCAGGATAAGCAACATCTCGGTCTGGTAAAAAAAAATTCTTTCCCTCCCCTGGGTTGGAATCCTGTTGGGGGCGGGCCGCTGGCAGCGCCCCAGAAGCATCCGTCCCTTGGTGGGGGGACTTTTCCAGCAGCTCCTCCCGGTGGGAGACGCCAGGCCCCTGGCCGCCACCCAGGAGCCCAAGGGACCCAGCTTCACTGTCCCCCGGCGGGAGGCTGGGACGCGGCGGGAGCTTCAGGCCGTGGCTCGGTGACGGTTGGTGGTAGCGGGTCGCACGCCTCCCTGGTGCCTGCGGGCCCTCCCGCCACCAGGGCCGCAGCGACAAAGTGATGGTGTCGGACACGGCGTGTGGGTGCACTTTTCCCGTGTACCGAAAGTGACAGATTCCGCACAGAACAAAACCGCTCCAGTGCCATAGAGGAACCGACGCCGAGTCCCGTGCAGGGTTAGCGCCCCTGCTTCCCCGTCATCGCCTGTCCTGGAAATGAAGACTGGCCGGGTCTGCCTGCCTGCAGGTCTCTGGTCAGGGGTGGGGGGCCAGGGTGTCCAGCCGGCGGGGCCAGCGAATGCCGGGCTCTGGCTCTGGGGCCGGAGCAGCCCGGGCAGCTCACCTGGGCCTCTTTTTACAGGTTGGGGTTCTCAGTTTCCCGGGTTTGTGGTAACGCAGAGGAGACGCATAAATCGCTCCAAGACCTGTCACACGAGAGGGTGGCACCAGCCCCCAAGAGTGAGTCAGGCGCGGTCACCGAGCGGCCGTCGAGGAGGGCCGCCGGCCCCGCCACCCCGGCCCCGCCCCAGAGCGCAGCCGCCAGCTGAGCCCAGGCTCTTGGCCAGGTGGCCCTCCTGCCCCCGCCTGTCACCTCCCTGTCCTGGTGGCCGACTCCACCGGGCCCCTCAGACGCCGGCCAGGACGGCGCCGCCTCTCCCCAGCAGCTCGTCTCCTGCAGCGTCCCCAGCCGCCCAGGGCCGCGCGTCCCTGTCGACCCCCCCTGCATACTCCGCGTCACGGGGGTGGTCGCCCGCGGTGTGCCCGGCATCCTGCAGCCCGTGGGCAACTTCAGGCAGAGGAAAGGGCGGCTGGACGAACCCTTAGGCACAGCAGGGCCCCGAGGGGGTGGGGGGAGAGGCAGGACCCCGAGTGCACCCTGGGGGGCGCGCTGGCTCCTCCAGCCGTCCAGGCCCGCCCCTGCGCGTGGAGGAGTGCCCATCGTCCCGTGCCGGACGCAGACCTCTCCGGCCCCAGCATCCCTGCCTGTCTTCACGAGCTTGGGCAGGAGATGAGATTCCTCGTGGGGCCTCTTGCCCACACCTCCGCTCTCCAAAACGTGTCCCTCTGCTTGCAGTGATTATCAGTGCTGGAAAGGGCTCAGGCGGAGCCGTAAAATACTATGTTTTAACTTCTAGTCTAGATCTTTACTGATCAGGCCGCCAAGGAGAGCTGCGGGGAATTCCGGGAGTTCCTTCGCATCTGTGACATGAAGGGGGGGGTCTGTCACCCAATCCCCTCCTCAGCCCAAGACCATGGTTCTGCCTTCTGTTTGCAAATCTTGATAGTTGTGTTTTTTCCAAAGTACAACGTGTCCACTAGGGTCGGGTCAGACAAGGTCGGCGTGAGGCTCCAGCGAGGGCAGGTGACCCGGTTGTTCGGTCTCTCCTGTCTGTCGGGCGGTGCTGCTTGTCACCAGGGCCCCGGGGCAGCGGGGGGCAGGGCACAGACCTGGAAGTGTCCCGGGCGTTTTCTGCTGGCCTCGGGTGACCCAGGCCACAGGTGGTTGGTGCCGTTTGCGGGGAGGCCCGAGTGGCACCAAGCAGTGCTCGCATTTCATTTCTGCCACTGCTGCTGTGTCTAGAGTCTGTCTTGTGAACTCAACGACGAGAGAGGTGGAGTCCAGGACGGCTGCACCACTCCTGCGGTTCGTGGTGATCGGGTCGTAACTCAGTCCCCTTAGACCAGTGAGATAACTTCCACAGCAAACTCAACGACTTAATCGGTAAACACAAAAGCTGGCATGATTCTCAAGGATTTCTATAAGAATTCTCTGTAGAATAACGTCTGTGGTAAAGGAGGTGTGTAAATCCACGCAGTTGTGTCGCATTTCCAGAATCGATTCTTTCTCTGATGGCACCCTCTGCGTTCAGTTCTCTTACCCAAAACAAAGACCAAAGAAGGCCAATCTCTCATTTGACTCTCTAATTTTAACCTGCCTGTTTTAAAAATTGCATCTGTATAACCGCTCGCTGTGAGGACCCATCTCGACAGTCCAAGTGATTGTGACCAGTGATTCACGTCCCGTGTTCTTCTGCTCTTCTAAGAAAAAAACACAAAAGGACAGTGTAAGTTATTGCCCAGCAATAATCATGTTGTTACTGTGGGTTAGCAACATGGCTGACTTCCTGGTAGCATTATTATGTTTGATATTTTTGTTTACTGTATACTGTGTGCGGTTTTATTTGGTATTTATTTGTGTTTGGAGGTCTTGCAACGTTTTTGTGTTTCTGATGCTAATAACTAAAGTTTGTAAGAGTGTAGAATGCAAAACTTTGAAATGCTAAACTGTCTGATTAGAGGAAAATAAATCTGACTAGGAGTCTTGGTTTCTCTCTCACACTGACTCATAGGCCCGGGCGCGGCCCAGGGCCCCGTGAGGGGGCCCCTCCCTCCTGTGGTCACTGTCCTGGGCTCTGCGTGCACGTTTTCTGCGCCGGCCCCTGCAGAGGGTGCCGCCGGTCCTGCCGTGGCTTCCTGGCCTTCCCTTCAGGTGGTGGCTTTACCTTGAAGGGGTCCCCGGGGCCTGTGCACCCAGCAGCCATGCTCAAGTCCATGGCTTGGTCCAGAGCAAGCCAGGGGGCCCTCATCCTCCCGGAGATCCTGTCCCATTTCCGCCACTTTATCAGCTATGGGACTTCGGGCTCTTTGAGCCTCGGTTTCCTCGCGTGTCAGGGGACAGACAGCGTCTGCCTCCTTTCTGAAACCAGGGGGCTGGCTGTGAGCCCCGCCAGTGCTGACACCGCGGGTGGTTGTGGGACCTCCAGGCGGCGCCTTCCACGCAGCCACCCGCAGTGGGGACACTGGGGGCACAGGGCCAGCAGGCGCCTGCCCGGCTCAGCACCAGCAGGCCGGTCTCCCCGGGCGGTCCGGCCCCGGAGCAGGAAGCCCTGCGTCTCCCACGGTGTTCCCCCGAATCACCAGATGTGCGGGCTGCTTTCCAGCACTGCGAGGCAGCGCGAAGGCCCTGGGGACCGCTCAGCCCTTCCCCCACTCGCCCTGGTCCTCCACGTGTCGCCACCACAGCCCCCGAAGCCCGTGCTCGGCCTCACCCCTTCTCTAAGTCACGACTTGCGGCCCGGGCCACCCCGTGTGCCCACCGGGCAGCAGGAAGGGGCAGCGCAGGAACCAGCCCCACGGCTGCTCCCACCCAGGGGCTCAGGGCCTGGCCCAGGGGTGCAGACCGGGCCCCAGGGGCTCAAGTGTTCCTGCCCACCCCACACCCGGAGCCCTGCAAGGGAGCCCGTGGCCCCCAGCTCTTCCTACACGGGGTCCCCACACACAGGAGCTGCCAGAGAGGGGGCCACATTCAGTCCCTCCGTCTGGGGGGCGTCCCAAGTCCACGCACCCCTTGCGCTCCACCCTCCTCCCTGGGCGCTCAGGCCTGGCGCCCCACCTCGTACCTGATGCCACCGCAGGTGCTGAGTGAGGCCCCTGGGGGGCCCTCAGCCCTGAAACTGGAGCCCCTGGCGGGTGGCAGCGCGCAGCGTGGACGGCGCCGCGGGCGGGCAGCGCGCGGAGCCGTGTCCGTGGGGTTTCCACCACCCCCGGAGGGGCCGCTCAGCTGGGATTTCGGAAGCCGGATCCTTTCCCCCTTCTGGAGTTTTTTCCCCTGCGTCTTACGGGGCAAGAATCGGCAACAACTCCCAGGATGAAGGGCCCGCCCCGGGGTTGCCCGTGGGCCGAGGCCGCAGACCCGGGCGCCGGTCGGCCGCAGGGCTGCTGGGGGCGGGGCCTCCCGGCGGCTCCCCGGGCCTGGCCCCGCCCCACCTCGGTCCCTGCAGTCGGCCCGGGGGCGGCCTGGTCCCCGCCTGCGGAGCGACCCTCGCCGCCTCCCTCAGCCCCGGACGCGGGGTGGGCTGCCTGTTCTGAGCCCTGCGATGAAGGGGGACTCCCGGGAAGCTGGGGACTCGCTGCCGCTGTCCCCTCAGCAGCCGGGGCAGAAACGCGGCCATGCTCCCGGGACCGAGCCGTCCCGAGAAGCGTGCCCGGAGCTCCGGTCCCCCGCACGTGCCCCGGACGCCCGTGCTCTGCAGGGTCTGTTTTAAGTAAGAAGAGCGAGGCCTGGAGAGGAGGGGGCGCGGCCCCGGAGCCACCCTGCGCTTTGCTGTCTCGCGTGTGGCCGGCCTGTTTGGGGACCGCTGGGACCTCATGGGGTCGTTTCCAGCTGTGGGATCGAAATCGGCGTCGGCGGCCTCTTAACCCCGCCAACCCCACTCCCCAGGGGAAGCGGCGCCAACGCTGACCCCGCAGAGGCCCAGGGCGTGTGTCCCTGCAGAGCTCCGGCTGCTTGGAGGCGTCGTCCTGAGCCCGGCCACAAGATCAGAAGTCAGAAATTGAGAGGAGGCTTTGAGTGAACCAAGCCCCGGACCCCGGCCTTGCTCCCGGGTGACCCTGGACCCCAAGGGAGGCCTCGGAGGGCGGAGGCCAGACCCCAGAGACCCAGGCAGCCACTGCCCCCGCCAGGCCCCGGGGGGTGGGCTGGGATCTGAGGACCAGGAGAAGGCTGGCCCCGGAGTTGGGGGGATGCAGGGCTGCAGGCAGAGCCCCCCCACCCCCCGCGCCGAGCACCTCTCTGTTTCCTTGTGGGTAAAATGGGGATAGCAGCGCCTCTGCTCGCAGGCAGTCGTGAGGCCACGTGAGGCCGGGTGGAAGGTGCTCTGCGGGGGGGCGGGGGGGGGGAACGTGTGCTCAGCCAGTGGTGCCGACACACCTGGACAGAGCACCTTGAGGTGACCTCGGCCTGCTGGGCAGGGTGGCCCGGCCCTGGACTTGGCCTCTGGTCATTCAGCTGAGAGGTCTCCAGCCACAGACAGGCACCCCGGGCGTCAGGGGCCACGCGGTGGCCGTGGCCCTGGGCTCCAGAGGCTCCCCCTTCTCCCAATGCCTGCCGAGTCTGGGGCGCGAACACCTAGTTGACACAGCCTCCGTGGGTCCGGTCCCCTTGTGGCGGCCCTCAGACTCGGCCCTGTGTGTCCCGTCCCGTCCACTCATTTGTCCTCGCCCAGCCAATCCCAGGGCAGGGGAGAGGGGTCGGGAGGTCTCTGACCTCCAGCTGTGGCTCCTCTGGGCCCAGAGGCCTGTGAAGTTCCCCCGACAAACTTCCCCTCCAAACAAAGGCTGTAGGGGCGGTGACAAGTCCCCCCCACACCGGGAGAGGCAGGGGCCGGCAGGCAGGACAGCGCAGGCCCGGGCTGGACCCTTGTGGGACCCCTCCCCAAGGTGGGGGGCTTAGCGACGTGCCGGGGGCAGCTCCCAGGTCAGTCTCCCCCGATGTCCTCCTTTTCCCAGCGTCTGCAGACAGAAAAGGGATGGAGTGTCCAGGGCTGAGCATCTCCTGGTGCCCTGTGAGGCAGGCACTGCCACCCGGCTTTGCAGGTGAGGGTTGCAGGTGAACCAGGTTAAGTGAATCGTGTGGCCTTGCCCTGCATCCACACCCGGGACAGCCTGCATCCGAGCATGGTGCCCCACTGCTGGACAACAGAGCTGCCCCACCTGTGCTCCCCTGGCGGACAGGTGGCCAGCTCAGCCCCTTCCAAGCCAGGCAGAGACCCCCGTTCACACCCGCCTCATGTACATCAGACCCAGCCCCCAACACTGACCTGGCCTCACCTCCTGCTGTGCTCTTCTCGCCTTCCTTGGAGCCTCAGGACCTTTGCACCAGCTGTTTCCTCCCAGGTCTCAGCTGGCCTGTCCCCTCCTCACAGAGGCCTGCCCTGGCCACCTTGCCTGAGGGCTCCTGCACAGCCTCACGCACACTCCGGCCCTCCCCAGTTGCTCCATGCTTCCTCAGAGCACTGACCAGTCCATCATCCGTCTCCCCGTCCAGTGGCAAACCCAGGAGGCTGTGCTCCCAGCCCCGCTGCAGGCCTGGTGCCAAGCGTGTGGATGAACAAAAGGCCCAAAGAGAAATCCGGAGGCTGCAAGGAGGCCACAGGCCCAAGGGTGGGGAGTTTTCCAGGGGTCAGAGCCCCTGAGCTGGTAGGTTGTGGGGCGGCAGGGCCTGGGAGGTGACCGGCCAGCCCTGGGGAAGTGCCAGCCATCCCTTCCCCTCACGAATACTTTTGGAGCATCTCCTGTGTTGCAGGCAGTACATGAGGAGGGTGAGCAAAGCCCTGTGGGCCCCACGGGGCACATGGTGGCAGATGCTGACAGTGGGGTGTTTGTGGCCAAGGTGGCCTCTCTGGGGAGGTGACCATGTGCAGAGACCTGAGTAAAGGGAAGCCCTGCTGAGGGGGGCTGCCCTCTATCCTCCCCCCACCCCCATCTCTCCTCCTGGTGTCCAGGAACAAAACCGTGTGTACTGGAGCTTCAGTTCCTCCAGAGCAACACTGAGGCCCAGAGAGGTATAGGAACCTGCCCAAGGTCACACAGCCAGTCAGTGACAAAAGTGCGGGAGAAGGAGCTGGGGAGTTGGCCCGGGGGGGCATGGCTCTGTCCTCACAGACTTGTGAGGATGGGGGGGTCTGACTAGGGACCATGGCTGCAGGCAGGGTGGGGACCAGCCGCACCCCCAGGGCAGCAGGACTCACTCACACTGACCTCAACCAAGGGAGGGCTGCAATGGCCAATCAGAGCACAGCAACTCCGGCCCACAGGGTTGGTGCTTAGTTGGAAACAGGAACCTCAGTGAGACTCTGCACAGTGACCTAGTTGGGGAGGTAGCAGGTCCAGGTCTCCCAGAAGAAGGCTGACCACAGAGGGCAGTCAAGCCAAGACAGAGCCAGACAGACAGACACAGGGACTGAGAGACCAGACAGCCCAAGCCCCTGGATCCAACCTTGCCTAAAGCAGCTGCTGCGTGGATTTCCTAGTTACTGGGGTCCTGACTAGTTGGAGAGAGTGTGCACGTATATGTACCTGCGTGTCCGGGCACCTGTGCGTGCAGTTGCAGGCCTTCTGTGAATGCAGGTTAGGGTTAGGGTTAGGACTGCATCTCAGTCCAGCCATTCCTTACCTCATGTCTTTGCTTCTGAGTCATTCCAGGGACCCTTTGGCAGCTCTGGGCCACGGCTGGTGCCTGCCTCCTGCCTCGGTGTGGATGCCTCTTTGGGCCACCCTCTGATAGCTGGACCCACCTCCAGACTCTGCTCAAGGATACCTCTTTCAGCGATGGACGCCAATACCCCACAGCCGACAAGCCCCGGCTCCTCCTGTTCTGCCACTTTCAACCCAACCTGTAGCTGCAGCTGTGACCTCATCCTTCCAGTCTCAGCTTTAACACCACCTCTTCCAGGAAGCCTTCCTTGACTGCTGTGGAGGATGGAGCTTCCTGTCAGCCCTACCGGTGGCCAAAGCCAAGCTCAGGACCACGCAGACCCACCTTCCCCATCCCAGTCTGGGCTGGGAGCCAACCCCTCCACACAGATCTGGCACCGCTGAGCCACTGAGAGCAGGTGCCCCGATCCCACCCAGGAGAAAGGGTGGGACAAGCTGGTGTGCTCGCTCCCTCCTTCCTAGTCAGAGAAGTCTCTGTCCCTACCCACAGCATAAAGTGCTTTGAGTGCTCCCAGTGGTGGGCCCCATCCTCCTTGGATGAAATATCTTGTGTTGGGGAGAAGCAAAGACCCAGTCTGAGAGAAGAGTGCTCGTGGCAAGGGGCCTGCAGGTGAGAGGTGGGTGGGGTGCGGGCGAGGGCAGGCGCGCTGGGGGGAGGGAAGAAGGTGCTGAGTGGTTCCTCTTCGCCCACAGCCCTCCATCTACACATCCACCTCCATCATCTACCCCTCCATCCATCCTTCTGTATTTACTCGTCAACCACCAAGGCATCCTGAACCCAATGGCCCACCCACCATTCCTCTCCCTTCCAGCAACCATAACCAACAAGGTGTCATCTGTTGGTCTCCCACCAACCACCAATCACCCCAGTCATCTCACCATTGATTCACAGCCCACCCCCTAATAATCAGTTCACCATTCACCCCACCACCCATAACCTTCCAGGTTACCAAGCCCAATCTATCTGACCTCCCACTCCCTCTTTACGTCCCATCTCTAACCAATCCATCCTCCACCCACTCACCACCGTCCATCCCTATGTGCATCATGCAGAGAGCCAAGCACCCACCTCGCCAATTAAACACAGCCATCTACCCCAGACTCATCCCTCCAGCATCCCCCTATCCTCCATCCATTCACCCATCCTGTACTCATTCAGTCTATCCACCTGTCCATCCACCCATCCATTTATATCCAGTCATCATCTCTACTCTCATCCATCCGGCCACCACCCCTCTACCGACCATCCATTCACAATTCATCTGAATCCCATTTGCCATTCATTTATCCACCATTAATCCATTCATCCACCATTCAGCTCATTTACCACCCATTTCCATCCATTCCATCCAAAATCCACAACCTTTTTTCACCCACCATCCATCTCAACAAGCCATCCACCCATAGACCATTTAACATCCACAATTTATCTTTCACCCACCAACCATCCATTTATCCAGTCACCATCTTCCATCTTCCACCCTTTACACTATTCTTCATCCAGCTACCAGCTACCATCCATTGCCCATCTTTCCACAATCTACTCTCCTCTGTCCATCCATCCACCATCTGTGATCATCCATTTATCCACCCACCAGCCACTAACAACTATCTACATTTACCTGCCACCCGTCATCTGTCTACTCACCATCAACCATCTCCATCTCTATCCGTCCACCATCCGTTATCTCGCCATCCATGCATGCATCTACCATCCAACACGCGTCGATCACGCACTACCCATTTTCCATCCACTGTCACTCATTTACTGTCCATTTGTTTATTCACTCACCATTTCCCATTCATCCAATCCTCATCCATCCACGAACCAGCCCAAATACGCTCCACCACTCACCATGCACCCACTGTCACCCGCTCACCATTCCTCCATACGCGAGACACCAGGCACCATGTACCTGCCACCATCCACAGTCCATCCAGCCCAGGAGGCAGGAGGGCCTGCTTCGGAGAGTGGACACCCAGCCCCACTAGATGGGCAGACTGGGTGCAGCTCCAGCTGCATCTGGGGCAGAGGGGGTGTGGGAGCAGAGGTTGTTTACCCGCCGCCCCCAACACACCCTTAATTTTGGGCAAGTCGGTCCGACAAGCGCCCAAGGTCCTCAGGTCCTGTAGGGCTGAGTGTGTGGAAGGGAGGGGGGCGGGGCCGGCGCCTCCGAGGGGCCTAAGGGTCGCTGCAGGCGGTTCTGGAGGTAAATGTGTAACCTTCTCCGGCTGCCCCCGCCCCTCCCCGCCCGGTCACGTGGGCCCCGCGGGGCAAAGTCTCCGGGTCCGAGACGCGGAAGCCCCGGCGAGATGGGCGCTCCGGGCCGGGTTCTGCTGTGGCTGCAGCTCTGCGGTAAGCGGTGGGTGGAGGGGGGGACGCGACACACCTGGAGGCCAAGGGCCCCCGAGGGGCGGGCGACGAGAGCTTGAGGAGCTGCGAAACGCGGCCGGGCCTCCAGGTCCCTCCGCGCTCGGCGTCCGCCGGGCGGTGCGGGAGGCGGCGAGCCCGGGCCAGACCTACGCCCGGACCGCGCCTGCCCTCGGGCGCTTGTCCGCCTTCGACTTGGGCACCGCCCCGGTCCCCTCCCGAAGCTCCGCCGCCGGCCTACGTCCTCCCGGCCCCGAGGGCCCGCGGACCCTCCCCGTCGCGCCCAGGCCGGCGCGTGTCCTCGGGGCCGGCCCCCAACCCCCGGGAACTTTAAAAACTGCAGCCCCTTCCCTGTTCCCTTCTCTTAAGCCCCTCGCGGCCCCCTCAGGACGCAGCTCCAGTTCAGAGCCCGTCTGGACGGGTCTTGCGGCCCCCCCAGCCCCTTCTACGTGGCAGAGGCCTCTGCTGCCCCATTCGCCTCAGTCCCTTGGTCGTCGCCATCCTTGCCTGGCCCGGTCCTCGGCTCCAGCGCGGGGTGAACTAGGGGCGGGCTAGGAGGCGATCTTGGCGGGCGTCCCGGAGGAGGGCACGTTTGAGCGGGCTCTGCAGATCCCGTAGGAGTTCGTCAGGGAGCGCTGTGGCCAGGCTTCTGCAGGGTCTGGTCCGACGCCGGGAGTGGGAGTGGCGAGGGCCTGTCTGGGCGAGGTCGTCCTCCCTGGGCCACTGGGGCGTCTGGGCGCGAACCCCGGATGCCGCGGGCCCGGGAGCACTCAGTCGACCCCTCCCCAGCGCTGACGCGGGCCGCCTACAAATTCTGGGTCCCCAACACCGACTTCGACGCCGCCGCCAACTGGAGCCAGAACCGGACCCCGTGCGCGGGCGCCGCCGTCGAGTTCCCCGCGGACAAGGTGCCTGGCCGCCACTGCTGGGGCCGGGGTGGGGACCAGCGTGGTCCGGGCCCACTGGGAGCCCAAGGGTGGGGTCTGCTCGCTGACGCCGCTTCTGCCTGCAGATGGTGTCAGTCCTGGTGCGAGAAGGTCACAGCATCTCGGACATGGTGAGGCCGGGTGGCAAATGGGGCCCAGGTCGGTGGGGGGCTGGTGGGTCCCTCCGGGGTCAATTCCATGCCCCTTTCTTGCCTCCTGACCGGCCTGCACTCGCGTGGGGGACCCCGCAGTCCACTGGCCGTCAGCCTCTGGAGGGGCTTCGGGAAGGTCCGGGACCCACATGGAAAGGGGGGACGCCGGTCCTACAGTCTCAGCCAGGCTATGCCCCAGCCTTGTTGGGGGGTGTGGAGGGCGCCTCTTATCCCCACTGCCCTCTGCCTCTGGCCCCTGCCCTCCTGTAGTCTGTCTTCTCCAAGGTTTGCTCTGGGAAAGCCCCCGCTCCCCGCCCCACCAAAGCCTTTCCCTGTCCTGGTGCCTCAAACCCCACCAGCAGAATTCGAGGGGACCTTTTTCCCAAACTGCTTCACAGTGTGAGTTCCAGGGTGGGGGTCCCCTCACCCGGAGGCCGCTGGACTCTGTGGGTGAATAGGGCCAGTCCAGGGGCCCAGACCTGGGACTCAAATCTCTTGCCCAGATGCAGGATCTGGTGACCCCTTATTTCCACTTGGAGGCAGCTCGGTTAATTGATGGTTTTCAAAAGCGGCATTAATTCTGGGAGCCTGGCGCCAAGTGGGGCAGGGCTGTGGGCCCAGTGGAGCCCTGCCCTCACCTGCAGCCTGGGCAGGGGGGCAGAGGGCAGGATGTTCCCGTCCCCGCAGATCCGGGGTCGGGATGTCTTTCCCACATTTGTCCAACGCAAAGACTAAGGTGCGGAGGGAGCAGTGATGATGAGGAGGTGACAGCAGAGCCGGGGAGGCAGGGGCGCAGCAGCTGCACCGAGGAGACCCGCCTCCGCAGTCCTGGTAACCATGGCAAACCAGGCGGCGGCGTGGAGCGAGCCGGAACCCGCGGGCAGAGGACTCAGCTGCGGGGGAGGGTGCCGGGACCTGGGGGCTCCTCCTGGCTGACTTCGTTACTTTGATGGTCTCCTTTGGAAGAGCTTGGGGATCCTAAAAGACACAACGTTCGTTCATTCATTGTTCACTCGTTTATCGGGTCCCCCATCTGCCCCTTCCTTCGCACGCCCCGCCGCCCAGACGCGAGCCCTCCCCCACGGCCAGAGGCTCCCGCGCGCCTGTACCCCTGCGCACGGCCCCGTGGGCCTCTCCCCCACCTCCCCTGCCTCTCCTCCGCTCCGCGGGGTCAGCTCCCGGAGGACCCGGGTGGGAAATGACCAGGGGCCCAGGGACAGGCGGCCGAACGGACCCAGCGCTGCCTGAGGCCCCTCCCACCTCCTCTGCACGCGGGTTCCCAGCGTTGTCGGCCGCTGAGATGTCGCCCTAGTAACAGGCGCAACGACTGTCAGTGATTTCATTTGCATTTCTCTCGCTTTGGAACTTCTCTCCCTGGGGTTTTTCTCTTCCTGAACCCTTCTCCCCCTCCCATTTCTACCCTTAGCCCAGGTTTCTTGTTTTGGGGGGGAATCTCCTATATTCTACCCATTAATGATTGTTGAGATACTGCAAGTGTCTTCTCACTGTGGACTTCGCCTGCGTTTCCCTTTGCTGATCAGAAACCCCCATTATTAATCTATCGAATGCAAAATCTGTTGCCTTATAACTGTGTTTTTGGTGTTTTGTTTAAGCATCTTTTTCCTGCTTCTCAGTCACAACCATAATCAACTATATATTCTATTAAGTCAGAGCTTTGCCATCAGGGGCACGTGGCTGAGTGGGGCACTAGCTAGGGAACCATTCCTCCTTGGAATGAGCCCAGTTTCCAATGAATGTCCTCCTCCAAACCAGCAGCCTTGCCCCCTGGCTTTGTGGCTGTGCGGTCACTGCTCATCAGCTGCCCAGTGAGGGCTGTCTCTGAGCTTTCCCTGCAGGTCCTTTGATCTTTTTGCCCGTTCTTCCTGCCGGCACCACGCCGTCCGCACTCCGAGGCTCTGCGAGTTGTCTTAATATCCCACTGGGTAACTTGCCTTCTTCACCCCCCTGGTACGAGGTTGTCTAGTTCTTTGGGATCTGATTGTTGCAGAGAGATTATAGTGTAGGTTTATCAGGTAACAACAGCACCACCACCAAAACCCTGGAATTTGATTGGGAATGAATGATACCTTTATACAAGCGAGTCATCCATTCAAGAGCGTGGATTTTCTCTCCAGATGTTTCAGATCGTTGGTCATAAAACTCTTTACTAGAGTCTTAAAACGGTCCGCATGAGTTTTTGTGTAGTATTGGTTAATTTATAAATACTTTATAGTTTGGTTTCTATTGTGAATGGTGCCCTATTTTTAAGAATTATATTTTCTGTTTGGTTATCTTTGTAAACAGCGACCGTTGTTCCTCTTCTCTTCCAGTCCTAACTCCTTTTTTTTATATATATATAAATTTATGTATGTATTTATTTATTTTTGGCTGAGTGTGGTCTTCGTTTCTGCGCACGGGCTTTCTCTAGTTGCGGCGAGCGGGGGCCACCCTTCGTAGCAACTGGAAAACATTCCAAATAGGTTTCTGTTTACAGAAGATACATTTGAACAATGCCAGAAACACTTAAGGCTTAAGTAGTATTAGACCTTCTCCATCTTTATAGCAATAATCAGAGTATGTTTTTTGTCACAAAGACAGAAGACTAATTTTGGAAAGGAAGAAACAATATGATGTACAGTCCATTCTGTCAGAAGACAAGTATGTTTAAAAATAAAGCCTCATCATCAATGGTTCTGAATAAGAAACATACAGTGCTGCCAAGCAGTCCCAAACTCACATTTGAGATAAACTGTGGGGTTTAAACTAATGTTTGTAGGGTTTTGTACATAAACTATTTAATTGTGGAAATTCTAATCTATTTCTAGTTTGCTAGAAGCTTTAAAAAAATCATAAATATGTTGTTGAACTTTTCAGTTGTTTTTTTTTTCCCTGCATCCATTGAGATGTAATTTCCCCCTGACTCCTTTAGCCTATTAGTGAGGTTTTCTGAGGTTGAACCGTCCTGGTAAGACTGATGTCCTCCTGGCACCTTCCTTCAGGTGCAGGTCAAAGTGTGCCACTTCTTCAAGACATTTCTGTCATACTGATTTTGCTGGCACAAGACTCTCCACTACCATCTGCTGGGACACCATCGTACATACTGCAGGGAAGTCGTGATGGGAGCATTCCCTATCCTTTCCTTCCTGCATTCTTGGGACATGAACCCTATGATCACCATGTATTTTTAAAATACATTATTGGATCCAGTCAGCTAATATTTTCTTTAGGATCTTTGCACTTGCATTTATAACTCAACTGAGCCTATAATTTTTCTTCTTTTGTATTGTCCTTCATTTGGCTTTGGAATCACACTTATACTGGCCCCATAAACTGGGCTGGCAATTTTCACTCTTTTTCTGTTTTCCAGAACAACTGAGGGTTTAGTATACCTCACCTATAAAAAACACTTGGACTGGGAATTTAGGGAACAGGAGGTCTTTGACTAACATTTAAAACTCTTTGGACTACCCTGGTGGCACAGTGGTTAAGAATCCGCCTGCCAATGTAGGGGACACGGGTTCGAGCCCTGGTCTGGGAAGATCCCACATGCCGTGGAGCAACTAAGCCCATACACCACAACTACTGAGCCCGCATGCCACAACTACTGAAGCCCGTGCGCCTAGAGCCTGTGCTCTGTAACGAGAAGCCACTGTGATGAGAAGCCCATGCACCGCAACAAAGGGTAGCCCCAGCTTCGCAACTAGAGAAAGCCCGCTGCACAGCAACAAAGACCCAGTGCAGCCAAAAATAAATAAATAAATAAATAAAAATTGAAAACAAAAACAAAAAAACTCTTTAGGGACTTCCCTGGCAGTCCAGTGGGGTTAAGACTCCGTGCTTCCGCAGCAGGGGGCGCGGGTTCTCAGGTTCGTGGGTTCATCCCTGGTCAGGGAACGAAGATCCCATATGCCACACGGTGTTGCCAAACAAACAAACCTTTAATGCTTACTTGTCTATTCAAATTCTCTATTGCTTCTTTTTTTAAAAAATATTTTTCTTTATTGTTTTGGCTGCCTTGGGTCCTAGTTGCGGCACGCGGGCTCCTCGTTGCAGCATGTGGGCTTCTCTCTAGTTGTGGTGTGAGGGTTTTCTCTCTCTTGTTGAGGCACGCGAACTCAATAGTTGTGGCTCACGGGCTTAGCTGCCCCGCGGCATACGGGATCTTAGTTCCCCGACCAGGGATCGAACCCTCATCCCCTGCACTGGACAATGGATTCTTTACCATTGGACCACCAGGGAAGTCCCTCTATTGCTTCTTGCATCAATTTTAATATTTTAAAATTTTCTAGAAATTGGTATATTTCATCCAGGTTTTCAAGTTTGGCAGTCCTGATTTCTTAATCTTTTCAATACCTGTATCTTCCCTCGAACGAGTAAGTTCTTTACTGTATGTCCGTGCCCTTGTGGTCTCCCCGTCCCCCTCACATTTCAGTCCTAGATTTAAACATTTATTAAGAGACAACAATAAGCTTCATCAAAGTATTTCATCACCCCACTTCCCATATCTCTTCTCAGCTTCTGGATTTCTTTCCTTCTTACTTTCTCCTAGCATGTTTTCAGGGCAGGTCTTTGTGTGGCAATCATTCTGAAGTCTTTTAGGCTTAAAGGTATTTTTATTATCTTTTAATACACGTAACATACTAATCTGGAGTGCAGGGCCGGTTCCTGCCCACTGGTGGGCAGGCCTGTGTCTAGGGGCGTGTCTAGAGGTGGCCGCAGACTGCAGAAGTCTTCCGGCAGCCTGTTCTGTCATGTGCACGCATTGTTGTTGCTGAGAAACCAGATTCCTGAATTTTTTCCTTCCTGGGTGATCTGTCCTTCCCCTCTGCCGCTTTTAGAATGTTCTCTTCGTCTTTGATATTCACGAACACAGTGTTCTGTGATTTTCCTTATCTGGCATTATTCAATGAGGCCTTTCAATCCGAGGTTTCCCAGCTTTCTGCAAATATGGAAAATTCGTCCTCATTGTTTTTCAGATATTCCCCCTGCCCACCCTTGTATCTGAATGTTGGTGCTTCGGTGTTGGGCGGGCTCCCATCTCTCCTGGTTTCTCCTGCTCAGCGCTTTCCTGCTGTCTTTCAGCTATTACATTTATCATATAGTATGTACATCTCCCGCTCTGGTTCTTTTGAAAACCGAGTTCTTGTTCATGCTTCACACTGCTAGTACCCGCCTCCCCCTCCTGAGGCGCATCGTGTCCGTCTGTCCATGGCTTGTCCCTGGCGCCTGCAGGTGGGTTTGCCTTGCTGTCACAGTGCTGCACCCTCAGCTGTGGAGGTACTTGGCCTGTGACCTTGAATCTCCCCAGTGTCAGCCTCTTGGTCAGGCCCGGTGCTTGGGGGACTGAAGAGCAGGCCCTACCCAGCAAGTTGGGATGCCAGGCGGGGCCCTGGGTGGATGTGCCCTGAGACGTTGTACCCCCGTGACCCCTGCACTGAGCAGCTCCCCTGGTCCAACCCTCACCTTCAACCCCAACCCTGGTGGGGGCAAGGAGAAAAGATGGGGTCCTGGGGCTTGGAGCAGCAGGGGCGGTGGGCAGGGCCAGTCAGCCCTCCTCCTGGCCTTCCCCGCTGCCCTATTTCCTCTGACACCTGAGGCCTGGGCTTCTGTGCTGAAGGGGCTGCCCAGGCTGAGGGGGAGACGGGTGGCTCCAAGGCCCCACTACCCTCCCCGCTGCCTCTGGCTTCCCCAACTGTAGCCCCTCCCCTCCCTCACAGGCACAGGGCTGACTCCAGAGTCCCCAGCAGCTTGGCTTCCTGGAACCTACGAGACCTTGGACTGTAGTTTTTCAGGGGCGACAGGGGAGGGCAATGGCCCTGACAAGAGTCACCCTGCCCCTGGGACCTGTCACTCCCAGGTCTCAGGCTAGCTCCTTGCTCCTTGGCTTGCAGCCCTACTCCCTGCGGCCTATCTGACGTTCAGGCAGGGCGAGGTGCCCCCAGGCCCTGACCTCGCCTGCTCACTCTGTGGTCTAGATTCTTCTCCCCAGGGACAGGGGGACCGGGGGTGGGCGCAGAGTGGGACCCTCTGATGCCCCAGTCCACCGCGCGGCGCCCTCAGCCTGCGCTTCCTACAGCTCTTGCCGCTGGACGGGGAATTCGTCCTGGCCTCAGGAGCTGGATTCAGCGCCCTGGACATCGGCTCGCACCTGGACTGTAGCACAGGTGAGGGGGCGGGCCAGGGGCAGGGCTTCGAGGGGGTTGCGTTCGTGGGTGGGGCCTGGAGGGGACGGCGAGGTCCGGGTTGGAGCGTGGCCGGGTTGGAGCGTGGCCGGGTTGGAGGGCGCGTTCTGGGCGGAGCTCAGGGTCGCG